>NW_008246054.1:2034524-2093340 GCF_000691975.1 Corvus brachyrhynchos
CTTTCCCCGCTGTGGAGCCATCCCAGCACAGCCGGGCACTCAGCTCCCCTCTGCCCGCTGACAGACACCCAGGGCAAGTCCTTCCCCCCAGAAATCCAGAGGGAACACATCCTTCACCTGAGGAGACAGATAAAATGTATTTGTCAAGGAAACATTCCCCTGTAAGGGCAAAAGGGGAAGATGAGAATATCACTAATGGGAAAGGAAAGCTGAGGTAATTCTCACTGTAAGGAGTCTGAAAATACACACAGCAACTTCTGAGTGCTACAAACCTGGAGACCAGATCAGATCCATGTGCACAAGGCACAGCTGCAGGTCCCCAGACCTGGTGCCAGGGAGAGAGTATAACACATCCGCAAATGACCCTCCCTTTCTAAAGATAAACAGCAAATCATGCTGATTGAGCAGCCTGTAGTACAAACTCCATTTTACTGTCTGGTATTTTTTAACTAGATATGTGTATATATTTTGTATTTTTATTCTTTTTCTTAGTCTCTGAAATAAAATATGTATGGTATTTATCTTTCTCTGGTATGATATCCACAGAACAAATTCCTCCTCTGCTAACGGCACATCCTTAGGAGCCTTTTTTCCAGGGTGAAATTGAAATCAAGCTCAGACTTAAAAAATACATCAGAAAAAGCTGAAATTCTATCCTGGTTGGAGGCCAGATCCTGGCGACTGCCAATACCCTGGTTATGGTGGAAAAGATGATAAAGTGAAGTGGAACATCAGCTTCCTCCCATGTGATGATAAAGACAAGCAACACGGAGTGTGGAGAACAAGGAGTCAGCTCTGGGGAGATTTAAATTAGGCTCATCCATCATGCTGAACCTTCCTGCAAAGATTCTGCTCTGTCACCACACGCTTTCTTGCAGCACTTTATCCACAGAGGCAATCTGAGGGCAAGGAGGAACTTCCATACTCTGCAATTCCCATCTCTGTCAGCTGGAGGTGTCACCCGGACACAGCACCCAGGACAGAGCTGGGTCTGTCCCCCGTCAGTGAGGGTTGGTTTGGGGCTTTCCTCCAGAACTGACCTGGACAGCTGAGCTACCGAGCAGGCCAGAACAGCTCACTCACATGAAACACCCTGAGGATAAATGAAAACTTCACACACTGTAATTCCCAGGCCATTTCTCCAGCCGTGCATGGTGGCTGCTGGAACAGGTCTGTACTGGTAAAATGCAAATTAAATAAATAAATACTTAATTTATAAGCATGATTCATCAGAGGTTTCATCTTCTACAGCAAAGAAACAGATGTTCTATTGATGACACTTCATTAGAGAGATAAATGGGGTCACACACGTATCTCTGTTCACATCCATCTGCATAATAGACCAAACATTAAGATTTGAATTTCACATGGTGCATGTGGCTCTTAGAGCAGCCTCAGAGAGTCTCAACGCCCAGAGCCAACTCACCCACCTCAGACTGCCTTAACAGCCAAGGAACTCCAACTCTGCTCAGGAAAGCAGAAGGTTGGGATTTAACCGTGGCTATTTAGGAGACAGTTTCATTGGGAACACAAAAGAATACTGGATTTTAAGTCACTGGATGGCAGTGATTTTTGATAGGTATCCACCATAATACAGTATCTGACATGAAGACGCAACTCAAAGCAGCAGTGACAGCAAACTCTGGAACCACTGTTCTTCCTCCAGGTCCACTTAGGGAGGGTTAGGATTGGGGATAGGTTCAGGGATAGCTGAGAGGGCTTTTCTGATTTTCCAGATGTTTATGCAGGAGGCCTGAGAGTTCCCCAGCTAACAGAAACAAGTCTCCTTCACTTTAATACGCAATAATAGAAGATAATGCTTACAAACTGAGTGCTATTTTTCCCCCAGATGTTGTGGCTTTGCCATGTGTGGATCTGAGTGCGTGCACAGGCAGCTGTGTCAGGTACATCAGCTCTGCACACCTGGGCAATGCACCCCTGTGCCCTAAATCCAGCTGAGAATCCATCCCTGCTCGCTGCTGTTCCCCATCCATCTCTCCTCTGGCTGCTCAGACTCTCTTAGCAATTGTTTCACTATTAGAAATTGTGGAATATAAATCCTAATTTATTGTGACTGATCCTTTTATTTCCTCTGGGGGTGGGTGGGTTTTTCTGCTCCTCTCCCACAAACCTGCTCTGCAAACACTCGCAGGTGGCAGCTGCACACACTCACTCTGCAGTTTTCAAGCAAACACCATCAGTGCCAAGGAGAGACAAGAAACATTAAAAACCAGTCATGTTTTCACTTCCCAACCTATTTTTGAAATAGGAGGGAGCAGGAGGATGTTCTTACCTACACCAACACTGACATTTGCATTTTCCATCCTAAAAAATATGCCAGAACCATGTTGGAATTCCTCCCTCCACTACTGCCCTGCAGTCACTCTGAGGAGCAAATGGGCACTTGAACAGCAACACTGCAACCCTGCAGAACAATTCATCAATTTAGTGACCAACATTCACCCTTCTGGGGAGGTTAATGCACCCCATTCCACCCTCTGAAATTTTATTTTGGTGCTCACCCAAATTTCTGCTGATCCTAGAAGCAAAGTTATGTAAATGAACACCAAATGTTCTCACTTCAAACACACCAGCCCCATCAAAATGTGTTCTTGTCTAAGGGTATAAAGGTAATAATTGGTAACCTTTGACTGCTAAAAATGTAAAGGGAAAATATCTTTCATTTAAAACTTGCTCGTTTGGTTACCATGGACACTGCTTAATCATGAAGGATGACTATTACTTGTTCCTATAGAAACCAAGGAGCTTAAGAAGCATCCTGTAATTTAACTCCAGATGCCAAATTTTACACCAGTCCACCTATTACCACATTTGGGTACTTCAGAACAAGCCCAGCCTTGATCTCCGACTCTAAAAGAAATTCAGTGATGCAGAAATGCTGTAAGAAATCAAAAATATGAGCACATAAGGTATAAAAGAAACTTGCACTTCACATAAATTGGTTTCTTCAAAAGGAAACATTAAGTGCTCAGCATCTGAGGATTCCTCTTTCAGTGCAAATGTTAATGAAGCAAAACTTTGTCGTCTTTATTCCTGTCCATGTTCTCCAAGTCCATACAATTGCAGGGCATGTTTTTCCTCCAACTGAATGCTTCAATGCTCAACTTCAGATGAACTTCTGGAGCAATGTGAGAGGCTGGGATTCCTAATGAACCTCCGGGAGCTGACTGTGGTCCCAGCCTGGCTCTCCAAACCAGACCTACTACAAAGACATGCCCCTCATGCAAGGAAAAAACCAATGGACAGCACAAACCTTCCAAATTCAGGCCATGTGTTGCTCTAACCAGTCTTTTAGAGTTTCTGCTTATTAATAAAACCACAACACTTGTCTGGCACTGCTCATCACCTCAAAGCTTTACCTTCAGCACCAAAGAAACATTAGTCAGAATCTCTCTCTCATGTAGGTCTGGAGGAAAAAAGCTTCCAGAAATTACCTGTGGCTGACACTGTTCCTTGACCCCCACCGGCTCTAGGTGGGGAATGGATTCACAGTTCTCAAAGGCCATCTATTTTTACATTCTCTGATGCCCAAAGGGGCCCAAGGGAACTCAGTGTAAAAGCCTGACCCTGAGGCTGCACAAACCAATGACAGGAGTAGGGAGTTCTGGGGCTTGTGCACCTTTTCTAATAAGCATATACACAAACACACAAACAATTAATGTCTAACTAAAATATTCTCTGGAGTGTTGCAAAGGAAAGCAAACTACCCTCAGTAGCGTCTGAGCTGAAAAAAGCAAAACTGATAAAGCCCAAATGAGAATGTTCCCTGACCCAGCTCATTCCTGTCTCTGTTGAGAGCAGAGTGAATTAAAGGATTAGAGAGTGCCTTCAGTGCACTAACTTAGGGGATTAGTGGCACACTAGAAGACCTTCAAGGGAAATACAGGTTTAAAAGCTTTAAAAGGCAGCTCCGTGTCTAAATTGTTTGGACTGCCACAGCTGTAAGGACACAAACTTACTCTAATACATGAGTGATCATGAAAAGTCTGCTGAAAGCCCTCTAAGCATGTTTTTGGATGCAATTCTAGTTTGGACTCAGAGCAGGGTTTTTAACCTCTTTCTCATTTATTACCTATGGCTTGTAGATAAAACCTCATTCTGTATTACTCGAGAGCAAATCTGCTACTTATTTCCTTTCAGAGCAGTCAGCCCCTCCTAGGAACACTGTCAGGGGAAAAGGAGGGTGCTACCAGCAGGAGAGGGCTGTAAACAGAGATAAAGATGAGCAAAAAGAGACAGTGCTCCTCAGAGATTCCCACTGGGGCTTCCCAGGGGAAGTTTTACAACTTGATTCATTTTTGATCTCGTAGGAATTTTTCACAGAGAACACTCACTGAGTGTGGATGTTCCTGCATTTCTGACATGTCTGGAGGAGGTGGGGCAGGTCAGTGTTTGCTGTAGGAGCAAAGGGAGTCAAGGCACTGCTGCCACCTCGCTCCTGCTGGAGGGGCAGTCCAATAATCTTGCCTCAAATAAATTCACTCTAAATTTTTGCTTATTAAAGGGATTCTGAGATTTAAGCATTGTTTAATATCAAAACAATTCCAGAATTCCTCCATCATGCACCACTTCCCAAGTCATTAAATTTAGTCTCGATTTTTACTAGACAATGAAGCATTGAGCAAACACAGCAAAGTCTCAGCTGGAGCACTGCTGCTAAAAATAGCACAGCTGCCAGTGAATATTTCCTATAAACAGCACAGCTTAAAACATTTTGCATATCTTTTCTATGGGCATCTGTCAGCCATGCTGTTAAAATTTCAATGAAAGACTGCAAGACTTCTGTGGTGAAACAGAAAATGCCACAAAAGAGATTTGAAAAACAAAGCAAGAATCATTAAAAAGTGCAAAGCAGGAAGGTCTCCTTTTCCTGGCATTTAAAAGACACCACCCTTGGAAAAAAAAAAAACAACCAAGCCCATTGCTAATATTTATGACTGGGTTCCTCACTTGCCTTCTCCCAGCCCTTAAATGAAAAACAAAGTCCTGCAGAGGTGGAAAGGGAGAAATTCCACATGGCATTCCTTGTCCAATATCACTTTTTGTTAACGTACTGCAGAACAGATTTTCAGCTAGGAAAGATTACTGAGAGGTGAGTGCAATTTCAGTTGGCTTTAAATATAATAAAACCTCCTTAGTTGTTATGTCACTCTGGGACATGCTGGGACAATTTTCCAGTCGCTGCTTCCCCTGTCCCAAGCGAGTGCCTGAACCTCCAAGGTATTGATTATTTGGATATAAGCTGATCTCTCATTTATCACTTAAAAGGTTTTGATTTCATGAAACAGAGAGAGAAAGACTAAATTCCAGCTGTTTTCAACAGATGTGTATCTGAATAGCCTGTGCTGAGAAAAAAACCCAGCCTGACCTTGGCCTCCCAGCTCAGTGTTTGGTGCACTGAAATTCTGGGCTTTGCTGAAGATCAGTCAGTTTTCGCTTCACAGCAGCCATCAAAGGAAAGGAAGAAGAAAGCCTGTTTAATAAAAATCCTTTTCATAAAACATCTTGAAAAGCATCTGTGATAAACAGAACTCAGAGCAAGACATTTGTGTCTGAGGCTGACAGAGACAGAAGTATCACGAACACTGAACCTTCAAGATCAGGAACTCCAATGTTCTCAAATACTCAGGGCTTTGATGCCAACTTTGATTGCCTACAGAGTTTTACACAAGAAAGCCCTGAAGCCAAAGCTGCATTTGGCTCAGAGATGGGACTGTGAATGGAGCGCCCATGAGTGGTTTCTATCAGCAAAGGGAATTTTCAGAACACTTCCCACTGACTCCCACTCCCTCATTGTGTCCATGAGTAAGGAGAGGCAGAGAGACCCTGAAGAAAGCCACAGACCCAAGTGCAGCCACAAGCAGGTGTTGCTGTCCCCGAAAATTTTCCTTTTCCCCTCAATGCCTCCCAAGCACCTTCCACTACATGAGATGGATCACCTGGGAATAATCATAATTACTGCCACGATTCCTCCCACAGTCCCACACATCTCTGAGCTGAGCAGATGGCCCAGGGGTTCTGCAGGTAGTTTTTTTATCTAGCTAATGTTTACCTGCAGCATGTCCTGACTCTCTGTGGAGGGCAGAGCCGGGGGTTTCAGGCACTGCCCTCATTCCAGCAGAGATTAACAGTACAGTGAAGCCTGAATGCTTTACCAACTCTCAAACAGCCATGGTTTAAACGTGCTGGAGGCAGGATCCCATCAGCCTCCTCAGAGCAGCCCTCCCCTCCTGCTCAGCTCTGCTCTCCCCACCAGCGTCACTGTTCAGATATTCCAGCCTGTCCCAAAGGCACAGAGTGACAAACACACTGAAATGTGATGAATGTGTTAAAGGCACCAGGGCTGACCAGACAGCTCCAGAACAGAGGATGCCATCACATGAACCATTGAACAAGCTGCTGTCACTGCCATCAGCTCAGTCCTGGACGTTTTTGCACACGCTGCAGCAGATTGGCTCCATCTGGAGTCCCAACACAAAGCTCTCCCCTCCTTCCCTTAGATCCTTGCACAGAAAATGCAAACTCTGCTCACTTTGCCCAGCTAAAAGCACCACAGCAGCACTTTCCTGAGGGAGTGGCTCTCTCTGCACCTCAGGAAGCAAAACCCATTTCCCAAACTGGGTCTCAGCCCTCACAGAGCCGTGCAAGCTGTAACCCCAGCCTGACTTTTCCTGCTGTTCCTGGGGCAGGATGGGCTCCGTCCCTCCATCCCTACCAAGGGCTGGCAGCAGCAGCAGCAGCAGCAGTGTCAGAAGGGCAGGTGTGGGTGGGTGGCAGTGCCTCTGGGGGGAGAGTGGGCTGTGGCAGCATGTAAGTACATGCTTTCAAACACAACTCCTGTGTGTTCAGAACCTGGTGGATACAAAGCAGAGGGGGCTGGAAGAGGGCTCTGACTCACAGCAAACTGGCAGCACCTCAGACTCCGGGGTGCTCCAGCCTGAGCTCCAGCACCAGGCATTCATCATCTGGGATGGAGGGAGCACAGGGAATGGTCCCACATGGGGACAGGGATCCTGTGCCAGCAGAGATCTCCTCCTCCCTGGTAAATGTGTAAGGATTGCCCGACCCCCAGCCTGGTCCAAAAGCATGCTGAGCATCTGACATCCCTTGGAAAAGATCAACTTCCAGGTATCACTGCTCCTCCAGCAGAGCCACAGGCTCACCTGGGCCCTGTGGGGATCTTGGCAAAGGGTCCAGAGACTGCAGAGTGCAACAACTGCCAAGAGGATGTCTGGGAAACACACATGTGGCAAACCAGACATTGCCAATTCCTGTGAAGTAACTCCAGCACGCCTGAATTTATGGCAACCTCCCACTAAGGATTCCTGATCTCCGAGTATCCCAGCCAGAGACAGCAAACTCCACTGTGCATCAGCCTTTGAGGAGGGGGCCCTCAGCTCCATGCTTCCTCCAGACTTGCAGGGTTTGGAATTCAACACTACATCACCCCCCAAGATCTAGAACTTCATTCTGATTTCTGCATTTTCCACAGCCCCCAGACCCCTACAGCCTCCTGTTCATCGTTCTTCCAGTGGAAACAAAACTGTCAAGGAGAGTTCCTGTTGCATTATTCCAGCACTTCCATCACCCTGCCCAGCCTGGACCAAGTTCCCCTCTGACCCACTGCGTGGCCTGGCTGCGTGACACCACCACTGCACAACAAAAACCTATAAAAAATAAAGAGAAAATTCTCATGCAGCTTTGCAAATCTCTTTCATATCTACAGATAAGAGGAGCTCAGCTAGTGCTGAGAGGCAGGAATCCCAGAGAGAAACACAAAATACTCAAGGAGAGATCAACAGCAACAAGATTTCAGCTGGTTCAAATCCAATTTCTTACAAACTTTCGGGCTGATTCCCATTTCTATCAAATCTGCCTGTATATTCTTCGTGTTCCTGACAAATTATGCCATTAAGTTCACATTGGGTTACCTAAAAGAAACTAAACACATTTAGTTTGTCACAGTAACTGAAATGACAGTAAAATATTTTGGTTTTGTGCAGCACACAAATAAAGAGGGAAAGGGAACTGGGACATGTTTGGGAGTTTACAAATGCTCCTCCCTGACAGGCAAAACAACAAAAAAAATAATGCAAAGAAAACCGCTGTCTGCTTAAAGGAAAAGCTGAAGCTCAGGGACTGATTCAGCTTCCTATTGTTTTCTCAGCAGTGATTCAAAATCCTTAAAATTGTCCTGAGTGCCAGGAAAAGAGGAAAGGGGACATTGCACTGAGCTAAATCTCGCAGTGCTAAAGTTGAGTTTAAAATCTACTTCGTAAATCAGAATTAACTGCAGTGAGACAAGTCCAAGCCTGGATTTGCACAGACACCTGATGCAAAGTTGCAGTTGTGCTTTTTACTCACACAATAAGAAGAAAAAAAGGAATTATTTTCAGTTAATGGCTTTGATTAAGCTCACAGCATGATAAATATATCAGGACTGCTGCACTGGAGGGAAAACACAACCCTCTTTCCTCCTTTCTGAAAAAATTCAATAGGAAAACACTCCCAGACTCCCACTTTTTGGCTGCTTTAAGAACAGGCAAAAGACCCAATAAACAGTTATTTCACACTAGAAGAGAAAGGCAGAATAGCTTATTTTAAAAATGCAACTGGGTCAGGAGCTGCCTCCAGTAGAAGGAATGGGCTGCCTGTGCCCTACAGAAAGATTCCTCTGTGGACCTCCCTCCTGCTGATGAGGACAAATAGGCCCTTTTAGAGAAGGATTTTTAAAAGTGCAAAGTGATTTGGGGCTTCAAGTCCCACAGGTTTCTGCAATGCCTTGGGAGCACAGTCTTTAGGCTCTTTGGAAAATCCTACCCCTAAACTGTTCTCAGCTTTGTCATCTCAACCCCCTGGTGACACTCGGCTCATGAAGAACAAGAAGTTCCAGCAATACATCTCTGCAGAGAGACACCATCTCCTAGGCACGGCTTTTCAAAGCTCTGTAAGCATCAATTAGGCCTCCAAACATCTCGGAAAAGTAGTTACCTTAATTACACAAAACTGAAAAGCTGACCCGTGGTTAGCTGGAACGCCTGGGTTAGTGACATTACACTTAGAGCAGCCACGCCTGCCCCGAGTCCCTCGCACACTGACCTTGTGCAGAGCCCGACCCGCTCCCGGGGCGCGGGGCCACTGCCCATCCTCGCCCGGCTCATCCTCACCTACCTACGGCGCGGGCGCTACCTGGCAGCGGCGGCCGCGGGCTGCGCAGCGGCAATTAAAGAGAACTGTGGTTGCAATTACCCCTGCTAAGCCTGTTCCGGCTGCGGGATCTGCTTCGCTGTCTCTGAAGTCGTGACCTCCGGAGCAGTCGGTAGTAGTAAGACGGTCTCCCGGAACTTTTCCTGCTGTTCATGGACATTTTTGGATCTATTTTACACATACACACATGCAGGCACAGGTTCGCTCTCCCCTCTGGCACAGGAGCAAAACAGTCCCAGCGTTTTAATGAACTGGAGGGTGGTTCTTTGGAGTGGAAAGGGAGAGGGGGGAAGAGGAACTCTTCACCTGACACATTTAAAAAGAAAAACAACGAGAAGAAAACATAAAAGAGAGAGAGAGACGGAGAAAAAGCACGCGGCACCGGAGTGCATGTCTCAGCTGAGGGAGGACTCGCAGCGAGCAAGATAAACTGTGCTAACAACTCCTGCCCCCAAAAAGATAAGCCTGCTGGAGTAGTAATAGGAAGCCAGAGCTGGCCTGGGCTCCTGAAACGTGAAGCATAGGCTGGAAGAAATCCTGGACTGGATTGGGAAACGTTGCGTTGGGGAAGGGGATAATGATTTCCTGGCCGTGGGACACATGTTAATAATCATCATGGAGCAAAAGCCCCGGAAAATAAAGTGAAATTTGAGAGGGGAAAACTTTAATTAGAAGTTGAATGAACAGAGCTCCAGACTTCCCTGGAGGCCCATTTCCTTTCAACATTCAAACTGAGTTATAGCACATCCCACAAATTAGAGAAAGGGCCTATTTACCATTTGGGTCCTGATGGCAGCGAAGATTCTGCCTCCGGCTCATATTGCTCCATAAAATTACATTTCAGTGGGCAGAATTAACACTTAAGGCCATGGAAGAAAATAAAATTAAAAAAATATATTAAACAGATAAAAAATTTCACTCCACATTTACCATTTCAAAAGGTCAGAAGTGAATTGTCAAGAATCCTGCACCTAAGCTTCCTCCCTTAGTTGGCACAAAAACGACTCTGAAGGAAGAGTGGCAGAAAACATTTCAGAGACCCAGAATGGTGGCCAAGAACTTAATGTGTGGCTGCTGCTTCTCCCAGGCTGGCAGGTAAGAGAGAAACCTCATCTGAGTAGGATGAGCTGCAAAACAACATCTGCACAATAACTTTCTGTGTTGTGTCCTCGTTTTGTCATTTTTCCCAGACTTCTGTGCAAATTTATCTTTGTGGTGTCTTATGACCAGACACGGGCTTGGCTGTGGATGAGCCCCGCTCCCCTGTCAGCCGGAGCTTCTGCAGAGGTTGGAAAGCTTCCTTGGATTATCTTGTGTTGTACCTCCAGTAACAAGAGGCAGAAACGATTCCAGTTCAGCAACCACACCAGGACAGGAGTCCCTTCCCTAGCACCAACCATCCTCCCCAATTTTAGGATTTCACACATTTTGGCAGTCACGGAAAACATCAGAATTCTACACAACCTGTGCTTCCTACTTCCATCGAGAAGTAAATCCACACCGTGTGTCAGCTAAGAAAGGCCCTTCCAGGAGGAAAACCCAAGTCTGGCTCTTCCCCGAAGTCCATGCCTGGTTTTGAGGCCACACGTGAGGAATTCGGCGCCAGCTTTCAGGCAGTGCAGGAACGAGCAATCGGGAGGGCAGCGACAAGTTCAGGTCAAGGAGGCAGATCCCAGCTGGACAGCGGAGGCTCCCTGCCCCGGGAGGGGGATGCTGCACCGGGACATCGCTCTGCGCTTGCACCGGCCCTCACCACATCCCACAGCAGACCCCGGCAAAAAGGAAAAGCCTTCGCTTACTGCACATCTGCGCTCTTCTTCTTAGCCAGAATAATTTTCTTTTTCATATTTGGGTACATAAAAAAAATAAAAATACAGGGACAACTTTAACCGTTTTCCAGACGACCAGAGACTCATCCTGTGCAGCTGATTCAATTCCCAAATGGAGCTGAGAACATCCAGAATACAGTGATGGGAAAGGCTGAAAATACTGACGTTTGGTTAAAGATTTGCTGTAGACAAGCACCCAAATATTCAGGTGTCTCTCTGCAATTTTGTGTCATAATAACTGGGATGAAAGCTCTGAAGAGAGTCTTCTACAATTATGCTTTTATCACTAGAATGTCTTTAAAACGGCCTCTCCAATTTACTTTTGTCATTCCCAACAGCAAAAAAAAAAGGCACTGACAGAAATGAAAGTTTGAACAAAACCATTTTAAAAGCTTACCCAAATTCATGTGATCTGAAAGGGGAAGGTTTGATTTTGCTTAACTGGAGCCAAGTGACTCATGCTCAAAGCACTGGGGATTCGGGAGAGGCGGGTGCTGGGGATGTCCCCAAGCTCTGAGGGAATGTGAGGTGGGAATGCTTGGGGATTTTTATTTTTCATCAGCCTAGTACCTTCAGAAACAATCATTCAGGTGACCACGAAGCAGGAAAGTTAATGAGGGACTATAAACTATTCTGACAAGAGAAAGCAGAAAGCAGCCCTATATAAAAGCAAAAATAAATGGTTGGGAGTTGTGTTCCAGTTTTGCCAGCTTGGCTCTGTCTCTCTTACTTAACAAGGTTTTTGA
This sequence comes from Corvus brachyrhynchos, assembly GCF_000691975.1. Taxonomy (NCBI): domain Eukaryota; kingdom Metazoa; phylum Chordata; class Aves; order Passeriformes; family Corvidae; genus Corvus; species Corvus brachyrhynchos. The sequence continues at coordinate 2,046,328 of NW_008246054.1, forward strand.
AGACTTTAACTTCAGATGCTACAGAGCAGCAGGCAGGAAAATGAACAACCCACCTGGGGGGATGTGACTGGGCCAGACCTTCCCAATTAATACACACTGCTCTGTTTTCTTCTTTCTTTACTACTTTTTTTTTCTCTTTTTTGAAAGCCACACCCTGACACAAATGCTCTGTGTACAGCGGAATCTGCCACTCACAAACGTGGGATTATGAACTGCTCAGGAAAGCTGACAACATTAAATCTCTGTCTCTAAAATAACACATCCCAGTCTGGCTGCTCCCTCCAAAAGGCAGCTGGATGAGCTTAGTCACGGGGATCTGCTGGATCTTTCAGGAAGAAGAGCAATTGGAGATAAATGTAGCAGTGATTTTTGGGGTGTTAACTCCTCCTCCCCAACACTGAGCACAAACCTAACCCATGGAATTAAAGACAATTAAATATATACCAAACGGTGGTAGAATATCCAGTCTGAGGCACCACTGGGCTTTAGCACAGAACTCGGCACCCAGGGCTGACCTGGGTGTCACCCACTGCTGTCACCCTGCCCTTAAACCTTCCTAAACCCAGATCCCTCTGAGTTTATGGCAAGGAACATGAATTCCTTATACTGAAGGTGAAAGTTTCCGTGCTCTTTCAGTGGGGTCCAGTCCAGCCCCAACCCCCCGATTTGGACAGGTTTGAGAACGTCCTGACTTGTTCACACATGGAATTCATGGCCTCTGAATTCAGGCTGCCTTCTGAGACAGCAGCTTCAGGGATTTCATTTCAGTTTCCCAGACCCCTTTCATAAAGAACTGAAGCTTTCAAAACTTAGCAAACAACCTGAACCAAACAAGAAGAAAAGGTTTTGGTTGGGCCAGCAGAGAGGAGTGGCAGGTATCAGCTTAATTTCTAATTTGCATTAGGCCAATGAACTGCAGACAGACCATCAAGAAATTGAATCAAAATCAGACTGCAACCCCAATTTCCCTGTCACATGCAACCCCCCTGTGCCTGAAGAAGGATCAAATTCCTCCTGAAGTCAGAGGGAAAAGGAGGAAAGGCAAATCTGTGCAAACTATCTCTTTTACAACACAAGAGAAACAGTGGTTCTGTCAGTGCTCCCAGACACTCCCAGCGTGTGCCTGCCTGAATTTGTTCACAAGTCCATTGCAGACTCCAGTCCAGCACACTCTGAAGATTTCCAGGCAGGGATACATCAGCTCATAAGCAGAGCCAGGGACGAAGGTAATTTCCTTTGTGTGAGGATAACTTAACTTTCAGTTCAGCCGTACCCACACCTAAATCTTCAGTGACTTATTTGTTTGAAGACCTATGAAGGAAAGTTTCATACACACAACTAAAGTAAACCACTTCCTTTTAGTATTTTAACAGAACATGATGATTATTTTAAGAGTGCACATAGGCAAATTAATTTCCTTACTACTTTAGGTAGAATGTAGCAGCTTCTTGAGAGCACTGCAACAAAACGATCCATAGACTGGGGATCAAAATGAGAAGAAATACACATTTACTTTAAATTTAGGCAGAGAATTCACCGCTCTCCATTTATTCAATGGTGTCAGCACTACCACAACACTATGGATTACTCTTGCTGTGTGTATGGGGATGAAATCCAAATGTAAATGAAAGGGAGTCATTATACATAGTATAGATATTTAATGATATTAATGAGCAGAAAAAGCAGTGCCATATGAAAAAGCAAGAGGAAAAATGTACATCTGAATAATGAAATATTAAATAGGTGTTCAGGCGGTCTCCTGGAAGTTAAACCAGGACATGAATTCTTTCAGCATCACTGTTCCCTCCATGCAGACTGTGCCTGTTGTTTACTGTCATTATGGTCATTATATATTTACAATGGTGGGGCCAGAGATGCAAAGAAGGATCAACGCCCCATTGTTTTGGGATCTGCATAACCACCAATTAAGAGCTGACTCCTCATGCACAGCACTTATGATCTAAGGAAATGCAGAGTATTGCACAAACTGCAATAATGAAGTTCCCAAGCCCATTCTATGACTGGAGAAGTGAAGCCATGAGCGATTTATTCAGCACCACGTGGGAAGGCTGGGGCAGAGCGAGGCAGATACCCTGCACCCCTTATCCTTGACCAAAGAACAAATGGAGCTTCCCCACTCTCCTGAGACAAGCCCCTTGGGATGAGTAAGTATTAAACGTAATCATATCTTTTTTTCCTACAGTGTCTTTTGTCCACCAGAGCACCGAGGCTTCTGCATATTTGCTTCTGCAAATACTTGTTCAGTTTAATGTACTTAAAACACATGAACTTCCTCTTTTTCACTCAGGTAAAAAAAAAATCTAAAGAATGTGCCCAGTATTAAGCGGGAAAGTCAGTTATTTGCTTCTAAATTATAATGTCCTGATTTTAAGAAAGAGTCATAATATATTTTTTAAATGTGAATGAAAGAATTTCTCAAATATCACTATCCAAAAAGGAATTGAGAGAAAAACCCTCCAATTCCCAACAAGCTCAGTTTTGGATCGCATTTAATTTCTGCAACTGCCTGATGGGAATTCACAACACCCTGGATCCCAAGAGGCCAGCAGGAGGTGGCCAAGCACGTTATCCTCGTGCTCTGTGTTAAACACACGCAGAGGTGCAGACGGGAAGGGTCTCTGTCCCCAGGCAGGGCACGGAGCACGGAGAGCCGGCATGTCTGAGAACCGCGGAGACGCTTCCTGCGCCCACGATGAACTCCAGGAACAGCAGAGAAACAGCAGAGAAACAGCAGAGAAACACCGAGCCTGACCTCAGAGCACAACACATTTCCTGCCCACTTCCCAGCAGAACAATAGAGCTAAAGAACATCAGCTTCTCAAATCAGCTTTCAGCAAGCTGGGGGAGACCAAAACAAAATCACTCCACTTGCTCTACTGCCACGTACTCCTGATGATAAAGAACACTCCACTCAGGTACACAGGTTTATGACCTGGCTGGTCATGACACTAATAAAATTTACAAAGTCAAAATCGATCTTAAGATTTTTGCTAAATTTCCACAGACCTAATGAAGCAATTAAACACACAGAGTCCAACACAGATGGAAGAAGAAAATTCTACCAGAATCAAACATCCTGTGCTTCAGACCAGCCTGCTCCTTTCAACAGGAGGAAAAACCCAGGAGAGTGAAGTCTCCATTGTACAGCAAAAGTTCCAAACTAAAAAGAAAAATCTTGTACAAATCCCTACAAAGTCGCTCAGACATGACTGGGAGCTGCACAACACTTCCCAGCACTGTGTGTCTTCCACGCCGAGCTGCTGGCAGGAAGTATTTGTTTAAGGGGGACTGCTCTTTCCAAAAATCCCTTATTACTAAAATAAAATGTTATCAGTGATTCACTGAGTGATTAACAGGGTAACTTCAGCTCTGGGTTTCCCAAGATGTCCCATTTCCTTCTCCAAGACAAAACTGGAGCAGTTCTCTGCCATGACCCTGGAGGGGCTCGAAAGGGACCTCAAAATCTCACCTGGTCCAACCTTCAGTGGGAAGGGAGCCCAGGTGATGATCTTTCCTATCTGCACATTTAAATAATCAAAACCCACATCACCTCTAGGTTAAGAACCTAATTATTAGATGTAATAACAAATTATTGTAAGAAACTACATAATCTGCATTGACCTTGATCAAAATATTCATATAACAAAATAAATTAACTCCTAAAAATATTTTTACTTTGTATTTCAGCAGTAAACTTGCTGTTATGTTGCTGCAGGGAAAGCGTTGATAAAAGTCTGGCATCACTGACTTTCTGTGCCAGATTTATGGGTTATTATTAGCAGAGGAGGGAAAGATTTGATAAAAGTCTGGCATCACTGACTTTCTGTGCCAGATTTATGGGTTATTATTAGCAGAAGGCTCAGCTACTTATTGTGAGTTCTGTTTCAATGGCTTTCCAATGTGGCGTGCTAAAAGGTCAGGGAAAAAACCATGAACCTTTCAGAAAGTTGCTGCAGGGCATCACTCTCCTTGCTTGCGTGGAAGTTGAGTCTGTTCTAACTCAAGGTGGGGAGGAGAGAAGGGTTTTACAGGTGTTGCAGAGCCCAGGAACTCCCTCTGTGCACAGACAACTTCTCCCAGTCTCAGGAATGCAGTGGGCTCCAGGGAAGCAGCCGCCTTCCCTCCCCTCCTGATGCCATCCGGACACCTGAGGCTCCCCCAGCAGCAAGAATCAGCCCCCGGGGTGTTTAATCTCATGACAACATCCAATGAACGAAGCATCTCTGCTGGCAAAGTGAAATGAAAGATTAACTTGATTACACATGCTATGTAAAACTTATTTCCTGATTAATTAATAGATTAGGCACTTCCAATTCATGTTTAAATGCCCGATAATGATCTCACGCTCATATAACAAATCACTGATTTATATACACACAATCTAAACTTCATTTTTCATGTGACAGATTATTTTCTTCCTTTCCTTGCCACAAAATTTGCAAACTCCACTGCAAATACAGTTGCTCGTTTCACTTGCTTTTTGGCATCAGATGACTCAACCAAGGAATATTTTGGCAAGAATGATCTTTAGCCATCTTCCTTATCAGGCTGACATGACAGTGTGGCACAGAAAACACCCTCTGTTTTAAAAGAATTCCCTGGTAACAAGTTGAAAAATGAAAATGTAGCTATTGTTTTTGAAGAGGGCTTTACAAAAGCAACTGGAAATCCTGCAATCAGTTTTTAAATACCATTGTGAGGGTGGTTTATTTAAATTTACGTTTTTCCTTCTGGCACAACAACACAGGGCTGCCCTGAGAGATGTTATTGTCTGAGTGCAGCTGATTGCAAAATGTGGAGAGCCTCCTTCAAACAACAGAAATATGAAAAACACCCCATGAGCAAAGCAAGGGCTGGGATGTTTTGAAATGTGGAACCTCAGGGCATCCAACACCTCCAGTGCCTGAGTTCCCTGGGAATTCTCACCCTGCTGGGTCGGTACCTCATCAGTCCTGTGCAGGAACTGGGTGATGATCAGATAAAGGACACTCCAAAGGAAAATAATAGAGAATGTCTAGCAAGGCACACAGTGCCCAATAATGCTCCTTTACTGCAGCATCAGTCCAAATTGATTTTTTTCTGCTTATCCTCCTACTTTTTCATACAGATCTTTCACTCACAAGTGTATGTAGTCTATATGTTCCCATTCCACTAACACGCCCATTATATTTTTAGAGAGAAAAGGCTACTAAAAAAACCTCTTCCTACTGAATTTATATCCTTTATTCTTCTAGTATACTCATTTTTACTGGATTAACAAGTCCAACTCTTTCCTTTGAGCCCCTGCAAAGGCCTATCCAATAGCAGCTTGTCTTCACATCCTCAGACATCCACGTGGCAGCAGTCCTGGACGACCTGGCTTGCAGGGTTTGTACAACTCATTAGTCAAAATGCCACACTGACAGAAAGAAGGCAAAGTTTGTCTGTTTGGTGTTTTATCTAAAACAGTTGGGTGGCCTCAAAGCAATTCTGGGAGGAGACACAAAGAGTAGCTCCTAACTGACGCAGCTCATGCTTGGTGATGAATGGCTTTGCAGGAATCATCCTCCCACTTCCCTCTCCTCCACCCTAAAACAGAACTTCATTGCTGACCCCTTTGCTGACCCTCCCAGAGGGTACGTCTGAGGTAAACATTGGGAAAAGAGAACAACAGCCAGGCAGGGCAGAGCACTGCCCAGCACTGGGGATGGGGCATCACGTGCACTGTGCAGACATTCCTTGTGTTTTCATTAGGGAAGAAAATGCAAACACCTGCTACAACTCTGAGTGCAGGATTTCAAAACAAATTCTACAAAGAATGAAGAGTTCAGAGGGACTTTGATATAAAACATGACCGAGTCTGCAGCCCCTAAACAATGCACAGATACCTCGACACAGATCTAGATCTATTTATCTCTGAGAAGAAACGACCCCTCCACACTGCCCAGCTCCCACCAGGAGCCCCGGCAGGATGCAGCCTCACTGCTCAAACTACACCGTCAATCTTTGCTAATCTTGGCCTAACTCAAAACTCTACTTATCTTTTCCTTTCTAAATCATCCCCAGGATAAGACTAGAATCTCTTTTGAAATGTAAAGGTTCTATAATAAAATTTAGAAAGCACATATGGTACAAATATCAAGCGTGAACATCTCTTCCCATCTTGTACGTTTCAAAGCCTGTGCAAACAGCACTTTTCCCTGGTTTTGATCATGCAGCCAAAATGAGTCATCTGTGAACAATTATGGCTCTGGCAGGGGCCTGACTGTTGGAGAATGAAAGGAAACACTTTATTATTGAAATGATCAGTATGCCAAGCTGAGCGGCAACTGCAGAGAATGTTAAGAGTCCTTTATGCTCCTTCAGCCAGCAAAATTGAAAGCAGTGGATGCAGCACTCCCCTCTCAGACACCTGAGAACACCTGAATTCAGAATGGGCAATGCAAAGCACAAGGAAGCGGGAGCTGTGGAGATGAGCAAGGGAATATATGGCAGGAAAAGAAACACAACCTTAAAGCAGGAGGCCTGGCTTAAGAAAGTGTTGGTTATTCCTGGCTTAGTTCTCCCAGGGGAGTCGTGAATGTATTAAAGGAACACACAGTCAGAGGCCGCCAAGCTGAAACCCGAAACTATTAAAGGACATTTGTTGGGAGTTCAGGACTGGCTGAGTCTAACAGGCTCTTCTGAAAGGGGATGAATGGAATTGCCCTCGAGGGGAAAAAATAGCAACCAAACAATTTAGTAGGAACACGGATCTCCCTATGTGCAGCCCGTTTTAGCCGTGATACTGCTGTGTCTGCATTTGCTGCCAGCAGGGACTAGGTAGGAACCCTCTGGAATTCCAAGGGTAACTCAGGATCTAAGGTGCTCACTGAGAGCTGGGCAGGGCAGGGAGTTGGGCAGGATATTGGTTTGCTGGACTCGGCAAATGAGCAAGAGATGGTTTTAAAACTGGACTATGAACAAGCAATGTATGAGCAAGTAATTCTTGTCCTCTTTTCCATGAGCAGCTTGCAGAGGGAGGGGGAACAATGTGGTGATCACCACCCAGAGCCTACAGACTATTTAAAGACCATGAGGGCTGACAGGATGACAAGGGAGACTCATGTACACAGAACTGCTAATGGAAGGTGTAGGGGGGAGATCAGGGAACAATCTGGGAAGAGCACATCTTGCACTCTGAAATTCAGGTCCAGCTCCCAACAGAAGAGATGTTGGAAGAATTTGAGATCAATATTCTGACAGCAGGACCTCTCAGGTCTGAACATTAGCTGACAAATACCTCTTGCTGTTTCCAAAACTCTGAGCTTTGCCAACCTTTGGAACAGACTATCCCACCACCACCACAGTTTGAGCAGCCCGGCTCCCCAAAACTAAGTGTTCTGACAGGCCTGGAGGCCAGGCTGAGCTTGCAGGATTTATACCATGTTAGCAAGCTGCTGAGGGTGCAGGCTCACCAGTATGAGGGGATTCTTGATGGCCAGGGCTAAAATGTAACTTCCCTGTGATCCTGAGCAGGGCAGGGAATGTTTACAGGGACACTATTTGTCTTTGAAGGAACCAGCCTTGGAAAAGGTCAGATTCTGCCTTCTTCAGAGTCTCAGAGAGATCAGGAATCCCACACTTACTGTGTCAGGGTAAGTTCCTGGAACTGAGGGGCTTTTGGAGGGTCCTGTTTAGCTCATTATACAAAGGCACTTTTGCTCCTAACAGAACTCCTCAGGACAGGGGTACAAATTTCCTCCCGATCTACTCCAAACAAGACAACCTGGCAAGCACTGCCACACCTGAAGTGGTAAAACACTTAGCAGCAATGCTGAAAACAGACATCAGAACTGGAATTTCCAAAAATGCTCATTCTTTGCAATTCCAGGAAGTAGCCCATGGTTACCTTCACACAGTAAGTGGTAATCCTACACGGAAGGCGTCTTGTTCAGTCAAGAGCAGCCTGGAATCTCATCTTGGCAGCAACTGGAGTGCTCTTTTTGTTTGGGTTGTGCCACTCATAAACTTCCTTCCATAACACACTGAGCTGGGTATAAACCCACGTAATACAGGGTATTGTGGAGCTTTTCCCAGCTGTGGCCAGGCTGTGCTTTGCACACATGCACTGTACACCTCTCTGCAGTTTGGTTTGACTTTTCCGAGCATTCCTAGGTCACAAACAAGCCCTCAGAGTCCCTCAGTGCTTTGACTACTGCAACAGAAATTAGATCGTTTCAATTTACACCACATAAACCAAGACAATGTCAGTGGTCTCGGAAAAACATTTGTTGTCCACACTGAGCACGGAGGAACACGGGAGAAGGGAGGGAGCTTTTCCAGCTGAAAACTCCAGAAACGCCCTGTCAGCACGTTAAAGCCCAAGAAAAGCTGCTCTGCTCTGGACACAGCCCTGCTGCAAGTCCAGCTGCTCACAGGGAATTCCTTCACGGGAAGTGCCCGAGGTGCTAAGTGTGCTGTGGCCAGCGCTGGCTCTCAGGTCGGTTCCTCATTTCAGCGCCGGCCCGGGCTGTTCCCCGGCAGGGCTGTCCCTGTACCGGTCCCGGTCCCGGTCCCGGTCCCGGTCCCGGTCCCGGTCCCGGTCCCGGTCCCGGTCCCGGTCCCGGTCCCGGTCCCGGTCCCGGTCCCGGTCCCGGTCCCGGCGCAGGCGGGGATGAAGCGGCTCCGCACGGCTCTGCTGCCGCCCGCAGGCGGGACGGCGCCGGCTCCGCCGGGATCGCTGCCACATCCCCGGGACGGGGGTACCGCTCCCTCCCCAGAGCGGGTTTCCTCTTAAAAACCCCTTTCTACGGCGCTTAGGAAATATGTTCCCTGCTTTTTTCCTTGCCTAAATGCTAAAGAACATAAAAAAAAACCCAAAACATTCCTTTTACTCAGTTGGAAATCCCAGTGAAGTTCGTTACTCAAGGATTCATTCCTTGCAACCTAATAAACCCCAACAAACCACAAATCCTTGTGTTTTGGAATAATATTTAAACGAGGAATAGTCCAGGTGAGACCGTGGCAGGACAGCTGAGGAGTAAAGTCAGTGGCAAAGCAGCCGAGTTAAACGTATAGGCTTTATTTCTAGTGACAAACTGAGGAACGGGTTCCTAACTCGTGGTGCTGCATCCCAGGTAAGTTTGTCCAGATTCCACATACAAAGAGGTCAAGTGGGTTTTTTGAACTTGCACTGCATTTTTAATTTTGTTCACGAAAAGGAAGTCAATTATTTAAGATGCTGAACAGTCTGAGGGCAAATTAGCAAAACTTACACCCATACTTAATTCCAAGAACATGACTGAAGGAAAGCTGAACACCCCAGGTTTCATTGCTTCCATCTGTAACAGCACACAGGCCTGGGTACGCTCCCAGTCTTTCACCCAAATCACTTCCTGGCCATCACAGAGGTTTTACAGCCCTGCCTGGGAACCTGCCCAGCTTTTCCAACCTGCTTTTTTCCATGTCATACTAAAAAGCATATGTGAATTTAATAATTGCTAATCCAATGACTGCATTACTTTATTGCATACAACTGAGCTAAACGTGCCAGCATCAAATGAACCCAGAGCCCTGGACAAAACTGAAGGTCTGGAATATGCCTCTGCTTTCAGAAACACGTGGGATGCAGCCAACAACCACTATGGAACACATCCTGCGCCCATGGCAGAACTCTGACAAGGAATGTGACTCCCAGGTGGGAGATGAGGATCAGAGAGCTGAGGTATGGTGCCCAGCCAGTCTGAGGCACAGAAGCACTTGGAGCAAACTTTAGGGAATCTTTTCTCTATGAAAAAGGGATCAGAGAAGTATCAAAGAACACAAATTATTTATTGCTGCAGTGAACTCCCAGACCTTGGTTTGGACACAAGAAGAATCAAGGACTTGCTTGGTGATTTGTGACCATCAGACCAAGCAGCTTCCACTCTCTCCCAAGCCCACTGTGACATTATGGCCATTCCCAGTGAATTTTCCCCTCTCCTGTGGAAGTGGCCCCAAGCTGAAGCACACAGAGGATTTTGGAGCAGCTGCCTCATCCCAAGTGATGCTGCCACTCGCTGTCCCCTGAGAAGTGCTCCAACCCCAGCTTTGCTCTCCGAATGCCCAGAGCACCTCCAGCCTGTGGAAGGATGACGAAGAGCATCCCACCAGGAGCACAGGCGAGAAGGAGGTGGAGGAAGCTCCTGGCTATCTGCCAAGCCTCGCCACTCTGCTTTTTCATTTTTAGTTTCTGCTCTTTGCTGGAAAGTTTCTACTTATGCTCCGGTTTCCATGGCAACTGCATTTCTTGCCTTTCTTCTCCAGCATTAAATTTTTTATTTGATTTCCCTTTTTCCCAAGACATGACTCTCTTTTCCTTTTGTAAAAATGAATTAAGTGTTGTCTTCTCTTTGGTTGTTGATATTTTTAAAGGAGGTAGGAGAGACTTTCACTCAGCCGCAGAATCTGTCTAGAACAGCAGCAAAGATTTAATCTCCCAAGGAAGAATGTCGGGGGATTCCCTTGCAGAAAAGCCATTTACTGTAATTATCTTAACAAGGTTATGACACGTAAGAATTCCAGATACTGTGGAACCCAACATTTTTTAAAAATTGGCTGCTTGTTTTTATGAGACCAGACCTGGGCATGTTTTCTCTACAACTAAACATTTTAAAATTTTTTTTAAAGCATTACTTGTGACTCCTGAGCAGTCTCAGCTGAACAGTTTAATATTGGAAGTGCACTAGGAATGTGGTCTTCAGTTCCAGACTGTAGGAAAATTCAAGTATTTTCACTGACAAAGTTCTCACCTGGCTGGGAGCGGTGTTGGGGTGAAGCTGAAGGACCCTTCTTTCCCCTGCCACGGTCAATCACCCACAGCAGTGCCCTGCACACCCTCACACAAAGCACATAGAGACAAAAACCTCACAACTCATGGAGCTTAAGCTAATTAATTTGTCTTGCCCTTGTCATGTTGGCATTGAATTAATCTTAAGACCTGAATTAATTTGAAAAGGAAAAATTCATCAGACTAGCAAATCTGGATTAGATCTACCAATTTGGTTTTTCCAAGCTTTAGCTTCATCATAAACACAATTTATATGCTGCAAAGCCCTGAAATAATACAGGTTTTCATGCCAGTTCACTATGAAAGATTCTCTCCACATCTAAATTCTCCAGCACGTTCAGGCCATAAACTGACCCTCCTGTACAGTTGTAGATTACAAGGTTTCCAGTCTTTATCTCTGCCTGGTGGGATTTCACAGTAAATTCTTTCAGGACTGAATAATTAAAAGAAGCAAAACCACAGCAGTTGGCTCACAAGGCAACACAAACAAATCTGTCCATGGGTGCTATCTTGTTTGCAGCACATGTGCACAGATTTACATGTAGGATTGAGGCTTAGTGCTCTGTTTAGATTTTTCATTATTCAGTACCCCAAGCATAACGTAAATTGTATAAAGACTGAACTTGGAACAACTTTAAGAGTGAGCTAATCATCTTAAATAATTTCATTAACCCAATTTTGTGGTTTTTTAAGACTCTTACTACTCAAAAGAAATAAGGGAAATGGGTCAGAAGTGAGGAGTCCAGTCTACCATACTTGGTTCATGCTTCTCTCCTGCTCTTGAATTCCCTCCTCCAAGGAATATCTAGGTCAGGAATTCACAGGATCTTATATAAATCTGGCAATGTTCAGTGTGCTTGCCAGCCAAGCTATGTGAATTGTCAGATATTAAATATATGTGCCAGGATCTGTATTGTAAAATCCCATTACAACATACACAGTGCATGAACTCCCCATGGATTGGCTTCTCTGCAGGACAGGTCCCCCACTTCGAGTCAGGGTCAGGAGGAAAGTTTTAGACATCTGAGCATGGCCTCCCTGCTTTCTTCCCTCGGAGCTCCCAGGATTAGGGATTCGAAGAGCTGCTTTAGGCGTAGTCCCCTAAATTGCAGCCATAATGCGGCTTTTATGTGGCCACGGACAGGCTTCATGCCTGCACTGTTTCAATTCCCAGTGTGGGGATTGATTTAGGCAGACAGCAGCTTACTCAGCTCTCTCAGCTGCTGTGCTGAGGCGAGAACATCCAGCAGCCCCTTGCTCATCCTCGCTTGATTTAATGATTTGCTGGCCAGACTACAGAGAGCGGCTCAGGAACTCCTACCCAGCGTGCCATGATTTGTGGGTTGCTGCTGCTCATCTGTAATTGCAACGAGAAATGCTCATCAATCACTCCAGCTCTCCAGCAGAACGTTGGGAGACACAGCAATGGAGAGCTTTCGACCTGGCCTATCTTTTTGAAAACATTCTAATCCTGCAAATAAAGATCTGGATGCTGTCCCGGTGCCAGGACGAGAGCAGCTCCTGCCTTCCGACCCTGAGGGGCACAACCACCCCTCAGTGAAAAGAACCAGTATTCCTCCCCTGAGAGCAGGGCCAAGGGAGGCTGGGAGTAAAATCTGCTGATCTTCATTGCTGCACTCATTAACAGCAAACTCTCAAGTCACAGCATCAAAACATTTTTCTCCAGCTCTCTTGGAGCCTCTTTAGGCACTGGAAGGGGCTCTAAGGTCTCCTCGGAGCCTTTTCTCCAGGCTGAAGAGCCCCAACCCTCTCAGCCTGTCTGCAGAGCAGAGGTTCATCCTTCATCATTCATCCTAAATGTCCAGAACAACAGTCTGACACGAGGATGTCCCTCTCACAATCTCTGCGCCTGAGCTATCTGAGCCCCATTACAAACGTTTCCTCTCCTCTGTGAAGCACAAGCTGCAAATCATCATCACTTAGTCCCCAGAGGGACAAGAGAATCCCTGTAGGTAAACCCAAGACTGAATAGGGATTCCTGGGAAGCTGCACTCCATATCTCTACAATCCTTATCACCCTCGTTATTGCTCAGCCAGATTTGAAAACCCTTTTTCTAACAGTCCTGTGAGCAACACACCTTCCCAGTAACGCCCATATTCGAACCACTCGCATTAATTTCCTGCAGTCTAATAGAACACAATCTTAACACGATTTATTGAGACAATTAAAATTCAGAAAACAAGCTTCTCCGTGCTCCATAAAGCACAGCAGATTTATTTGCTGCAGTCACTAAAACTCTGCTGCCTAAAGCTGTGCAGTAACTCAGCAGGGCCTGGCCAGGGACTGCGGGACCCTCAAAGCTCATGCTGGGATAATCAATTAGAGCTGGGTCTGCACCGGGCCAGCTGCAGGGACCCCGCAGCTCCCAAGGCCTTCCACACCTGGAGAAGCAGAAAACAGAACCAGGAAAGAAAAGCTTTGGAGGGTCTGTGGTTGGTCTGTTGTGTTCAGCTGCCATGTCTACCACTTCTACCAATAATTGTGACCAGCTTCGAAGCTGTACATTTATACTATCTAGTATTTCAAATTCCCTTAACCAAAGACAAAATAGAATGGATTTTTCATCCACCAAATAAAAAAACCGTCTCTAGTTTGGAATCATTGGAATCATTACAAATGTGTAGGAAGGCTGCAAGCATTTGGATACACCACACTCAAGCCCCAATACATACATTTATGTAATGAAATCACTTAATTTGAAACAGATCACCAAAAAGCCAGCTTGCATTTAGGCTGCCACAACGAAGAGATGTCACACTAGAGATTTTTCCAGTTACTTATAAAATAATCAGTTCTTTAAAGTTATCTGGTTTTGAGAGGTAATTATTAAGTGAATTTAGAATATAATTGCTCTGAACAATGATAAACTTGTATTATACCCTGAGTAAGCACTACAGGCAGGTGATAAATTGCAAAAGTAATGCTACATCAGTTTAACTTCCTGCCGAGTCACCCAGAACTGCTCCAGCCTTGCACAAAATAGCCCCTGCTTTCATTACTAATAAAACACAGAATTAATTACTCAAAATAAAAGAGGCCTTGAAAATGTGCCCAGACACTGAACCAAGCTGGCTTTTGCATTCTTTTTCCCTTTCTTTTTTCTCCTATAAAGGAACCTCAAACTCATTGCTAGTTATTTCTTCAAAGCCAGCTGTACCACAGCAGATTTTGTTCCAGGTCTCTTCCACTCCTGAGTGGAAGAGTGGATGTGAGTGGATGCTCAGGACCTGCACACACAGCAGACTCTCTAGTCACCATACTCCTCTCAAAATACTTAAACTGATGGCTGACTGCACCATAAATTTCGTTTCTCTGACGGGATTATGATAAAAATTAGCTCAGTGTTGGAAATTCACTCAAGCACTGGAAATATTTTAGACCGGGATCCAAATCTTTCAAATGTCTAGTGCTGGAATGGAATTCTCCAGAGACTTTCAGGCAATTCTCCTCCAGCTTGAACAAGAAGAATCCCTGGCTTGTTATTATTAGCAGCTGGGAACCTTTATTTCCCTACTCTCCTGTACGAAGGATTCCAGCTTCTCCCAGAATCTCATCATTATAGAACATGCAGGTTTAGAGCTGTGCCTGTTTTCATCTCAGCAGTTCTCCAGGAATTTGCGTAAAGATTAAAAAATCACCCCAAGTTTCCAGGAGATTTTAGCTCCTGTCCCATTTGTGTCACCCCCCACATGCTGGCACAGGGCTCTGACAGTGGATGACTCGCATCCTCCTCCCTCAAAGTAACCTTGTCGTGAGCAGGACCAGGAGCAAGCCACAGAACTTTTTTAGAGAAACACAGACTCACTGACAAGGTTCCCACCAATTCCTAACCAGAGTATTTAAAAGTTCTTGGGCACCTGCCCAGCCCTTCTGGCAGCCCTGTGCTCACAGAGGAAGAGAACACGGGAGCAAGAGGCAAATCCAACAGGCACGAGAAGCCTGAGCAGCCAAACAGCTGCACAACGAGCCCGGGAGGGGCTCTGCAGGGTTCATTTTGTAGCCCAGCACAAAGCTGAGCACCGCCTGGGGCCTCACTGTCTGTGACAAAGTCCCTGCCCAGCCTTGGGCACCTCCTTTCACCTGGCTGACCTTGAGTTACGGCTTTGCCTGCTGAGAGAAAACTCTTCCTCCCTTTCTGGAGCACCCAGCTGGGGATGGACCCTCCAAAGAAGAGGGCTTGAAGGTTTTCTAATTGTCAGAGACAGTGTGGAAGGTGCTTCATGGACCTCCCAGGGTTCCCCTGCAACACCTCCTGATGTAAGAACGTCTCTGGTTCTGCTGAGCGACTGCAAAGTCACTCTTCCAGTTCTCCGAGGCAAAGAGTGACACATAACAGAGGCAGGATTTAGAGTGTGGGCTGAATCTCATGTGAGAAGATTCTGACTGCAGAGGTAAAGTATTGGCTAAATTTTATAATGATGGAGTTAATTTTGTTGCTAAGAAAAGCAAAGGCACGATGAGGACTGGCTCCAGAGATTACACAGTGTGTGGTCTCTGCACTTGAAGAGCTCTGCACAGCACTCACTCATGTTACATCAATTACTTTAACAAAGTTAGATTCAGAATAATATTTATAAAGCTGAGATCCACAGACCTTTTTGCAATCACCTGGGTACAATCACCTTATTCACAAAACTGGCTATAAATTATGCTAATCAGTGAAACACTCAGAAGATGAAGAGAGGCTTCTTGTGTAATTTTAAATGGATTCCTATAGAAGAAAAAATTGGGAATATATAAAATTACAGAGTTTCAGTGCACATTTCTATTTGAATCTTAGGTGTCAGTAATACAAAGGTTAAAGCATTATGATCAGGAAATTTAAAATACATCGCTTTTATTGTGGGACTCCTATGTCTCCACAATGATTAAATATAATATTGGAAGGTTTTGGTGGACACAGATGTCATCTTAAGCACCAATCCTGACCACTCCAATGAAGCCTAAATGAAACGGTAACTTTGCTCTCAAGATGACAGTCCTGTCTCTGACTCAGCCCCTCTGTTGTATTTTACCATTATCTTAAAAATAAACTTTTTTCTTTGTGGTTTTCATAACATAAAAAGTTAAACAACACAGTGAGATACAGTTTTTTCTTCATGTCCTTTGGGGGGGCAATTAAAAAAATATTTAACTTTAGCTTACCTCTAATGTATATTTCAATTAGTGGCAAATTCCTGTGCATTATTCAGGTGAGACTGCACCTGCTGAGCAGTTGGTACTCCTTGGAGGTAGTCAGGAGTAGAAAGACCTTTTTTAAGTCTGTGGTTCTTCTGTAAGCCCTGGGATGTAAGAGCAGAAGGACTGACACTCCCAAGGGAGGGTCCTGCCCAGGATCAGGAGTGCTCCTCTGGTGACTGCAGAGCTGGCAGCTGTCTGACTTCAGAGCAGCATTTCCACCTGTCTGACAACATGGGATCTTCTCTGACTCCTGAGTAGCCAAGAAAGTCAGAAAGAACAGCCTGGGAGGTCACTGGCTGTGAGGTGATTTCCATCTTTCAGCTCAGGCACAAGAAAGGTAATATTCCACATGTTTTTAAACAAATCCCAGGATTTGAGGCAAAGTACAGAAAATCCCATATTAGGTGTGACATCTGGCAGCCCTTCTTTAGGGCTGGATGCTGACAAGTGAGGAGGATAAATGACTCCCTAAAGCCAGGACTGGGCTCTGGGCATGGGCTGCCCCATTAGCTGGGACACTGCTCTTCTCCACCTGGCTCTGCCTTTTCTAGGATCAAAGGGAAGTATCCCAGGCCTGTATCCCAGACTTGTATCCCAGACTTGTATCTATGCTGCCTGCCTGGTTCACAGAGCACAGCTTCTTCACCCTTTTTGCCCAGGTTTCTCTTTACTCAAGTCAGATTTTCCCGCCTCCCTGCTCTGCTCTCCCTTTACTGTTCCCAGCTCATCACCAGGTACAGACACAGGTGACTCTTCATCTGACTTTGATGACATCAAGTTCAGAATCCATGGAATTAAAATCCCCAAACAGAGATTACAATTTACAGAAGTTATAACTCAAAGTGTCCAGACCTCTGTAGGACTCAAAACACTTCGCAGCCCACTCCCAGTCCCTGTAACACGGCCCTAAGGGCTGTAAACCATTAAGGAATGTCCTTGTGTGTGGATTCTTCCTTGTTTCCATGAGGTTATTTGCAGACACAATGAACAGTGCTGCTACTTGGGACACAAAACCCCATTAAGAGGAGTGATGTGCTGTCTAAAATTAACTATGTATTTGTTTTCTCTTCAGTTTCTATAGAACATGAAGAGAGATGCAGATGGTTAACAGCACTGAGATTATAGTGATAGCTGTAAAATTTGATGACTGTTATCAAAAGCATCGTATGGCTTATGAGAGCAAGCAGCAATTAAAAAAAAAAAAAAGAAAAGAAAAAAGATTTCCAAGCTTACCCTGGACAGGGAACAGGAATAGCAAAGGGGGTTAAAGCCAGTTTCATACTAAAGGATTTATTAAAATAAGAAGATCACTGCTTCAACCTTGGCAGACACAGGTTATCTGAAGCAATTCAGATGTGAATGAAATAAATGTACTGTGTACGAGCCTGAATCACTGACAAAGGGAGATTTAAACCTGGGGTGGGAATTCTTCTGCTCAGGAAAGCAAGGCAAGGATCAGTTGCACTGATCTGAGACAGGCCGAGCAATTGCTGCAGATCTCCAACTGGCACTCCAGACAGAGCACTCTTTCTCCATGGCTAGGAAAATCCTGTACTGCACCTTGTTGCAGGCAGGGAGATGCCTGACAAAATAAGCTGAATCACTCACTTTCTCCACTTTCAACCAGAACAAGACTTTGTTCCACCTCTCTAGATGAAATATTAATCCACCCTGTAAGAGAACGATACCCACAACCTTCCATCAGAGACCCCTCTGTTCAGACTCCTCTTTGGAGAATTACCTTTGCTCTTTCCCCAGCTGGAAAAGTTCTTGTATTCCTGTTTCCCCCTCCCTCTTCTGAGCTGCCATGACTGGAACTCCAGACTTTCCAAAGCTACAATGATTTATTGAAACCAGTTCTACTTAGTAAGAGCTCTGGCAAGCAGAAGCTGTGCTAATGGACCCAGCAATCCAGGGAGCAAGATAAAATCTCCCAAGAACATTTTCAAGTGGTAAAAGAAGAAACAACGAGGGAAGGGTTGGAAGTTTTCAATACTCATTGAAACATGGGAAGATCAGAACCCTTTTCTCTTAAGGTGCATATCTGCCCATTCACTGGAGGAAAATTAGGGATTGACTCATTAGAAATCAGGACAGATGAAAGGACAGGACACACTGTTCCTTGGCTTGGCCTCCAGAGAACACATCCAAAGCATCTGTTAGAGATGGACCCTTAACCCTTAAACATTACAGAGCTTTCGAAATATCCATGTTACATCTACTGGGATACACATTTTTTACAGTAGGAGAAAGTTTATTACAATCCATTGGGGAATATGTTTCTCTGTGTTGGTTTTTAATTTATATTTAATCTCTATCCAACCCCAAAATATGTACATATATAATTAGCTTAAAATATTCAAGATCATTTCTTGATGTGGGATCCATTTGCAAGGAAAATGACAGTAAGCACCAAAACTGAACTGATTTACTGACAAAGCACCAATGTTTTCAAAACAGAGCTTTAAAAAATTCACCAAGTTGCTCCTAGATGGCCCAAATGCCTGAGATCAAGAAGTCAGGCAGCACTTTCCAAAGGCACATAAAACAACAGCAGTCTCAAAAGGCCTTTTGGACCTTTTTGACCAAAAATACTACAGTAAGTTACTGACATTATTCTTTGCCTTCAGCTCTCTGTTCCTACATTAAAAATTACAGTCTCAGAACAAGAGAGTAGAAAATCGGGGTTTGAGCATTTAAAAGCCCCTCACAAAATTGCCATGAATCTCTGGCTACATTTTTTCAAGACTACATCCCCAAGCTTGATTGGAGCCCCCGCTCCAGTCGCTCCATACCGCTCCCAGTATGATATTCTGGGCCAGGGATCTAAGGACAGGCCCCTCCCAGGGGCATAGCTTCCTGTGAGAAAAGAGAAGACATGGGCTGAAATTCCTTGAGAGAAAGAAGGACATCCAAAATTTCCATGAGGAAATTCAAAATCAACCCTCCTTTTGCTGATTTTCACTTCCGCAGCTGCTCTGCAAAATGGTTTCACATAGTCTGAACCATGAACCAGGAATTCTCTGGTTTCCTGAGCTTGCCACTAGATTGCCCCAGTTTTTCTGAAGTGCTTCTATCCCCATCAATGCTTCTCTTCTGTTTAAAACATTCGTTTCAGTGCTTCATCTGACCTACATGGAGGAAAAATATCAATTTTTTATCTTGATTTTCTTATCTTGATTTTTAAAATGTTGATAGTCTACTGGCAAGCACCAGGAACAATGACATCATAGCAGGAGGCGGCATCTATTCCAAGGAGCTCAGAGCCAGCAAAAATACTCCCAAGATCACAAAAATAGTTCCTATTACATTTTACTCCTTGGCAAAGGACTGTTAGATTATATAAACGGCAGGGCTAGCACAGATACAGGCAAAGAACTTCATGGTCATGGTAGAGCCTCATCACTCTGGGTCATGTCTGCAAGCTGGAAACGTCAATTCTAGGTAGGTCAGACTTATCTTAAGCTGAAGTTCACTAAAAGTGTCCTGATTTAGACTCCAGGAACTGAGTATGGCAGAAGGAGCCACATTCTTTGTGAATTAAGTGAGACTGAACTCCCAGAGAAAGTCTGGCAACCAAGACAGACAAGAGAGCTGTGCTGAAGGAGAGGAAAGGAATCCATGTGGATTCCTGAAATTGGGCTGTAAATATACAATGATGTTGCATTGCCAGAGTTGCCACTTTAGCAAAACAAAGTACTTTCTGGCAGTGAAAATGAGAATTCTTCATCTTCAAGGAAACAAAAAGCCTGGTCTGCTGAAAAATCTGTACTGACATTTTCCAGACCCCAAAAGACATGGCAGGTGGATTGTGCTCTCCACAGCAAAATGAAAAATGCCCTCCAGCAATTTATAATTTTTTGAGGGAACACAGAGGGAGGAAGAGCAAAGAAAAAGAAATGGGCAAGGAGGAGGACTGTGGAGCAAGAATGGCAAAGGACTGACGGGGAACACAGGAGATCCTGTGCCACTGCAATACCATGAGAAAAGGTCCCTGTATGTGACCCTGGACGAGGCACTTCTAATTCAGCTCCCCTTCAGAAGAAGAGGATAAAAGCAGCACATTTAAGCTGGCATGAAGTTATCTGGATTAGAGAGGGAAAAACACTGGAGCATTGCAGTGCTGATGATCAGAGCAGCACATCAGCCACAGGCAGGCGAACAGAAAGTGCTTTGCAGCTACACAGGATCCCATGAAAAGGAAATATTGACCCGTGCTAAGTTGTGGAGGGGTTTGGGAGGAATCCAGCATGAACCCTCTGCAGAAGGGTTGTAACCAGTAAACTCTACCCTTGCAAAAATATCTATCGCAGTCAGACCAGTGAACCAAGGAATTGCTGTTGAATGAAGTATGAAAAGCAAAAAATAAACACACTTTTCCAACCAGCTGGTGTTTGATCTGAGCATGCATATGGACGTCCCACGGAATTACAGAGCTCTCATTCCACTGTCCCATATTCTATGGGTCACCCCTCCCAATGGCTGAGCCAGGTCTGGAATGGAAGAGATCCTGCCTCTGGAGTTCAAAGGTCAGGATTTCATTCCTCATTACAATCACTATGTCTGGCCCAATGACAGGCTGGGAAATCTATATATGACAATTTAATTCCAGCAAAAAAAGACCTAAGTGAGCATTTGTTGTTGTTGTTGTTGTTGTTATTACTATCAACGAATGAGAAATAGTTTTTCTATCCCCAAAATGTGTTATTACTGGAAAACCCCACTTGGACTGGTGCATGCATGACCTTTCAAAGATTTCTGAGCATCCACAAAATGAGTGGCACACGTGGCACTGTGAGACCTTAACCCACATATCCCATGTTCCCAGCAAGCACAGTGTCCTCCAGCTAATGGACTGTCCTGGTGCTGCAGCTTGGTGGGATTCAAGCACTGCTTCATAGAATCATGGAATATTCTGAGTTGGAAGGAACCCACAAGGATCATCAAAGCCCAGCTCCTAATTCCTTCTGGGACTTGCCACAATTTTCCTGATTTAGGCTTCAGCAAAATAAGTTTTTTCTTCATTAAAGGAGTTGCTTTTGATGATCTGGCAGTGGGTCAGAAAAATGATTACGTGAAAAGCTGCCTCACTGTCAATGCAACAGCTCTTTTCTGTACTCCAGGAACATTTGCTCCACAGGCCTGGGTGTAAGAAAGCACAGTAGGAACACGACCTTCTCTTGTTTATCTGAAGTTGATTGAAAATGAAAAGTTTGGGTTAGATCAAGCATCAGTTACATAAATCTACTGTTCCCTTAATTACAGGTACTGAACATTTGCCTTGGAGTACATATCAGTACATGTAGCTCACACACTTGCTGCAGTTAAAATTAACATACCAACACAAAAGAAGCTAAAAATCAGGTATTCGTCAAAAATAAAAGACTACAAACCTTAAGCAAAGTCTTAGAACTAGTTTTTGCAGATTTCCCCCTTGAACAGACCACAGTAAATTGAATGAACTGGCTCACTGGAAGGAGGGCCAAGATTTTGCAAACCATCAATATTTCTTGCCCTCCCTTTGCTAACTTTGCCTTGTGTACACAGACGAGTCTGACTGAAATGCAACCTGCAGAAAAAAAATTTATACCCATATTTTAAAAGTCACATCCAAGAATTCAGGATGTGCTAACAGGGAGAGACTGGTGTCCCTGGGCTGTGATATCAGGCCTGCTGTCCTGAGGTGAAGGAATGGCCCCAGTTCTCTCTGCAGGTCATTAGTGAGCAGGATTTAACAGGCTCACAAACTACATCTTGTCTTCTGCAAGTGGAAATCCAGACTGCTGAAAACTAACTGCGTTTGGTCTGAGATAACAGAAAAAGAGATTCCATAAGGAGGAAAACAAGAGCTGAGAGAGTTGTCTGCATAAAGATACAAACCCAAAAAAGAGCTGCTGTTCTGAATTACAATTACACTCACACTGCAGAAAGTTTGGGTTAAGATCTATTGTAAAATAATTTCTACACAAAAGAGCAAAAGACAATCATTGTTCCAACTATGCTCATTAAAGAAATTCGGAGACAAACCCCAGTCTTTGATCTCAGGCATTCCTAGAAGGCAACTGTACATTGCAAATGAGACACATTCATTCCTAACAAAACAAACCCCCCCTGCAAGTAAAAAGTCAGTCCCGAAATGCAGAAATCCTTCCCTGCTTACCTTTTTATGACCAGGTCAAATTTTTGGAAGTAGTTTCTCAAAGCAACTCAGACATTCCACGTTAACTCTCGTGCTGCAATAAACAGCTGCAAAACTCCCTGATTTATTTCCTGGGTTGGTGTGCATGCTGAACCCCAGAAGAAATCCCACACAGGGGAAAAAAATAAAAGAAAAACACCCCCAAAACCCACAGGAGAAGCAATTCAGCCCTCGGGCAAAGCACAAAAAAAGTTCCACAGGGAAACAGAAAGGAAATCCAGTGACAACTAAAAGTTTGGATAAGAAAGAGGGAAGGCAGGCTTGCTCCCCTTGCCTGGAGTCCTGGCTAAAGGTGCCTCTCCAGCAGAATCCACGGAGGCTCCCAGCTCCTCGGAGCAGATGGTATTCACACATTATTCCCGAACAGCAGCATTCCCCAGTCCAATCAGGAGGCAGCACTCAAAAGCCAAGCGCTTCCCAGACTCTGTTACAGTTTTCAATAGCTATAGCACAAGATGAATGACTCAGAAAATGAATAAGCAGGGAAAATAAAACCTGCCTCTCTCCTAGGCAGAGGCACAGGCAGGCGGGTCAGCAGCCCTCAGCATGCTGAGCACTGGTTGCAACTTGAATGCACCTGCTTTTTCCCCCAAATCCTAAATGCTCATTACTTTTTCTATGTCTTGAATTTGTGTGATCAGCTTCATCTTGGGTTAAAAGTCGCAATAATTAAATCTTCTCTTTTTTTTTTTTCTTCAGTCTTAAAAACAACAAACACTTGTAAGAGTCAAAAAAAAAGGATGAACTGTGTGGGTGCTTTTCCAAACAACTCAGAGAAATCCCTCATGCCATCTCTTGCTGAATACATCAACATATATTTCTAAGATTAAGGCCTGACTTCACAGATCCTGTTGCAAATGAAATAGATTAATACATCCTCTGTTTTTGCCTGAAGTTTACCAGGAAACCTTAAGCTACAATAAAACAAATATCTCTAAAAATATATGAAATAAAAATGACTACCAACTTTCAGGGAAAGTACAACCATTATCCAAAAACTGGCCAAACTGAACTGGAAACTACTTCCAACTGCTTTGTGTAGCTTCCAGACCATCCCATCCAGAGGGCCCTTCTAAATACAACTCCTCAACTCAATGCCTGTATTTTCTGACAGCTGCAACCCAGTAATAAAGGATGATCTGCTAAACAAAGCAAGTTACTCATGGAAACACGCACTGCACCCGGGTTCTCCCTGCAATACCATAGTGCACTCCTGAGCTTTCCACAACACGCTGGAATTCTCTCTAGCTTTGTAGCAGAAGTGACTGCAAGGAGGTTTTGTGGTGTTTGGGGCTCCTGCCCCAGCTCTGCTGCAGCCACAGACTCTGTTTTTATTGCTGCTGCTCAGGGCTGAACTCGGCAAAGCTGGACACGCGCTGCAGTCAGGCAAGCGGGATCACTTAAATCACTGAAACTATTTGGGGTGAGAAACATTCCCCCAGGTCCCCCTGGACATTTTCAGATCTTTGGCTGTAAATTGATCCTTTGCATTCCTGTCTGACACATGGACTGTGAAAAACTCTTCAGGGATATTCTCCCTGCCAGGAGTAAGGCTCTAACAGCACTTCTGCAAATACAGGGCCAGTCGGAGAGACAATAAAATTTTGTGAACTCTGGACTAACTTTTACTATTATTATTCTATCTTTTTTTCTTTTTCTTCATTCTGGACCAAGTAAGAGAACTCTATTTGCATTTTAGTTTCCTATTTTCAAAACACCAAGTATCAGGGTTTCTCCCTAGGATTCAGAGCAGGACCCACATCCAGAGGTATCATTTTGCTCCATCAGCCAGGCCATGCCCACCCAACACTAAGCAAACAAACCCACACAGGCAGCTCCAGCACAAAGAACAAGGGCTCGTGTTATAACATCTGCCACAGCTGCCCACCAACCTCCAGCTGCAGCTAGAGAAGTGTTTAAAGGTATAGGTATAAAACAAAACTAGAGACATATCTAGATCTGCTAGGAAAACAAACATTTTCTGAAGCTTCATTTTGGCAGGTATTTTCTGATCCCTGCACTAAGCTCCATAGCAGCCAAAATCATTTTGACAACTGACTCACTGAGCAAGGCATCTGCTGGGCCTCTGAGGCTCTACCAGCAGGAGGAATGCTTGGCAATTACAGCTTTTCCATGTGCTGGTTCCTTGGAGATGCTCGGAGAGGAAGCACATCTAATTCCAAACATTATCCCTATAATGCTCTAAGTGCTGGGATAACCCCGTGTACGCCCCGAGGAACCTCCTGGGCAAACATCCTGATCAGACATCATAAAGAACGTTGCAGTGGCTCAGGGTAAGCAGCTTTTTATTCCACACATCCCTCTGTAGGGTGGATCTGTTAGCCAGGGATGGGAGGCATCAGCACCTGTCCATCTCTCTGGGCACCACCAGAAGAGGGGGCTCCTGGCCAACAGCTGAGTTACATCCATGGCACCACAATAACCTTTGGCTGAAGGGCTCAGAAATGCCACTGTGTGAAAATGCGGGGCTCAGATCTCATTAACACGGGACACTTCCTCCTGGGCTCCTCCAGTTCCTGTCAGCTACTACCAGAATCTCGTTAATTTAGGAGCTGCTCACCTATAAACACCTTGGTATGTCAAATGTATGCTCGAACTCCTCATCATCTCTTCTCCCAGGAAATCCCTTGTCTATGTCTCTTCCATTCCATCCAGCTATGCTGAATTCACCTTCCAGCCACAGCTGATATAGAAAGTTCTGAGAGAGACTGGCAGTGCTGTATGGAAGAGATGGATCTGGGAGGTTCCCTCACAATGCTCTGCTTTGAAGTTCCTCTCTTTTAGGAGGAATATAAAAGAGGCCTTGAACTTGCCTGGCTATGAAAAGACCCTTCTCTTTAGTTCCAAAGAACCAAGAGATGACTGTGACTGCTTCCAGCACCTCCAGGTATGGATGGTTACGTTCCATTCATTGAATGTTCCTTCAGGGTTCCGTAGGGATGGCTCTCACTTGTTAAATGCCCATAATCCAGTGGGATGCTCATTTATTTTTTGGCTCTGCCCTCTTCTACTGATTTCAGCAGGGACAGAGAGGAAGCCACTGCATGCTATGGTTGTCCCCACCTCAGTTTCCAAGCTGGAAATTGCAGAATGCATCTACAGATCATTACACAGGAATCTGCTGAATCCTCGATCCCCCGTTCCCCTGGAGCTTTCCCACTTAACTCTGCTACCACACATAAGGTACCAAAATTCCGTGTTCCCAGCCCTTGCTTCTGTTTTCCTTTCTACCAGTGTGATTTTTAATGCATGTCAAGGTGTCATTGAGGCCAGGATGTCATTACTGCCCTAGAACAGTGCCTGAAGAATTACCAACAGCAGACAAAGTTCAAGCCTGGCTGTCATCCAAGTAATTCACCTGGTTCAATGTGTATGTCAGAGACTGGAAAAAATATGCTGTAATTATTGTGTTACTAAAGCACAATGGTTTAATTTTATTTCTTTGTGGCACAAAATCTGCATCCGTGATTCACACCTATTGTGTATGGAATATGATCCCACTAAAACCAGTAGTTTGGATCTGGTCTACAAGGTTGTTCAAAAAGTCTAATAAAAATCTTACGCTCTTTAAGGATTAACATCCAAATCATACAGAAATATTGTCAGGACACAGAAAAGAATAAACTCAGAGGTGGTTCCAGTGTTGACGAGCTATACAAACTGAGATCTGAGCAATTAGAAGACACAATGAATACATAATTCATAGATATTTTGTACTCAAGAGTTTGCACACAAATAAAACATCTTATAAATCTTCACCAGCTTGCAGAAAGCTGCTGAGCTGTCTTTTATTCTTGGAGCAGCAAGTGGCTATAGTACAAAAGAGAAATCCGTAGCTCTGATATGTCATCCCTCCGAAATGGGTAATTTAGGGTTATGGTTTTGGAATCAGCACATTCTTCAGCAAGTTTCTTCCCATAATTTTTTTTTTTTTTTTTTGGTGAAAAGAATCAAGTTAATCCATGCTGGTACATTAAAAAGAACACTTCAAAAAGTCAGAGCTGTGAGCCACCATAAAATGACAATAATCTTTTTCTACACACCTGCATTCCAGAGAATGGAAAGAAAATAAGGGTAGGGGAGAAGGGGAAAATAATGTGGGGGTTGCTTTAATGATTTTTAAAATCCCTATGAGAACCTGTAGCTTTCTGTGAGCCTTTACCCCATGTAAAGAAGGAGAAAAGTTACAGAACTCTCTTCACAAATCTCTAAATGAAGAGCAGCCTGTCAGGCTGTGTTCAAGGCACTCAAGCACTGCAGCTCCATTGAGAATCACAGAGAAAAATCCAGTAACCACTGCACCCACAGGTGATGGTTTTATCCCAGGGGCTGTTACGTCAAGGCAACCAACACAGCTTAAATCTCATTTCAGGCCCCCACATAAATGAGTGGTGATTCCCTGTTCCACCTACAAGCAATAATAAATCTACGAGGCATCTCCATGAAAAGTTGGCAACTTAATTTGATTAGGAAAAAAACCAACCTGTGCTAAGAAATGAGACACAGCTTCCCAGTCTTGAATATTCCACCAACGTCCTGCGAGCTGAATTCATGCATGTTAGTAAGCAAATGGAGGGGCTGCAGGAGGCAAAAAAAGCAACTCTCAAGTATATTATTGCCACAAATTCTTCAGAACAGCTTTTTCTGTCGTTAATCATCTATTGATTGTGCTAGCAATAAGCAACACAGAAGGAACTGAGGCTGAATTTTAAGGCAGATGGTTAACCCACATGGACTCTCAGGTAGATCAAACATTATGATGAGAATGGACTTCATTCTGCTGGCAGAAAAGGGGATTTGATTTGGCATTCTTGAAGGTAAAAAGGCACTTTCACAGCAAGCACAGGAGTTTCAAGTCATGGTCACTCCCCAGGGCATTAAGACTTGTCACATGAGCAGCCCAGTGGGATAAACGCAACCGTTGCCAGCATGTCCAGAGCTGCTGGACATCCAAGGGACCGAGGGGCTGCTTCCAGAACAAGGGAACGTTCTCAAGGGGCAAATCTTTCTGAACAGCACTCTGCTGGCTGATTTCTGAGAACTTTCTGTTTCCTGAATTCATGCAAAATAATGCCTGGAATCTCGGAACTGCAGCTGAGTCTCTCAGTCCTGCAGTGCCACAGCTCCAGCAGCAGCACAGGGGAGGAACTGACCTTCTGATCAATAAATGGTTCAACCCATTTGTTTACAATGAGATAGTTTAAATCAAAGTAACTAAAAATAAACCAAAAGAAAGATAGGGATTTACATAGTTAGGAAGGGGAAGCAGTGAAGTTTTTTCCCAGGTCCCTGGTACCAGCAGTGCTTGCTTATCTCTCATTTCCCAGATTATGAACCTTCCCAGTGTTTGCCGACTTATTCAAATATTTTGTAGGAAAATGAGTTTCTACACAATGTGACAGAATATACTTTAGATGTCTGTAAGAAAAGAATGAGAACCTATGTATCTGCAAATATGCATTCTAAATTCAGTGAGAAATTTCACATATTAGAGAAAATAAAGTTAAACTTGTATTCCCCTCAGAACCCAGACACTCTCTGTGACTCCTAAAGGACAGATTCTAATGTTGGGATGGGCAAGAACAGTTGCTTATATATTTGTTAACATCAGCTCAAACTATGCATGCACTTCTCTGAAAATCCTAAAACTTCCTGCTGGAAAGAAAATGAGATTTAATTCTGTGTCTCAGTGGTCTAAGAGGAGGTATAAGACATGAGAGGTAGATGCTCTTCTTCTAGACAGGAATTAATATAACTACATATGAAATAGAAAAAAGAAATAAGAAGAGTGAGACTCTCCTCTTAATCTTTTCATGCAAATATCCTAATTTGAAACACCACTGAAATCTGCCCTGATTATTTTAAACTCAATTTCAGCAGGGCACAGAGCCCCAAGTAAAGCAGTGCTGCTCACTTACATCTGCCCAGTCAACTGTTCACATAGTTGAAATGTTACTTCATTCCCTTAACCACATTCTTTCCACACAGTTTTAGGTCTCTGTGATATTAACACTGCAGTTGTGTCAGATGTGAAGCTCTAGTTATCAGCAGAGAATATGCTGTGGGAAATCCATAACTACTTCCTGAACAATATTTATGTAGGAAGTGGAATATTTAGTGGATTTCAAGCTGCATTCAGAATATGCCGAATGCCTATTAAACAGTTGAGAATCAATTTATTCCAAAAATCACCATCTGAAATTGTTTTCATAAACATGAATACTTTGTAGTCCTTAATGCAGCCAATTCTCTCCACTAACAGAGAAATAAGACTTGCAAACAACTTTTTCCCTCAATTTATGCTTTTTTTGTGTGCTTTCCAATAGACTGGATAGCAGAACATCAGCATGTGGAATGCTATAAATCCATGGAATAGCTGCATTTTTAACCATGGACTTTAATTCCAGGGTGAATTTATGTGGTCCTTGGCTAAATATATCCTCCTAAGTAAATTACTCATGCGACTGCCTGTAGGAAAGCTTTCTGCAGATAAAGAATCTGTTCCCAAATGCTACATTTGACAGCACATACGGCACAAAGTTTCATTCTTTTCTCAGTGGCAAAAAGCCCCCCCAAACTGAATAAGGTGGAATGCACAGGTCCCTCTTCCTTCTGCACAGATTGCTCAGGAGACAGGTTAATTCTGCCTGCTTCCTGCTCCTTCCAGTAGAATAAATATCTCAATGTATCAGTCTACTACATGTTTGTCTCCAGATCCTGTAAACAGAGGGATTTCTAAGCTCTTGTGAAGCACATTCCCACATTCATTTCCACTTATCCATGCAGAAGACAGTACAAACACATGCCTACCCCTGTGCCTTTAGCAGGATGGGTAACTCAGACACTCTCATTATCCTTTTTTTCCCTCTCTCTTCTATGTTTTCTACTTCTTACCATTGGAGTTGTCCTGGTCCAAAGGATTATCTGGTTCCATTACTTCAAATAAAAGCATCCAACATGCAGTTCTCCATGCAGCAGAGGCATAAAAACACAGCAGTTGCCTAAGCTGATTCACCTGATTTATGAATTAGTGCAGCATCCATAAGAGGCTGTGTTTCTTCTTTTGTATTACATCTGGCTCCTTTTCCAACTCGATGGCTGGGTATTACAGCATCCAGGCCTTTTTCCAGCATCCTCTTAATGCATTATATTTAAAGTAGCAGCAACCCTTTTCTCCCATCCCCCAGACTAAGTTACAGCAGTAACTAGGCTGAGCTGGCAGCGAGCGCAGCTCATTCAGAACAGGACCTGCAAGCGTTCTCCGAGTCGTGGCGCTGCATAAAGAGGATGATTGATACAATAAAAAGTAAGTGGGCTTTGACACAGCACGGTATGCACTGCACAAAATCCCACCAAAACCAGGCAAAGGTCCTGAGGGTTTGGGGAATGCCTCGCCGAAGCCACCAGTCTGCACCCCCTCACGCACAAACACAAATTATGTCCTGTTCCCTCCTCCTCCCCCCCCCTCCGCTCCAATCTTTTATAACCCTGGATCTCCTCCAGCAATAGTCTGTTCCTTTACTCAGTTTATAATAAACTCTGCCATTCCCCCGTGTCCCTCGGGCTGGCTTGGAGAGGAAGGAGGCTGTTTGCAGAATGAATAGCCCTGCCCGCGCCTGACTGGGAGGCAGCTCCGGGACTCGGTGCCGGGCACTCGGAACTTGCTGCAGCAGCAGCAGCCTTTGGCTGGGGACCTTGTCCTGCATTTCCCTGCTCTGCCAAGCCAGGACTGCTGCTAGGCTGGCGTTGGAAAAGTTCCTGCAAAGGAGCTGAAGGACGAGCCCCAGCTTGGCTGGACTCGGATGGCAAATGACACCAGAGTCTCTCCACAGAGCCCGTATCAGCTGACAGACAGATCACAGCACTGCAAGTCAGGTCACCTTCATTCTGCTCCTTGGGTCTCCCACTACCTCCTTGAGACCTCTCCTAATTCAGAACTGCTCTCTGTGCCTCAATCTGCTGTGATAGAGACATTGAAATATATCTTATCTCACAGGAAAGGAGCTGAAACCTCCCAGCTTTACACACTTTGAACTTCTTGGATAAATGATACAGTACAAGGGCTGAGGAAGAAGACTCCATCACCTGGCTGAGGAATAAAAGTTTCATTTTCTCTGAAGACATGGCCACAAAATAACAGAAAAATATATCAAAGTGCAACTCTAAACCAAGCTGTGCCTCTGAAAAGTAAATTCATATTGCTGTTACAACAATCCTGAAATAATTCTTCAAATCTAGCTTTCAGGATCAATTTTACCTTGAACCCACAATTCAAACTCTTTCCTCAATACTCCAGCTAAGGCATTAAAACATACCCTGTTTCAAAAGAATGCTTTTCACAGAATCCAAGGCAAGAATCGCTCTAAACACCTAGAGCAGCCTGAGTGCATTTTGGGGTTGTTGTGGCTGGTGCCAGAGCACTGAGGCAGGCAAGGGTTGCTATTTCGGGCCCTGGGTAATGCTCCTGCCTCAGCAGCTCCCCGTTCCAGAGCCATGGAAGCGGCTCTGGAGCTCCCCGCTGCCGCCGGGGGCTCCGGGCTGTGGGCGGACAAATGAACGGCTGGCTGAAGGCAGCAAAACACGGAGCTCTGCCTGGAGGAATTAACAGCAGCCTGACAGAACTCTGCGGTAATTGTGCCTTGCAAAACCATTTTAGCACTGTTCCTGAGGGCTAGGCCATATTAATAGAAGAAAGACTCATTTCCATCTATTTGTTTTAAGTATTGCACAGTCTATAGCCCCTATTAAATACTGTTCTGAGATCTCTGCCCTGGGGGAAATTACAGTGCTGCAAACCCTCTATTCTCCCCCCTCGCACCCTACGCTCCCGATGTTCTTTACAACTTCAATACTTCTCCCACTCACTGACAAAACAAAAAAACCTCCCTCTTTCCACCTTCCCCACAAAAACACCTACTCCGTGCCTGCAGGCACATGGTACAGCCTGTCAGCAGTGCTCCACCTGTTCTGGGTCATGTCCACGGGCCAGCATCAGTGTCTGATGGAAAAAGGTGTCTTAACTTCTGACTGACACACTGCACCCCTCCAGCCTGTCAAAAATTGGTATGGAAGGGATTTAGAGACGTTTTGGGGTGAGGAGGCCTGAGCAGGTATCATCTGTCTATTCTGTACCCCAGGACATGAGGATATACAAACACAGGCTGAGTGACTCACTGACTCCTCGATCACAAGGGACTAAAAATGCCTGGAGAATCAGGATTGTCGACGTAAAGGAATCCATAGTTCTGCAAGGAACATCTGAGTCAAGACAAATTATATCCAGAGAAACAATTTGTATTCTGCCATGAAACAGATGCTGCATATACATAATAGAGACAATTTAGAGCCAGAAAAGAATAAACACCTGTGAAATCTTTCCTTGTGGAGAGTCAGAAATAATTCAGGAATGCTACAGAATAGCTGATATCAAGAAATCAAGATGGGAAAGTGAAAAGCAATAGTTATTTAGACCTCAGTGATTTTTTGTGACAACCAATTTGATTTTAATGACATCCAAATGATTTGCTAATCTCTAGTTACAGACCTAAAAATTAATCCTTAATGTGTAAGTCAGAATGATGCCAATATTTTGGCTAAGACTATTCACAGTTCCTAACAATTGAGCAATTGTCATACCTTCTTTCTTTGAGCTCAACTCATGCAGTGAGGCAAAGGAGCTCATGCCATGATTGTGAGAAACAAGGGACAGTTGGAAGACCAGGGCTTTGATCACTCGGGATTTTAATTGCTCAGGCACTGAAAGGAAAACTGCAGAAGTGAAGAGGGAAATGATTTTCAGACAAATGGCTGAATGGTCAGAGGCTGTGCAAGACCAAATCCTAGGAAATGAGCCAAGCGCACCGAACTAATGAGTGTGGAAAGAGAAGTCCAGCGAGCTTGTTCTCTGCAACACCCATGAGGTTAAGTGGAACACAAAATGGAGGGTTTTGGAAAGCTGACTCTTCAAGGAAGGAATTTAGAAATTGCTGGATGGAAATGGAAATTAAATGTCTTCTGTTACTGTCTAATCAGAGCATCTCTGCATTCCCCTCAATAGCTGGTTTGGAGACAGGAAAAAGAAGTTCTATCTAATTGCCTAATGGCTGTATGATGTTTGCTTCAGCATCTTTTATGTCCCAGGCTCCAGTCGTGCTCAATATGTCAGATTTTATGCTGGAGGAATTGGGAGCTGCTAATTCCTAACTCCTATGTCTTTTCCTAACAGATGGAATCATCACTCACATTGGCATTTATTTTACACCATAACATGAAATTGTAAACAAGAAAGATGACCCTTGTTTCTGGTTTGCTGTAAAGCTTGGGGCAAATCACCTCATCTCTCTTTTATCAGCCACACAGATCAGCATGGAATCTTCATCATGAAGTAATTGTTTCTTTCCAGATTAAGCAATACAGTCTAAGTTTGCAGCATACATGTGGTGATATAACTGGTCTTGGATTTATTTCAGGGGAAGGGATTTCCTTTGTAGGTCTGTTTGGACCAGGTTTTCCCACTTTATGTATAGTAGCAATAGAACATAGTCAGCAGAGTCTATAAAAAGCCTTTTTTTCTGTTCTACCAGGTGCCTAAAGATCTATAGGAAAAAGTAAGTAGAAATATTGTATAAACAAGTGTAGCCAAGAGACACTGTGAGAACAGCATTCCATTCTTCAAAATAATATTCCATTCATCCAGAAGATAACGCATCATCCCCAGCAGTGTCCCACTGTGGGAGAAACCCAAGCTGGACTTGACGATCTTTAAGGTCTTTTCCACCCTCAATGACTCCAGGATTCTGTGACTGAACAAGGAGACATGAGAACCTTTGAGGCTGGCTGTCTCCAGGAAGGAGTGAGGGCAATTTCTGTCGCTTTTCCCTCGGAGCGGAGCAGGCTCTGTTACGTGGCGGCGGCTGGAGGCGGCTGTTGGGAGCAGCGCAAAGGCCCAGCGTGATGCCCCAGCTGCCGCCACCACCCAGCCCTTCCCGGAACACAAATTCCCATGTAGGAGCGAGCAATGAATGCCTGCGGGTTGAAAAGCCAGCGAGGCACAGACCTGCTTAACAAAACCCTTTGCCAAGGTTACCGGGGGTGTTGTCAAAGCCTCCTCTTTTGTGAGGGCTGAATAACAATTCATACCCAGTAACCAGCTTCAGTTTCTTTGGCTTTACCTGGCACATTTTCAAAGTCACTGCTCATGGCTGGGGCTGTTCCCATTGAGATGCAGCTTATCTTGCCCTGGACAGCAAGTGCAGGGATCATCCGACTCCAAAAGTTCATGCCAAAGCCCTATTGTGCTGCTTTGCTGCTTGAGCTGAACTACAGCTCTTAGAAATGTGCTTGAATATGTCACAGGCACAAATGGAAATGATGCAGCCTTGGTTACTTCATACTGGGGGCAAGAATCTCCCCAAGAGATTCTCCCCAATTTAACCATTTCATTTAGAAAAGTCAAATATAACTGGGATATTCAGGAGGCCCCAGTTGCAGAGCAGCCCCAGCTATGAAGATTCTATCTGTGCAAACACTCCTGCTATTAAGTCAGCAGGCTTTTACCTTAATTTTCGGAAGAAGGTGATGCTCTAACCACACATCTGAGGTGGCAACTTTTCATCCAGAACTCAACATAGCTCCACAGAGCTCCACAGAGAAAAAGCATGTGCAGAAAAAAAGATGTAGCGATTAAATGGAGCATGAAAAGCTGCAAGATCAGTGTTGGAGAAAAAGCCAATGTGAAAGACATTCCCCAGGATATCAGTGCAAGAACTGGCTCCTGTCACACTTTCCCTCAGTGCTCTCTGTGCTGTGAACCATTAGGAGTTTGGTGTATCAGAATGTTCTCTGGTGGAAGAGCAGTTCTGTGTCTGGTATGTGCCCAGAACATGGTACTTCCTCAACCCCCTTTGCCTTCAGAAGCCATTTACCCAACAGACTGAGCCTTCTATCTCTATTTAAATCTCTGCCACAAACTACCAAATCTTGTAATCATTAACAAACAAAATTCTAAAGAAAAAAACCCAACAAAATGCTTCAGAGTTACAGGTTCCATAGTAATTATAGAAAATACAACCACTGCTATGAAAGGAGGACATATTAAATATTCTACCATGAAAAATGCCAACAATCAAATGTAGTCAATATTTTAAAGACCCCAAAAATTAATAATAACATCCGGACATTCATTCAGGGTCACTAGGATATAACATTACCTCCTGCTACTGTACACTTCAGACTGAAGAAAGTGTCTTTGGGCTTCTTTAGCAAAACCCTCCTGGCAGTTTAAAGGAGGAAAATAAAACTAAACTGACTCCAGGGCAGAAATAACAAGAGGCCTGCAATACCCAGAGTTCTGTGCCCAATTTACTGAGCTGTCTGCTGAGATTCCATCCAAGCTGACTCTACGGATTCCTCACTATGCTCCTGCAGTTGTCTCCTAGAAACAGGAACAAGAAGCATTTGCTGTTTTCTCAGCTCTTTTGAAAAACTCTGCAACAGCTTTGCTCATGTTCCGGATGCCCAGGGATCAGTGTGTGTTGCCACAGTGGATGGACAGCCTTAGAAAGCACATTTCTCTTTGCTGCCATGTTATGGAAATGAAATACAATAGCAACAGGTGTAATATCAATGTATCATTAATAAAACCTTGGACAAAAAGTACCCATGGAATTCAGAGAAATACTCATACAGACATTTGGCTATTTAACCAGGATCCTGAGGATATCCAAACATTGGGTCAGTATTTTACAAGTGTAGACTACATTGAAATTTACTCATCTTTCCTTCTTGCACCGAGCTAAATTCATAGTGAATGTAGCTCTGAAGGGATCTTACTGCACAGCAACGGGGGAAAATCACATGCAGACTATTGAAACATGGACGGAAATTCTACCTGATGTTTCTGTGAAGGTCCAGGCTAAAAGAAATACAATCCAAATAAACTACTAAACCCTTTACAGTGTCTGCTGGAAAAGTAGTACTGCTGAAGCATTTTTAAATCTTTTTTTAAACTGAATATCATCTTTTCTTCCCTCTTCCAGGTATGACCAGTGTCATACTCAGTGTAAATAAGGGAAAAAACTGACATTCCAGATCCTCTGAAATCTCAATTACCACAGAGCAGTAAATTATTCCCACACATCCATAGTTACAGTATAGAAATAACGGATTCCTTTCCATTTGCAAGTTCTCTCCAGAAATACATGGAACTTAAAAAGAAGAAAAAATCCCAGACAGTGTTTAGGCACATGAACAAAGCTGTTGCGTTAAAACATAGTGTGAGCCCTCAAAGGCTGTCAGTTTGTCTGCTCTGAGCCTGCTCCTTCTTCTCCTTCATTTATTGTCTCCTGTCTTTTTCTCCTTCTCTCCCTTTCAGTTTAGAGATTCAACCAATTGTTGTCCTTCCAGATCAAGCAGCCTCTTCATTTCACTGGCTTTTTGAGGCTAAATTCCTCCATACAGGGTCTTGTTATGTGAAATTCCCACAGCAAAATGCAAAGGTTTTGAGCTAACTTTTGTTTGTTGCTGTCACATGGAAAGTGAAACCCAAGATAAATGATGGCTTATTCTTTCTTAAGGTTTCTAATCTGTTTCTGGTAAAAAAACCCCAAACTTATAATGTCTCTTTTTGGGATATTACTGTCAGTCTTCCCTTTTGTTGTCCAGTAACTTCTGGTTTCACATTCACTTTTTCAATATTCTCCCTTGCTTTAGGCAGAATAAAAGTATGAGAACACAGTCTCTGCTCTCACTCAATTAGCTCTGCCTGAGCCAAGCCCTCAGAAATTGATCGAAGTACCTGACAGAGAAACCAGTTTTTAACCCAAGGTTTCCACAGAATTGTTGAGATATTGGTGTGGGTGTGAAGTACTTCCAGCAAATCTCATTTCAGACTTGGCTAGAAAATGAGAATCTTCACTATAATCAACAGGAAGAGGAAACATAAGGTGAAAAGACAGAAAATAAACGCTCATCTTGGCATCCTTGTGAGGTTCAGACCTGTTACTCATTATGCTGATGAACAAAAAATCCTGACTAACCAATCATCTATCCACTAGCACTTCCTTTCCTTACTCCTATGATACTTCTCCAATTAGTCCATGTGGGGCTTATCCTTTGTCTTTTCTACAGAGTGTTTTGGGAATCCAGAAGAGTTATTCAGGAATCCCACCCTCTTGGTTCATTCATTCACCACAGATCGACCCTCAGGTGAGGGATGCTTCTTCCATTTACACTGAAATACTTCTTAGCTCAGCACAGATGAAGGTCAAATAGAATTACCATTCACTCACAGCATTTTAGGCAATACAGCTACAAAGACAGGAAATGAAAGAAAAACATTTTAGTCTACTTAAACCCAAATTAAATATACAAGTTCCACTCTCTGTGTGATTGATCTAGTTGGATTTCCACATACAGGCATTCTGTCTCTGCTTACTTTACTCACTCTAGACCCTCTTTCCTGGTGGAACATCCTGGGTTTTACAACAAATCTTCCTGTATAGCTCATCTCCTCTAGAACTCCAGTAAGGTGTGTACAAGCTTCTTCATCTTTTCATTAACTTATTCATTTTCTGTATCAAGTCTGACTTGCTGCAGTGTGTAACTGCTCTAGACTCAGCTGCTGATCCTGTTGACTGCTCAGATGTGTGTGTCCACCTCTCCCTGGACAACATTACCATCTCCAGACTCTCCAACCTTCCGCTTTGTTCTAACTGAAATTATTAGAATGGCTGAAAAATTAAAAGTACTTTTTTCCCCCTCCTTTGTGGCAGCCTACTTTTATCTGATTTAGCTGTGTCCTCGTTTGCCTTCTTATTCTGACAAGTAGATACAACAAATTTCTATAATCAGTTCCCATCACTTGATAGAATAATTTTAGTGTCAGATGAAACTGGCTTTGCCTGATGCTTAGAAATGCCTTTCAGCCTGCACAGACTATGAGATCCCCTCTTGGGCTTCTCTTCTGCTGCAGGCTTTTTATCAGCAGCACAAAATCCTCCCTGTGTCCAATTCTGCAGCCACAAGGGGCACGTCAGTAAAACACATCTGTCCCAGGATCCTGTAAAGTGCTCCTCAGACACTGGAGCTGGGGCTTCAAAGCTCTTTGAGCTCCCGTATCAAGCACCAATTTAATTTCCCTTTCTTCATCAATTCTTCATTCTCTCGTGATGTCTTGGCAACATTTTGTTCCTGTTCAACATTCATCATTAGCTTCTTTTTTTCTTTTACTTCCTTTTATATTCCTTTCCCTCCCATCTGCTAATTTAAAAGGAAATTGCCTGGTATTCAGCACTATCAGCCAATCTGTTTACTCTGCTCTTGTTCCAGTGAAGACCATTTCTCTCACACTGAGCTGCTCTGCCTCACCCCCTACCTACTGTTATTATCCTCAAAGCCTGTATTTTTTTCCATATGCCACCTGGAAAGTTAAGTACCCTTCCAGAGGTACACAGCTCCCCAAAATTCAGTCTCTCTTTTTAAAATTAGGATGTGGAAACAAAGATCCAAAGATCCATGGGGAAGAAGCGAGTTTCCCAGACACAGGCCTTGCCTCCCTCCCAAGCAGTCCCAGCACAGTGGGCACACTGGCACCCACGGAAAGGAGAGGTCCTGGCACTGTTCTGGCTATTGGAGGAGCAGCCTTCCAACCCACACATCCCACACCCAGCCAGGGGAGACCACCTCCATGGGGATCAAGCTTCTCCTTGACAAACAGCTTCTCATAGTCCCAGCTCCTTCCCTCCCACTACATCAACCCAGCTGTTCTTGGCAGTCCCTCCTGGAAGCACCTAAATCATTTCTGTTCCACATCGCCAGTTTTGCCGATCCTGCCTTGCTCAATATTACACAGTTTGTGATTTCATTACTGACAATAACTCTGATTTTGACCTCATGCTCCAAGCCTTTAAGATACCAGATGAATACTACAAAGTCTCCTTTGATCCCTATCACAGTGGCTAATGCTGAGAGTAAAATGTTAAACAGTCCTTGATAGCAATGACGTGAGAGTTTTGCTTACCCAGGGCCAGCAAGTGGAACTGGTGCTAATGCTGCTGAAAGCCAGTGGGAAACAACTCAGAGGAAAGGCTTTGTTAAATCTCCAAATGCCCCAATTCTCCTCTCATGGTCTACCGAAATACTTTAGAGAGACCCCTCCAAAGGAGGTTGACATTGTGACAGTCCTATTGAATTATTTAAAATATCAATATAAACAAAAATATGCATCTGTTTCTATAGAGATGAGATTAGCTGACAAAAATTATCTCCACTATGAAATGTCAGATGTGAATTTACGAAGTGATCAGAGTTCGGAATATATGAGAGAACTGAGATTCCACCATACCAAATGCTATAGTCTGTATTTCAGGTAGATGTTATAAAAATATCTGTGTTGATCTGAACAGAGATTTGCCATCCTCTCTCTGCCCTCAAGCTGGTCCATGCTGAGTGAGGTATTCCAGTACATCTGTAATTTTAAGCAGGTAAGCAAGCAAACCTGCTTCAAAGTTGAAGCATTTTACTTAACCAGTACTTTGATAAAAGCATGTCTTGACAAACACAGTGAAAGCCACACAACCCCAAAATGCCTAAGACCAACTTCTCTGGGGGTAATTAGGAAAAAATACTAAAAAACATATATTTAACTCTTGGAATTTAAAAAAAACTCAAAAATGTCTAACTTTTGTATGATTTTGTTACTAATTATACAAATCTTTATGTGCTGAAATGACTGGATTCTTGTGTAATGGAAAAGTAGATCAGAATAATTTTACTGAATATTGGAGCTTGACTCCTTACCAACTGCAGAAGGTATCATGCTGCTGTATTGTATGTTGCTTAGCAATATAATGTGAGAAGCAGCACCACAGTCCTTGACAGCAGCATTGTCCATTGAAACGCTTGTGAAATATTACCTGGGTTATATAAAGGTAGCACACAGTCACAGAAAATAGCATGAAGTTTCCAAAAGCACAAAGAAGGCTGGAAAGAAAAGGCATTGCTGTTCCAATGGCAAAAAGGGCTCCCTGGATGATCTTTCACTATCTGAATGCAGGCAGCATAAATTAAATATGGAGAAATCATATCTGTAAAGTCTCCCTGCAGCTTTGCTTACCAATGATAGGCTGTGGAGCAATTATCCCCTCCCAGTGGAATAGCTGAGTCCAGGGATGTGCCAGTGCCTCTGCATTACTGCCTCAGAAAGACCGACTGCTTGTTGTTCCTTGTCCTGCTTTGGAGGAAAAGTTTTGTGCCCTCACTCAGGCTGAGCAGAATATGGGCAAAAGAAGGAGCACTAAGCCAAGATGGATTTGTTCTACCAACAGATGACATGATAGGGCCTTATCAGTTAGATAAATGTGAATATTCACCTCTGAAAGCCTCACAGCACCCCAGGGTTCCAGGCACACCTCCCATACTCACAGCACCCCAGGGTCACAGGCACACCCCCTGCACTCCCGTGCTTGCTTTTGCTCCGGGTCCTTTAGCACAGATGTGTCAATCTTCTCCTGCTTGATCGGTTTTGACAGCCTCGGTGTAACAGCCTCTGCCAAGATCTGCCTTCATGTGAGCCCTGGGATGTTTCTCTGGCCCCTCTTCGAGCCATTCCTCACATTGTAACTGTGAGGGAAAGCAGCTTGGGCACTCTGCTCTCTGCCCTCCTGAGCAGATGCCAAGAGCTGGGTATCGCAGCCCACGCAAGGGCTGCCCCACTGCCCAGTGCTGTCACACTCTGAAACTTCAGCATTCCCAGTGACATCCTTCTGCCTGGTTTCCTGAATGTTCACCTTTCCCTGGGAAGGGCTTCATGTAATTCTGAAATGACACATGACTGAGCTGGAGTGGCAGTGCTGTGAATAACTCCAAGGGTAATGGATTCCTCTGAACTGCTGCAGTAGCAGGTCACAAACCCAAACCCGCACACAGGAACTGTGTCATCATCAGACTGAACCTGAACTCCAGGACCTTGCAGTTCACAACACAATCACTGGATTCACCAAGTGCTGTCAGCTGAGCAAACATCAGGCTCATATTCTTACTTGGTCATATGGAACAAACTTCACATTATGATGGTTCATAAAGACACAGGAGCATATCTGCATCTTAGTAAAAAAATACTGAATGGACATGACAGATCCTAGGGGCCTTTCCAAGGAACAATTCAATATTCCCTTTTATAGTATTTGGCACACCACAGAGTTTATTCAGCTTGAATTAACTAATGGATTTGAGCATTCTCTTTAACAAAGGGAAAAGATGTTGAGTTGCACTGACTGCAGAGTTACAGAATGCTTTAGACAAATCTCACAAACTGATTTACCACAGAATCTGTGCTGGCTTTTCTCTACACTCACAGGAACTTATGCCTCATATTTTAAAATGAGAAATTTTTAAATGTGTTTAGAGCATTTATTTTTGTTGATAGATGTATTACAAATAAACATGGCAAGTAATTTGCCTTTATAAAAAAATGAACATGAACAACATTTAAGATGCTGTGCTGTTGAAAGAAACCATAGAAGAGAAGCAAAGGTTTCAGGTGGGCCATACCTGTCCAACATGCCCACAAACCCCACTGCGTGAACACACATACCATGGAATTAGAGGAGGATCCAAATCCTTCCCACAGAGCAGAACCTCGTACTTAATACAGGAGTAGCAATAGTGAGACTTAACCTGTAATAAACCTCACTCATTTTCACCCAAGAGAAATATGCTTTTGATCTCAAGGATCAAGATGATACTCAAGGAGTATCATTTGCATTTGCTATGTAAGACCCATTCTCCTAAATCAACATTAAGTGAGTAGTTTAAGCAGGAAGGGCACTTAAGCTGAAAGTAATTATGTTTGTTTCCACATGAAAACAGAAGTGTTTGTTATGGAGACCTTTGTGAACTCACAGCTACCCCTTGTAGCAAACTGTGCAGCCTATTGGTGGTGCTAAGGAGGCAAATCCCCCTTCATGATGCAGGAGTTCCAGAGAGGAACTGGAGAAAGGCCCTTAGAAAGAGCTGTTCCCCATATGTGTCCAAGAAGTGTCTTCTCCCCGGAAAAGAAAGCAGGAGAACTTGTGCAGGTCCCAACTAATCACCGGGCAGTGTTCCCAAAACTTTGATAATTTGAAATAGGGACTGCAGAACAACGTATGGGGCATCAGAAACACCGTATTTTCATTACAGCCTTCCTTTGGCCTTTGAACAATTTTGTATTTCTTTGAATTCCTCAATTTGGTTCCTTTAAGTTAGCTTTTTTAAGCTTCTGCCACATATTCGTGGTGTTTCAGCCTTGGCTTCCTTTCACCCAATCTGAAATGAAGATCTATTCTGTGCCTCTAATGGATTTTCTGGTTAAACATAAGTGAATGTACCATTCAGCCAGAAGGTTTTTCATAAGAGTGCAGCCTTACAATAGATTAAAAGCAGTTAGCTTTTACTAACACAGGCCCCTTTTTGGATCTGGTGCTTCAGAGAAGATCTGCAGAGACAGACGTCTGCCTTTATTCCTTATTTTCATCCTGAGGAGAGGTTTTTCAAATTCACTTAAACTAAAGTTGCTCTAGTTTTTCTTACTTTAATTTGCAGCTGAGAACCAGCGAAGGTGGCTGGCATGATACAACTGCACTCTTGTCTCGCTCTCTGCACAAATAATTTTAGCAGGAGAATAAATAACAGCTCTGTTTTCATAGTCAATTGCTCAGAATAACTTTCAAAGTCTGCCCTTACGTTTCTGACCTTCCTGAGCATGCTGGAAGCACCCAGAAGTGAGGAACAGTTTCAGTTAAAGGGTGAAGAGCAAACCCATTCCTGGCTTCCTCACAGCTGAGCCTTCAGTATCAATCAACATCATTTACTTGGCTCGTCAGTTCAAACCCATCCAATATTCATCCTTGTGTTTCCCTCAGACTAAGCTAAGCCCTGGGACTAATTCCCTCCGGCCAGAGGATGGAAAACACACCTGACCAACAGCTGGGGGCTACATCTGCCTCCAGGGTGAAAGTTCAGCAGTGACCCTGCTGGGTGAGGGTCCTCAGCCTTGCACACCAACGCTCTCCCCAAGAGGCCTCTCCTCCCACACTGTGTTCCCTAAAAGTGGCTACAGCGCAAACCGGGAGCTAAGGGATGAGAGAATGGCACCCACTCATGTTCCAAAGGCTCCTCAGCTGCACAGCAGGAAGAGCCATCATCTTTAATGCACAGATGGCCAACAAGTACAATTCAGTGACAACAGTCCACTGGAGTACCTGCCATGGAGACACAGGGAAACAGCTCTTCCTAAAAGACCCCACAGCTGAAATACAGCAATGATGGGAACACCTCTGCCGGCCTCTGCCTGGGATTTGGGGCAATGGATATCGGTGCATGAAGCCCTTTTAACTGGGATTATCTGAAGAAACCAGTCTGGGCACCAGCGCTCGTGGCCCATTTTGGTGCTGCCTTTGTTCCCCCAAAGCAAAGGCTGAAACTCCCTCTTGTGGGAGATTCGAGAAGATCCCTTCTGGAACAGAAACACCATAGCCAGAAATTATTCACTTTTAAATCCTCACTTCTCCCCATGCTATGCCCCCTGACCATTCGGAAACGGGTTTATTTCAATACCAGACAAGACAGAGCCTTGAGCAACCTGATTTCACCTCAGAGCTGCCCCTGTCTGAACAGAAGTCAGGAAAAAGAAGCACAGAAGCGTATTAGGAACTTTGTACTACTCTATTTCATTAATTCCAAATGTGGCTGACATCATCAGCTGTTGAAGATTTTAGGCAAATTACTATAGGAAACATGGAAATGTACTTCCCTGTCCTAATTCCCCAAATGAAGAGAGACTAAAGATGAAACAAAACAAACAAATACACAGGATTGGGTTGAAGTATCTTAAGAGCCTCTTCTGTTTGTACCCCAAAGGAACCACAAACTGCAGCCCCAGGTACTGCTAAATTACCATTTTGATTCACCACAGCCTAATTCTAAAATACCAATGTAGTTCTGAGCATCAATATTTACTTTGTAAAACCAGATAAACAATACATCTATACAATGTTTTACATCCACAAGTCTCAAAGCACTTTACAAACTCAGAGGAGCACTACAGATCCTCAGAGGTTACAATTGTTTGCTGAGAGTTATGAGCTCAGGCAAGTGCCTGGATCTTGGGCTTTGTTGCAGAGCACAAATTATCCCACGAAAGTTCAGTTCAGTCGCTTTGGGCTCAACATAATGAACATTTTATGAGATGGCAGAGATGAAGACAGAAGATACAAAGGCAAAAAAGAATTTACCACTCAGGAAATGTTCCCATTCAAAGCCTGTATATAAGTATAAACTCAAGAAATAAAAAGAGTATTTGAGTCATTTCTTACAACGAAACTTTATCACATCATGAACAAGGTATCAAGGCCACGGTAGTCCAAACGCTATCCAAGTACAGCTGTACCCCTTCGTTGCTTATATTTTTAACTGAAGTCAACTGCTTGTCCTTGAATTTATTTTTAGCAACCAGCAGTCATTTCAGCTGAGGGTACAGGGCACTATGAGCGCACACTTACATATTCAGCATGAGTGACTAAAGGAAGAAGACATCCAAATCCTTCTAGATTGTATCCCATTCATAAATTAAATGCAGACCTCATCTTCTGAAGTTATGTAATACAAATTGGGATGGAAATTATGTTGAGTGTTTCCTCTGGCAGAGCTAGGTTATGCAGCTTCCTCACCTTGCTCTAGTCTGCAGTTTCTGGATCGTGCCCTGACCTTCCATTCCACTGCATTCCCACTGACGAAGCTTCAAGAGCAACTGAGTCACCTAATCCTGTTCCAGTGCAAATATTCTGCACTTCCATTCTTCCAGCCTACTCCTAAAAACATCTGTTTGTCCTTTCAACCATGTCAGGTATTGCACTATGTCTGCCTTGG
Source organism: Corvus brachyrhynchos (assembly GCF_000691975.1). Taxonomy (NCBI): domain Eukaryota; kingdom Metazoa; phylum Chordata; class Aves; order Passeriformes; family Corvidae; genus Corvus; species Corvus brachyrhynchos. Next base: position 2,090,467 of record NW_008246054.1, read on the forward strand.
TTTGTACAATAATTGGAATACTGATTTTCACACGAGTCTTTGAATTCATTAAATTCCTTCAATGGAATTTCTCTCCATATTTTTCATAATGTAAAGACTGGAAAGTTCCCTCTACAGAGTTCTGATAATCCCAAACACGTATGGGTATTTACACAGGCTGCAGATGTCCCCTCCTCTTAAAATTCAAATTCTTGTAAGCACACACTTAAATTACACTAGAACTTTAAGACAGGTTAAAACTATGCACTGACATAGATCTTACTTCTACTCTTTTTAACTGCAAGGAAGAAAATAATTTCTCAGTACCAAAAAGTTATGACTGCACCCAAGAGCAAAAGAAATGGGAAGAAATCTCCCTAATGACAAATTATATATAAAATCAACATGGAAATCCAGAGATGGGAGGCAGGGGGGATATGCACATTCTTGGCTCAGCAGAACCCCAATCTTTTTTACTGCAGAGGTTGTTACACTATAATAGAGAACATTTGGCTTGCAGCTGAATGAAAAGGTGGGTTTACAATTTGGTACTAAAGGACAATCAGTGACTGGAGAACACAATGAGCAAGACAGCGCCTGATATGAAATGCTACTTGTCAAGCTTGACATTTTATGTCTCTATTTATATCAGTCTCAAGGAGATGGAGTTTGCTGGCAGTAAATCCCAGCCATTAAAGCAGGATAGAACCTGCTGGAAAAGTTTGTGGCTCAGTTTAATTGGGCTATATTTATCATTAACATTATAGTCTTTAACATCTAACCTACTGACATTATTTTTCTCCTTCAAGCCTTTGTAACTTCTCTAGTGCCATAAAGTCTTGCAAAAGTTTTTTTGTTGTTGCAAATTAAGGGGGGAAAAAAAAAGAAACATTCAGTCATGCCCCATAGCTACCTAGGCCCAGGTAGAATTTTTAATCTGCGCATAACATTAACAGTTTCTCATTTTTATGTTTCCCTGAAATCACAGCAGAAGCAAATGTTAAGCCTAATGTCCCCACCAGCAGCGAGGCTCATTAGGTACAAGTTGCACCATTTCACTAGGAAAAATAATACATTTCTCTGTGATTTATGAAAGCCAAAACTCAGCCAAGTGCTCAGGTCTCTCCCCAGTTGTGTTACAGCTCAAAAATTTGCAAAAGGGACATTTAAAACACATTTCAAAACAATCTGCCTGAGTGTACATCTTGTTTACAAGAACAAACTACTGAAGCTGAATAATAAAACTTGGAGAAATGCATTTTATAGTGGAAACTCTGGCATGGCTTTAATTACTTCAGTGTAACTGGCATCTCTGTGGACAGACTGTTCAGGCACTTCCATTGTATTTTAAACCTACATGAAAAAGTCAAAGGACAAATCCATACAGCAAGAAATAGAAACATAAATCCCTTCCAAATGTGAGATGACTTCAGCTGAGAAAGCTTGCAAGCCATTAAGACACAGTCCTGCGGATGAAAGGAGAGGCAAGCAGTGGGATTTCCCCCCTTGTCTGTGTTGATTCCAGTCTGATCAGAGTCACAGGGAGCTTTACAACAGTAAGGAATGAGACCTCAAGCCTATCACAAATTGAGCAAAAATAGTAATTTAGGAAATCGATTGCAGGCTTTGAAGGAAATGCATCTTCAGCTGCTGTATGAGGAGAGACATTCATACCACTGCCCACTCCCTGGAGACAGCAGCAAAACAGAACAGAAACAGGTGGAGTATCAGTAAGGACCAAACCATCAGCAAATTAATGGACTTGTGTTGGGAGCACGGAGCACTGAGAGGGTCACACACCATATCCACCATACTGTTAATCACAGCACCGTTCCTGGAGGTGTACGCACATTAAAGTAAAAATACAGCGTGGTGTAATTTCAGACTGTCAGCCAGAGAATTCAGCGGTACTTTGCAGATTTAATGCACTCTGTGAGCTACAGTGGAACAGTTTCATCGACCGCTGGGGTGCATTGCAGCAGCTGCTTAGCAAGAGGAACAATCCATGGAGGAAAATCTCTCACATCTGAGGGATGTGAGGCACAGATGACCCAAAGGGCTCCAGAGGGCTCTCCTGCCCCTCTCAGCCACATCCATTTACTGGATCTCACAACCACTCATGGTCTGTGACACAGGCACGGTGTGTGAGCACCAGCCTCACCACACCAGCACTGTGGGCACATCTTCTGACACACAGCAGGGGAATTCACTGAGGCCCAGGGAAACTCTCCATGAGCAGAACCCACACAAGGCAAAGGCCAAAGAGATGTCACAGGTTCTTATGGAGCAGAGGATGTCAGGGATTGTTTTATGCTACCATTTGGAATGTTTTAGCTACACCTCTATACGGACTGTCAGTAAACACTTACAGTTATTGAAATTACAGCACAATTCCCTCCTGGTTTGTGGTGTTCCTTAGAGATTTCTTCCTAAAACTAGGCCCCGCCTAGTGTTTGGAAACTGTTTTGAGTTAAATGCAAGGAAAGAGACTATACACAAAGAAACCCACACACTTTTCAGGAACATCCACACTGCACAAAATAATTGCTTCTAATTCATCTAGTTCCAACAAAAAAAAAAAAAAAAAAAAAAAAAGATACCAAAATAGCACTGAAGTCAGATTATGATGTTTTATGTATACACCAAACTTCTTTCATGTTGTAAATGAAAATGCCATCTTATTACTTTAAGGAAAATAATTAACAGTAATAATCCTAAAAAAGGCTTTCTACTAAGTAAGTTTCAGAAAATAGCAAAAATCAGCCCAGTGGGGGCTCATAAAGCAATATATCTGTCACAAAAGTTTTTTAAAAATCTATATAGCTTTGTGGGGCTCCCTCGAGCTGCATTAGCTATGACTAATAAGAACAGATGCACTCAATATGAAATTGTCCT
>NW_008246054.1:2093371-2101552 GCF_000691975.1 Corvus brachyrhynchos
AAATAAAAATAAAATATTTCTTCCACAAAGCACACCAGAAACTGTTCTATGATCAGATAATCAGCTGCACAACAAACACTGCACAGAGACAAGCAGTAAAAGTCCCTGACTAAAGATTGTCTTGACAGCTCTAAAGAAAGCTTGAGTAAAAGCTTCTACAAGCAGTGCTTTATTAGAGAGATTTACTAAATATAGCAACATCCTCTTGAAAAGTGTATCATCATATCTTGTAATTTAAACATAGTCATCAAATTTATCTAACTTTCTAACCAACTAGATCTTGTCAACCAAGTGAGAGAGTCAGAGGCCATAATGGTTTAATAATTTCTGTTTTCTTTTCAAATAATGTTACTGCTGGCCCTAGGGGATAAACAGTTTGTTGTAGCTCTCCTGTTCTGCTGTAGAATATTGTACACAATGTATTTGGAATTACTTGGAGTTAACCGTATTGATAGTGTGGCTATAATTCTTAAAATACAGAGGTGAACACAGAAGATTTGGATGCTAAGGAGTGTCCTTTTGACACAAGACAGGGAGTCTGAGCTGCTCAGAGTGAAGCTCAGATGGATGTTAAGATCAGTGATTCTGTTTAGTACAGTCTTGTTAGTAATCTATAGAACGTGTCTGAAATCCATGTGAACTCCTCTTCAACCACCTGCAAAATGGGCAGAATAGAGCTGACCTCTCTGGGGTTGGAGATTTCGCTCAGAGCAGCAACTGCTGCTCTCTGCAACCACGTTATAAATCAAGGAAGGAAAGAACATCTCTTCTAACTTGGCATGGTGACAATTCATCCTTTTCAAGCCCTCTGACAGCAATTTACCTTTCCAGAACCCTGCACTGCTATCCCAAATTCTGGGGAGAATGCAGCCAGAAGTGAAAAGAGAGTGGAATAACAAAAGCCAGAAATGCACGATACTCATGAATTCGTTTTTATCTCTTGAACTGGGAACACGTCATTGGGATAATTTCAGTCATTTGGTTTGAACAGCCTCACAGAGCCAAAGCCAGTCATTATTTTACATTGTTCAGCTGCTGGCACCAGCCTGTTTCTGTTTGGTTTTGTACAATGGAGACAGTAAATTTTTCTCCCATTAAACCACTCTCACTATCTTTAAAATTATCTAAACCCTTATTAATTTCTCCTCTTATTTTGTGGTAAAGCTCCAAACACCTGGTGCACTCCACTCAATCTATTTAAAGGAACAAATCAAACGAGCCAAAGCAGAAATATTTCATTTCCAGTATCAAGCACTTATGTCAGAATGAAAAATCCTGAACTTTAGGGTTGCCTGGTAGCTGCTGTTGGAAACAGTGTTCTTTACATTATATCCCACATTTTACTTGTACAACAGTATTTCCCCCAAGGAGAGTAGCAGCAAACACGGGAAATAGTTCAACAAAAGATTGAAGAGCCAAATCAAGAGGAAAGAAACTGCAGGTAGCTCTGAGTTTTCCAAGGAAGTGGGAAGAAAGAAAATTCCTTAAATTGGAAACAAATTGCTGTTGTTTTCCATATTACTTTTCAATTCAAAGCATCAATTCAGAAGTGAATCTATACTTGGTGTAAAACAGTCTAAGTTCCTGAACTCTTTAGAGCACAAGTAAAAATACATGTGTTACTTCATTTGCTCTAAAAGTCAGTATTAGAAGACAAAGATGAAGATATTTCAGTCTCAACCAATTATAAACATGAGCATATGCTATGTTCCCAATGAAGCCATTTATATGGCTCATGGAATTGTGAGGGAATTAATCACAGCCAGCACAAGGTGCCACTGACTTCTGAACTAAAACTTGATTAAGTGAGAATCAGTCTCTGCCGTGAACTACTGAAAGATCTGGTAGAAAGTGAGGATGAATAGATGGTGCATAATGAATTCTAAGGCTGTGAACTGATCTGTGTTGATTAAGAAAGAGAAATCAAGTGAATAAAAGCATGGACAGAAATAGCACAAGGGCTCAGTGAATCACAGCTTTCATCTCTGACCAGCATGTTCCGCTTACGATACGATGAAAAAATTGTACAGTCTTGGCCTCGTTAGCACAACCCTTGGCACAGGCCTTGCGCAAGGGGTGCTGCAGCACCAGGGAGAGACAGGACAAGGGGGAATGGCTTCCCACGAACAGAGGGCAGGGTTGGATGGGATATTGGGAAGAAATTCTTCCCTGTGAGGGTGAGGAGGCCCTGGCACCGGTTGCCCAGAGAAGCTGTGACTGCTCTATCCCTGGAAGTGTTCAAGGCCAGGCTGGATGGGGCTTGGAGCCACCTAGTCCAGTGGTCCATTGATGGGCTTTAAGTTCCCTTCCAACCCAAACCATTCTGGAATTCCACAACAACCAGACAAACAAAGAGGCCACTGGCAGAGCTGTGGGGAATCTGGGGCTGGAGGCACGTGGCTCAGCAGGGCAGGATGGACATAGCAGAGAATGAGGAAGTCAGAAATGTGATGAGTCAGGACTGGAAATGCCCTGAGATGTGCACAGGAAATGCCTACATCCTATGACCAACTCTAAGCAAGAAGTTAATGCTCTCAGACTCAGCAAAAACAATTAAATATTTCAACAACAGCAGCTGAATGGAAACTTACACCCATACGTTGACTGCTGAGCTGCAGCTTCTCTCCAGCAATCTGTCCTAAAAATCTCATCATTAAAGGCAGATTGAGACATGATTAAGACAGAAATGTCACCTTTCATTTATACAGCAGTTTTCATCCTGAAGCACTTCATTAACTATCTTTCCAAAGATCACTTTGCAATACTGATTTTGCTGTATTTCTCCTCTGTCTACCCAATCACAAAAAAGAGGCAGATTGTACCCTTTTTAGAATCCATCAGAGAAAACCTTAAACTGGAGTTTCCATAGAAACACATCATGGGGCTCTCGGTTTCTCTATCAAACCTGTTCTTAAACTTTCAGCTTTACTTAATACTAGATTTTCAAAAACACCAATTAGGTCTTTCATTTTATGTAACAGTTGGACTTGACGATCTTAGAGGTCTTTTCCAACCTAAATCATTCTATGATTCTATAAAAAGGCAAGGGAAGAACAACAGCTGCCATGGACAGGGGAACAACAGGGAAAATTGTGGGGTTTGGGTCATCCAGTAAAATCTCTGTGTGCCAGTCAACTCCCATTATAAAAAGGCAAGGGAAGAACAACGGCTGCCATGGACAGGGGAACAACAGGGAAAATTGTGGGGTTTGGGTCATCCAGTAAAATCTCTGTGTGCCAGTCAACTCCCATTTGCACTTAAAATCTCCTCTCAAAGGTTGTTAAGAAATCTGAGCCTCCTAGGAACCCTGACTATGGAAAAAAATAATGTCATGCAAATGATGAACACAGGACTGGGACATTTCAGGAATATTCTGACACGAACATATGACTCACCAGAGTCTACTGCCACTGACCCCTAGCTCAGAGCCAATTTTGTTGTCAATAAACATGAATACAAATGTTTGTCTTCATTTTCTTAACATTTCCTTTAGTTCTTTTTCTGCATCCAGTACAGTTCAATCACTGCTGCCAGAAATGTATTTGCAATAAAATACATTCTTATTATAAAGGCCCCAGAGCTTTGTTACTTTTATCACCAGATTTAGGTTGTATTGTTTGTCCAGAACTGTTTTCAGTGTCTAACACAGTTATTCTGGTTTAAAATATAGAACTATTAAATACACAGACTGAAATGTGCAGCCCTTCAGTATCTTTTTCTTTGTTGTTTTTTCAGTAACATAATCTCTTATTCTGCAACTAAATCTTTCAAGCATGCCAGTGTTCTGGAATGTAGCTCTGCTCCTTAATTCCAGGGATGGAGCAGTTACAAGTGCTAAAACCCCCAGGCTATCTAAGTGTGAGACAAACTTGTAATTTCAGTGACATATGCAAGAGGATTCCTTCTGAGCCTGGGTTTCTGGAATAGCAAAGTGACATTCCACTGCTGCTTTGAGGCACCTTGATGACTTTGACTTGTTCTAGCACATGTGCTGGGTTTGTGTGTGTTACCTCAGGCTTTTTCTGTTTTGTCAGACACAAATTTTCTCTTTTGCCAAACCTACAGAAGTAAAGAAATCATTATATTGAAAAATCAAAAAGAGCCCTGGCTGCCCAGATGGATCCTGGGTAAGCCCAGAAATGACAAGTAAACTGTAAAGTAAAAGCTCTGTGCACACGACCAGCATAGGAAATAGGAGGAAGGCTTCTCCTTCAAGAAACTGACTGGAGGGCTCTGGGAAACTTGGAAATTTACAACTGCAACACCCTTTTTCTTCTTTTCCCCTCCCCCAACCTGGTTCCAGGGCTGGAGGAGCTCTTAGACTGCTATAAGTCTTGGAAACTTAGGCCTCTGCCTCTCTGAACCATAAGAAACACTTCAGAAAAAAAGAATTATTTCCAAAATATTCTCTGTAAGCAAATACCATCAGCAAGGAGAGTTTAATTTGACTTTGATTTGTATTTGTGGACCCAACTATCCCTTAACAGGATGTATGGGAGAATTCAAAGGAGTTCATTGTGTAGAATTTCCTAGATTTCTAAAATACATGTAATACTCATAGATTGGCAGTAAAAGTATTTGCTGAAAATTTGACCAGATTTTCTTGATATTTGTAATAATGAAAGTATCCTGAATCAGGAAAAAAATATGTATGCATATGTATGCATAATGATTTGTTTCAAAGCTCAAATGCCCCCAGCAGCAGCACGCCATGGGGGAGGCAGACTGCTGAGACCCTTGGTTTCTCCTGTTAAATACATGTACAAGCAACCACCAAAACTCAGGATTCCCTCAGGACAAGCTTTGCTCCAAATGGTCTTTCATATGTATTCTCTAAGTGTAAACAACATAAAAATAATGAACCTCCCAGACTCAAAGCTATTTTAAACTATGAATCTTTTTATGTGGAAGAAATTACTCTGTTTAAAGAAAACTGATATTTTTTGATTCCTATTTTGAGATTATTATCCAACATATATATAATCTATTTCCACTGAAAACAAACAGTCCCATGAGATAAAAATAGGCAACTAAATGAAATGCAGGCTTTTATAGCGTGGGAAATGTTTGTGGAACTTGCATTCTGGGTTTGATTACTTTTAGATGTTTTAGGGGAAACTGATTCAAAGCAGTGCTTCTAAGATTAAAGCCAAAATATATGGGGACAGACCTACTGCAAATGTATAAGGGCAAGTGGAAAAGTTCTCCAGAGAATTAAAACTTCAACAAAATATTTAAACACATATATAGCAGGAACCCAGCAGATGTCCCGACACACTTAAATTCACCCTTCAAAACTCGGAATGGCAAGCAGCAATGGAAAACAATTGCAAGAGTTGCTTAAAATGTATTGTAAACTGGGAAAAACACACTAAAACAAGGCACACCACCACACCTCACTACCAAACTGCCATGTCTAATCCCTGTGGGAAGCTGACAGCACACAGCACTTCATGGATTTAGAAGACTGTGAGTAAAACTGAGGTTTCACATAAAATTTAATGTAGTAAACCAGCTCCAAACAGAATTCTGAAGCTGAACATTCCACACCCAGGATCTTTTTAAGGTAAGAATCAAAGACAGTTTCAGGAATAGCCTTTGCTGTTATTCCATAATCATTAGGGACTACAATTTACTTTACTGTAAGTGTTTTTTAAAAACACTGAGGTGACAAAAATCAGTGCACTCAACACAAGCTTCAAACACGGCTGTCAGGGGAGGCTGTGCTCAATATCCTGCTGACATCTAACGGCAGCTCGGTACACTACAGAAAAACCGCATTGATGAAGCACATCTGGTGAATAAATATCCTGAGTGTAGAGTATTGCCTCCGTTTTCAAGGCTGATACACCTCACACAAATCCTCCTTTTAATTAACTGCCCACCAGACATCCTGGAATTCAAGGAAAGGTTAAATGAACCAGGCTTCACTACAGAGCAGTACCAATGAGTTCCTGCTGCCAGGAACTCCCATATTTGAAATGACACTGACATGGAAATAATAAAGCCAAAATCCAATTAAATTCTCCTCTTCATAAGACCTAGAGATTAATAAATCAATTTGCAGGTCCACTGTTTTTTTCTAGGCTGACAGAAATCAAGTTCTTTATTTCCTTGAGCTATTGAACCAAAAACTAGAAGATATTCTGATGTTATTATTTAGCAAAGAAGGAGAGGAGAAGGGAAGGGGAAAGGGGAGGGGAAGGGAAGCTCTCCCGCTGGTTAAGGTCCTATAAATGCCCTGTGGAAGAGCACCCCAATGGCACCAGATGGCAGCAATGCCCCACAGGACAGCGGTGTCCTTGCCCACCCCCGCCAGGGGCTTGTCCAACTTCCCTGGAAAACAGCCAAAGAATAAAATTAATGGAATGCAGGCCCATCTAAAATTAGAGAGAAGCTTCCTCTTCTTTAAGCAAAATGCCATCATAAATTTGCACATCAGTACACAGCGTGCTGCTGAGATACTGCTGAAGCAAGGTTCCCCGTTTATGGAGGATAAAGGTCTTAATTGCTTATTTTTTACTTTAGAGAAGGGAAATGAACAGGTGCTTCCTCTTCCTTGCTGGAATAAGGTAAACCCATGCTGCACATCTTTTAATGAGCAATTTGTATAAATTTTCAAAGCACCTATAGAATCATAGAACCATTATTCTATTACTGGCACCAGCTCAGATTTTTCTAGTGCCAAATTTGCTGTGGATGACGGGGGCTCCTCACAGCTTATCTACTCTTTTCACAGAGCCTGTCCCTCCCATTTCCAGCACATCCTTCCTTCCTTATCAATGCTGATACACTCTAAACCAGCCTATTTGCCAGAAGATCCTAAGGTGAACGAGCCCATGGAATCTCACGGGTTCTAATTCAATTACAGCATCATGATATTTACTACTCACGGTCAAATATCACATTGCATTGTAAGTTTCTTCATAGCATTTGAGAGCTGTGTGCAGGCGACAACTTGAGTCGGCACAGAATGATCATTTATCATTTGGACAGCTCAAAGGCTCTCCCTTCCTTCCACCTATGTAAAAAATTAGCCCTGTGTCTTGAATACTGAGCATAGGCAAACTCACGAAATTGCAGAGAAAAGGACAAAAAGCTTGAGGAATTACTAATAAGAGAACAGCAGGTGTCAGCACTCATAAACGTATTGATAGCAAACATGCGAGTAAAGATAACAGACAGAAGGAATTTTAAAAGGTCACTCGGGGATCTTGAGACAGATTTAGTCTTTAGTTTCATGTACTGCTCATCCGGATCAGTCTGAAATCAACTGGCACAAGTGTGGCAGAGGAGTTCACAGCGGCAACAGGAAGAGTGTTCATGAGGTGTCTTACACTCACTGGAGAAAGTGCTGGTCGTTCTCCAGTGCTGTTCGTGTCAATTCAAGAACTTCAAGAACCAGACATCAAGAACCAGGACTACGTTCAGCACGCAGCTCCATTCCTACCTCATACCTCAGTCAATTGTGCTACCAAACCAAAATCTTTGCTCCTCTGGCACATAATGGACAGCAAGATTCAGGCTGTCCATTTAGGCTCTTCAAAGGAAGAGTTTAACACAGAATAACATCAACACCGAAAATAAATCTATGTTAGAAGTCTAATACCATTTTTGTTCATAGGCTGAAATGTGTTTTATGAAGAAAAAGCAATTACACTCGTCAGTACGAAGTGCAACGTGATAGATGTGCATTTGCACATGCCCACTAATTGCCAACATCCCATAGAGAAATAAAGGTTAAAGAATATCCAGGAATCATTTACAGTCCTCACAACTCATACTAATATAGAATTCAACCTTGGAACTCTTATCAAATTTAACAGTCTTTACAATCCGGTATGCAACGCCTGTGTGTGTAATTCGTGCTTCTGCATAGACCTTGTCTCTGTGGACGGACCTTGTACGAAAGCAGCAGAGGTCACTACTGTGGCCTCTTCCAAAAGGGATGAAAGATCCAAACTCTCCACACGAGAGGAAGAAAAGTGTGAGGAAGAAAAGCAATGATACCTCATGGAACAGTTGTCCCATCCTCACTTTAAACTACACACGAGGCCGGGGCAGCTGGAACTTTCCTCGCTGCTCCCCTCGGGAGGGGATGCCCGGGGCTCACTCCCCTCAGGCGATGGCTGCCTGCCGGGCCGGTCGCACACTCCGTGCCGTCCCCTCCTGCCTTCCCTG
>NW_008246054.1:2102261-2111090 GCF_000691975.1 Corvus brachyrhynchos
GGGGTCGTTCCGAGCCCGCTGCCCCGGCTATCGGGGAGCGCTGAGCCCCCAGCCCCAGTTAACAGGGGATGCCGAGCCCGCTGCCCCGGAAAACGGGGATCTGAGTCCCCAGCCCCGGCTGACGGGGGATGCTGAACCCGCTGCCCCGGTTAACGGGAGATGCTGAGTCCCCAGTCCCGGTTAATGGGGGATGCTGAACCCGCTGCCCCGGTTAACGGGGGATGATGAGCCTCAGCCCTGGCTAACGGGGGCTGACCCCGGCGCCCCCTTTTGAGTTGTCTGTGGAAATTTTACCATAAGAAAAGCCAGTTGTGTTCTATATTATGCACTCAAAAAATGTTCCCAAAATACACTTTTTAACACGGCGTGTTTTTTTTTTCTTTTTTTACTTTATTTGCAGGTCAAAATTTATCTGGTTCACTCAAATTAGTGTCATTTTAACCATCCTGTAGAAGAGAAATATGATGCCAAACAGAAGTAACCTCTCCTCCTTCCAGAATGCTGGATCAGGTAATCAGTTAAAATGAGGTTTGTTTGTAATGCACTGAGATCTTTCAGAATTTCCAATTGATTTTGGCCCTTTAATTCTCCTGACACATGGATAAGATCAGCACTCTGTTCTTATTCCATGTCTAACTCCATTTACAGGGCAGAACAAGGCCACAGCTGGATATGCTGCAGACAGCCAACCCTCCCCCATCACTTTAATGCCTGTCTGGAACAGATATCAGTGACCCCCAGCTAAACAACTTGGGAAAGGAAGAAAAGGAAGGAGGGGAGGGAAAGCGTGCCCCGGTTAACGGGAGATGCTGAGTCCCCAGTCCCGGTTAATGGGGGATGCTGAACCCGCTGCCCCGGTTAACGGGGGATGATGAGCCTCAGCCCTGGCTAACGGGGGCTGACCCTGCTGCCCCTTCGGGTAACGGGGCCGCAGGTGGTGATTCCCGGCAGGTCCTCACACGGGCCTCGGGAACGTGTCAGAGCATCATCACGAGCTGCCCCGGTGGCGTAACTCGGGTCGGTTTCTTTGTCGTGTGGTTTCCTTCCCTGTGCGGCAGCTCAGATCACTAACGGGAAAACTATGCAAATAATGATAAGCAGAGTTAACAGAAGTAACCCCTGGGGCGCTGCACCTGTAAACGAGAACAAGGAGGACTTAGGGATTGGTTTTTGACGCTGCTGTGGCTTTTCACCGCAGCCAAATCCTGTATAGGTGTGACTGCAGGAAGTGGTAGAAGTCCTCAGGTGGGGCAATGAGTTGTGCTGAATTTTTACTTCTTGGCATCGTTACAGATGTGGGTTTTGGCCTTCCAGTTAGGAGGTGTGAGTGTGTGACGTGGGTCAGGACATTTTAGAGCTGATGCACTGAGATAGCACAACTGACAGTTTCACTCACTGGAAGCTGGAATGTTTTCCTTTTACTTCCATTGTTCAGAAACAACGGAAAAGTCATTATTTATTTTATGCCTTTCTCGTTTGCAACCGGAGAAGGAAATGTATTTATATGTTGCTTTGTGTACGAAGCCTTTGGCTGGGTAATTTGAGTTGTTGTGTAAATAACTGTGGATCTCTTTGGGCCTCATGCCCAATGGCACATGCTGGTTCTGGTATCCTTGGAGAGGATCTGTATTTCATGCTGTAACTCTGTTAGTTATTAATACCTTGCCATGGTCACGTTGGTTCCAATCTTGTCTCTGCGAGCCTTTCCTGAACATGCTGCTGAGGTGGTTTCTCCTGCAGCTCATATGTGATCACAATAAAGGATGCAGTAAATGGCATTAGACGTAGGTTTGGTTATTAGATGTCGTAATTTTGGCTATTTCCCATGTGAAATGCTCTGAGAAGCACCTCTGAAGACATGTAGTTCACATTGAAATTGGCGTTTTGTTTTCAGTCAGGGCACACTTCTGGTGTTTGACAGCAATATGCTTGTTTGGATTGTGGAGTCTTTTCAGAAGAAAATAAATCACAAATGAAGCGTGTGCCACACCTCAAGGGTAATGAAAACTTTACACTTTCACCTTAGCCTCCAGCACTAAGTGTATATTATAAATTATTAATACAGTTTGATGATCCAAGTGATAATTCCTTGCTAAACTAATGGTAACTGTTCCAGTCAGCCTTAAAGGCATTGAAGCCTGATTCAATTACGTTTTTTATTTTTTTAATAGTCTTTCTCCTTGTGGTTTACTTCTTAAAGAGGTTGCTCAAGAACTTTTGCTTTTTCTTCATTGCCTGCCTTGATTTGCCCACCACAGCAGGCTATAAATCCAAGTTTTGGGCTAGCCTGCCTTTTCGCTCAGGAGAAAATTCCAGTGGGATGTTTAGGGATACTGTCAGCCATCACTTAGTGTGGGATAAAGTCTTTATTTTCAGCCTCTGGGGTGGGCAGGGATAGGAATCACCTGCAGGAGCTTTAGTGTTACCTCTGTACCACCTCTGTCAGTCCCACTCGAGTGCTTTGAACTGGCTGCTCTCAGGATCCAGTGTCAATGAGCCTCACTGAGAAATCGAGCAAGAATTGCCTATTGATGAAGTTGTCCAATGATACCATGTGCCATGATGAGATGGTTCAGAACTAGCTCATTCCACAAATGCCAGGCATGTTTCTTGTATTTCATACAGTTTTCCATGAGACAGCATCTCTCTCCCTTCTTGTATTGTGAAATACACCCCATCGTGGGACACTGGTGCTAAATAAATCCTCTTTGCAGTCTTGAAATTTTACATCATTTGAGGTGTGACTTCTACACGAAATTCAGTTTGTCCAGGGTAGGAATGTGATGTTTGTGAGTGCTGAGTGCCACCCTGGGACATCCCTGCTTGGCAGCAGGCTCCTGGCAACCCATTAAGAGTCTTAGCTGGGAGGATAAGAAACTTCCTGTAGCTCTGTGAATGCCTCCCAATCCACATTTTGTCATGGCTTTAACTGGGTAGCATTTGAAACCACCAGCTCGTTATTTGATCCCAGAGACACCTTCAGCTGCTGTCTTCTGACACAGAAATAAGGCATGAGGAGTTTCTGGCCAAGAAATTCTTTATGGAGGCTTTATTTCACATCCAGCTAATCTTATACCTCATCTTATCCAACTTCCCAGGTCCAACAGGTCTGAGAATTGTGTTTTTCTTAGATCTGCACCTGACGGTTGGAACAGAACCCAAATTCTAATCATGCTGTCCCAGAGCTGGCAGGCTGCGGGGTATTAGCGTTTTACTCCTTAAGGGAGGTTCCTCTGCCTTCTCAGAAAACAAAGGAACAGGATTTCCACTGCAGCCTGTGAGTCCCTCTACTAGAAAAACCTGGGGAAGAGAACAGTGTTTGAGAATTGAAACTTAAATGTTGGTACACTTCTGCAAAAATGCTACTGGGACAGCATTCTGCCCTCAGCTATCTTGCACAGCTTTGAGAGACTGGTGAAAATCAAAGCAGAATTTGGCTTTTGATTTCTGAACTAAACCTAATGCATTTGGCCGGAGGAGTAGTGCTAACAGAGACTTATTTCAAGGAATAGTCAACATAAATATGCAATTTAGGCACTTTAACAGGCACTCTTGGGGTTAAAATAGTGACAATTTCTGCTCTTTTGTAGATGATGCTGATACTGGCCTTGGTGTGTGTGGATGGATCCTGGTGATCACCTCACTTGTTTTCACTGTTCTTACATTTCCTATCTCGATATGGATGTGCATAAAGGTAAAATCGTTCACTGCTAAGTTGGATTAAAACTTTAAGCAATGCAGAGTGGCTATTATTGTTCTCAATTGGATTTACTTGTTCTAAACACAAATTAATCCAACTCTGTTCTTTCTTGAGCTATAGCAGACAGTAGATAGCAGACCCCAGCACTTCAGTGCATTCATCTTCAAACCAAAAATTAAAGTGCTATTACAATATTTGGTCAAAATAATTCCTGCATTAACATCTTTACTACATCTGCCCAGTTGTCATTAGTAAATAAACTCATTTGAAGGATCAGAATAATTGCAAGAACTCATAACTACTCTTAGAGAACTGATATTTGATTTTTTTAAGGAGATCTCTTTGTGTATATCACGTCTAAATATGAAGTATGTAAGTATGCATCTGTAATTATGTACATAGATGTGGTTGCATGTGACACATTTGAAGACACAAACTGTCATCTGTGGTCACTCTGAGGTTGATCTTTGCAGTTTCCAGACAGGAGTTTTTCCTCCTGGCTTGGCTGATGTGTAGCATCAGAATTGGAGCTGGAAAAATCCCTGCTGGGTCATAAATACTGCACTTTGTTGTGGTGTTGCCAGGATATTCCTGATGGCTGCTGCTGGTGCTTGGACCTGCCCAGGTGCCGTCCTGTTGAGAGTCTGAGGAATATTTCTTGTGGACTATTGTCCTGATTTTTCCTTTTGCTCTTTGCTTTTTGACATTAAAGTTTAGGCTAAAATTCTCAAAAGCAGCCAGCAGAGAAATGTGTGTTAAATTTGAGAGTCAAGACTGTCTTAGACTGGTGTGTACCTAATTTGGAATCCATCATGTGACTTCTGGAAACCCCTGCATGACATCCAACAATCTGTTACAGATTATCAAGGAATATGAGCGGGCCATCATCTTCAGACTTGGACGCATCCTAAAAGGGGGAGCAAAGGGACCAGGTATGTCCTGCACAGCAATTTGTTCTAATTAGTCATCAGCAAAACAGTAATTGTGTAGAGACATTGCATTAAAGTGGCAAGTGGATTTCTCAAGAATTCTGTAACTTCCAGTAAGAGGATATGTTACAACAGGAATTGGACTTCATGAGCCTCGTGGGTCTCTTCCAGCTCAGAATGTTCTGATTCATACTGCGGACTGAGAAGGCAGCAAACTTAATTTTACCCTCTCAAAGCTCTCCTTTGTTAATGTATGATCTGCAGGCAGAATCAAAAGCACTAAATGCAAAGGGAGGAATAATGGCATTGAATGGGTTATTTGAAAAAAGAAGTTTGAGGTATCAGTTCAACCAAATGAGTCTGGAAGCCCTGATGTCCTTCAAAAGTAACAGAAGCCAGTAGAGTATTTGATAGTTTTGAGAAGTTGCCTGTGTATATTAGAAACTCTGAGATCTGGAAGAATGTTATTTTCAGCTGTTTCTCCTGCTGCTCAGAGTGACAGAAAGGGGCAATAGCTTCTTGCTTCGTTTTCACCCAGGCTTTGCAATATTCCACATTGCTGTAAAGCTGAAGAATCTCAGTGAGCCACCAGAACAGAAGGAAGGGGGTTGATGCTTGCCAGAATTAGGCCCCACAAGTAACTATGTGGGGGACATTTTTAAAAGTAGCTGTTAACAGTTCTGGGGTTGGTTTTTTTCAAATGTTAAAAATCTCTAAGTAAGTGATACCCTGATAAATTGAAGTTTCTCAGCATGTGTTTTTGAAAATCTTACCTTGGTTTGGAAGCCAGTAACAAGTGTTGTGCTGCTGAGCTCCTCACAAAGAGCTGCACAGCCACAACAGTTGGATGTCAGTTTATTGCAGTAACAAGATTCATCTGCTTTAATGACCCATTTTCACATCTTCTTGAATGGATTTCTTGGCACAGGTTTGTTTTTCGTCCTGCCTTGCACAGACAGCTTCATCAAAGTTGATATGAGAACCATCTCTTTTGATATCCCTCCTCAGGAGGTGAGTTTGCATTTGCTTTTGCATCTACTAAAGTACTTGCAGAATTTAGTGCACTTTGGTTTTCCTTCTCCCCTCTCAGTATTGGGTAACACGCTGTTTAAATACAGATTAGAGGTGCAATGTATTGTGAAGAATACGTGTATCCTTTAGAAATGTCATCCAGTAAGAGAAGAGCACTGAAAGAAAACAGATGATGCTCTGAGGACCAAATGAGATAATTGAATATTGCCTGAGAGCTGGAATGGGAGGGGTTTGGAACAAAAGCTGCTGGGCTTCATACAACATTCCCTAATTGCTTCTGTGAAATCTGGAAGATTTCCAGGCGCAGCAGTGACCTGTCCTGTGCCAATTTATCTACATGTATAAACTGGCTCAAGTAATGGGATGAAATTGGTATATACATCAAATGCTATTTATAGCAGCTGGGGGAATGAGTGGTCAGCTCCCTTTGCTGGGTTTTTGTGCATGTGGCTTCTGTGCCCTGCCCTGCACAGGAACATGAAGAAGGTGGTACCACTCATGGCAGGTCCTAAAGAACAAAAAAATTACTTTGATTTCTAGTCTGATTTTCCTTGGACATCATAACTTTGTAGCAGAATATCTCCAGAGCATTAGGCCAGCTGAACTCAGTGCTGCCAACTCCATAGATAACAGAAGAAAAAAACCCAACTGTCCCTCTAAAAATAAGTTAGTGAACAATTTTATCCTGATGGTTATAACTGTATCCCTCATGTATCTGTGTATTTTGCAAGGCAGAGATGCTTCATGCAGCCTGTGTCGTGCCTCTGTTTCCTGTCAGATCCATTCATGGGTTTGTTGCTCATCGTTAGTTGTAGATTGAGACAAATGGCAGCTGTCTTGGTACACTCTAAAGGGTAATTGGGAGAAACCTAATCACTGGCAGGCAGAATGTGCTTGCAGCTGCTGATGTGCCATTAGTGAGCATCAGTAATCCGGTTTTTCTTTTGACTTGATTAAATTACGCTTATGGATTTAGGTTTGTTTGTGTTCTGTACATAGAGGCAGAAATCCAGTTTTATTTGTACAATATGATTTCTGTGCATGTTACTCATTCTTGAGCTTTTGTGTTACGAAAAGCCTGCTAAAAGAGGTAGTTTGGGAAGGGACAGGGCAGGTAAGCCTTGGAGGTTGAGTAACTCACAAGTCCCTCTCTCCTGTCAAGTAACACAACAGTAATTGTGTACCATGGAACGAGGGCAGCTCTGGGCATGGCCCTGGTTCTCTGAGCTCCCCTGTGCAGTGCCACCCTTCTGTCCCAGGAGGCTGCAGTTCTGCAGCACAGTCCCCATGGCCCTGCTGTCAGGCTGCCTCACGCAGCCCTGGTATAACCTCACTGAAAGGCAGCACGGAGACCTGCCTGGGTGTGATTCCTTGCCAGAATCACTGGTTAAACCTTCCCAGGTGAAGACAAATTTCAGAGTAAAAAATTTCTGCTTTTTTTCCTTTTCCTGTCACTGGTAAGACTTGCAGATCCCTCTGTGAATTCGAGGAAGTGGGTTAAAAATAACATTAGGGCAAAGCTAATGGAATGTATTTTTCACTGAGAAGTTTCTAATTCCATATTTAGTCTCAGCTTTGTAGAGCTGTACTGGGAGGTTAGTGAACACTGGGACACATTCACATGCAGCATATGTGTATGAGGACTTTTGTTTTCAAGACAGTGGAAAACCAGGACTTGGTGTAGTAAAACAAATACGTGATTGTCATAATAATTAACCTTGTATTTACGGAATATTCTGTACTTTCCCCACTGCTTTTCAGATCCTGACCAAGGACTCAGTGACAGTTAACGTGGATGGAGTGGTTTATTACAGGGTGCAGAATGCCACCCTGGCTGTGGCAAACATCACCAACGCCGACTCAGCCACCCGGCTCCTGGCACAGACCACCCTGAGGAACGTCCTGGGCACCAAAAACCTCTCTGAGATCCTGTCTGATCGTGAGGAAATTGCACACAGCATGCAGGTATGAGCAGTTTGGAGCAATCCATCAAACAGCAGGTTAAGCAGCAATCCCATGGATAACTGAAAGGTGTGGATTTATTTCACCTCTAAGTGATAAGTTGTGATTTGGAGCTGTAGGCAAAGCTAAGATCTCTTGGGAGGCCACTCTGTAAAATAAGAGTGAGGAACTAAAGGAGTAATGGCCAGTGGGGCTAGTAAGTGGCAACAAGGGATACAGGAGAGGAGGGCTTCCCTGGATCCTTGTGTCAGTATTTCGCTGTTGAAGGAATTCTGTGCCACAGAATTCTTTCAATATATTAATCAAGCTCTAGGGGTTTTTGTTAGTTTGAAACAGTTGTGCTCTTACAGCTATCAAATCATGCTAGAAATACGAAAGCCTTGAAAGTCTGAGAATTTGAGGATAATTCATTTGGTTTATTGGTCATTGTTCAAATTTGGGCATTAGTTTGAGCCAGGTGCATGGCCTCACCTACCTGTCCTGCCTTCTGCAGGTCACACTTGATGATGCAACAGACGATTGGGGCATTAAGGTGGAACGTGTGGAGATCAAGGATGTGAAGTTACCTGTCCAGCTGCAGAGAGCCATGGCTGCAGAAGCAGAGGCTGCCCGGGAGGCGAGAGCCAAGGTAATGACAGCAGCCTGGGGGCTGGATTTGGGTTTTCCCCAGTAAGAAATACACCGTTCCCTCTCAAGCCCTTGTAGATACAAAAAAGTACAGCTTGAAGTGTTTTCAGCTGTGGGGAGTGCCTCTGGTTTTGAGAGGCAGTGCTGGAAGAAGCACAAAAGCTTTTGAAGGTAGAATAAATCCTTGCATTGCATTCTCAAGACCTGATGCCAGATTTTGTGATCCTGCATTCTGGATGGGAGGAAAGCAGGCATTGGGGCCTGGAGAGCAGCCAGGAGTGGCTTGTGCTTGGTGAAAGCATGTGCCTAGGGCAGGTCACTTACCAGAGCGCTGGGCAGTGGCTTTGGTACCTGCCTTAGCACTGAAATCACCCTGTGGATTCCCTGTCCTTGCTGTGCAGGATGAATTCAGTTCCGCTGGTTTTGCCTCCCCAGGTGATCGCGGCCGAGGGGGAGATGAACGCGTCCAGGGCCCTGAAGGAGGCGTCCATGGTGATCACGGAGTCTCCCGCTGCTCTCCAGCTCCGGTACCTGCAGACCTTGACCACCATCGCTGCCGAGAAGAATTCCACCATCGTC
>NW_008246054.1:2111283-2115720 GCF_000691975.1 Corvus brachyrhynchos
GGGAGGGGCGAGCTCGGGGTCAGCCCACGTTTGCAGCACTGAATTCCCTGTGTAGTGTAGCTTGTGGCAGTGTTAGCAAAGTGGGTTTGCTGAGGAACCTTTTTGTTTTACTGAGTGTGTTATAGAACTTGTATGTAATGTTTGTGAATGTGGACAATTGCAATATTTGAAGTTGAAAACCTCTCAGAAGGAGTACAAGCAGGTTGTGATCTTAAATAAGATTTATCCATACTGCCCTGGATGGGACACCACTAATCCAAAACCTCCTTTTCAAACAGAATAGAAAACCAGGTTGTGGTAGAGATGATCCAACATTTGGAACTATTCCTTCTACAAAATGGGTCTGTAGCCCTGCAAGGGAAGTGGAATAGTGTCCTGGGGACTCCTGAAAATCAGGCTCATGCTCTCTAAACCAGTCCCCATTCATGAGAAGGAGTTATTAGTGGAACTTCCTGTCTGTTCTGCCACCTAGGAATGGCACAACCATGCCGTAGTTATGGATACAACGTGCTTGTGGTCACTGATGGGCTGCTGTTGTTACAGGGCTGTGTCTGCATAGTTATGCCGCTTCAAAGCACTGAAAAGGCTCCACCTGTATCTGTTTCTCTTAAAAATAATTTTTAAAAGCCAAAGTGCTGCATTTTATCCAGGTCTAAAACCTTATTTCTCTAAGAAGTAAGATGTCTGTAACGAGCAGGGAGGGGTGGTGTTAACAGAAGATGCTGCACTGGTGCTTCACCTGTTGGTGCTGCTCTGTGCAGACCTGGAGTGGTTGTTGAGTCAGTAAGGCCTTACACTTCATCCCCAAAGCAGGTGAGCCTCAGCTCACATAACCCAAGCTGTTAAACCTCCTGGTTTGTACCTCTGTAGTAGATGTAATTACAGATTAAAATGAGAAGAATTGGAGTTTGCCTGGGGGGAGGCTCTCCAGGCTGCCACCAACACTGAGTCTAGCATCTTAAAATTCTGGGAGGTGGCAATGAAACAGAACAGCCAAGATCAATGATGTAAGTGCCCTTCTCCCACTGGCCAGCATAAACTCCATAAGTTGTTTTTTATGCCCTTTCTGCTCCGATCAGCTCTGTATTTACCGGTGGTTTAGGCCTGGTTACCTGTGCCTCGACACGCTGTGCCTTTGTCACTGGCAGGAGATGCCCAAGTGCTGTTGCTTTTCTGCCTGTCTGCTGGGCAGGTTTTCCTCTGCATCACCAAAGCAATATACTCCGTGTTTGTCAGGGTGGCAGCTCATGTAAGCTGAGCTTAACTTCTGGCTGGGAGGGGGGGAATCAGTTAACAAAGCTGGAATAATTAGCTTTGCTGTACTCAGGACCTTGGATTGGGAAACAGAGCAACTGCACAGCTCCAGGTTAATCCTTAGGGAAGATGAGTCTCTGTAACTCCTGCTGTTGCTGCTGCAGGTGCCACCCCAGTGAATTCTTGTTGACACCACAAGATGCTTTTTGCTCTCATCCTGAATAAAAAACATGCTGTTTACTAATGAGTGACTTTCTGAAAGAGTAAAATACTGTTTGTCAGGGTCTCAAATGCGTGTAATTCTGAGGAGAGAAAAGCAAAGCAGTCCCAAACTCCTCAAAATAATTTCTGTAGCCATTTAGTAAAAAGTCCATGTGCAAAAGATGGCACAAAGAAGGTTTTGGTTTCTACGATGTGTTCAAACATGGGATCTACAGCTGCTGTTTAATGTTTTCTTGTTTGTAACAAACCCCACCATTTGTGTTCCTCCCATATTACATACAAGCTTTATTGTATTAAATATAATCAAAGCAAGGAGTAGGGTCAATGACTGGTCATGATTGTTTTCGGAAATTATTGCACAACTAATTGGCTATTAACATCATTTCCTCGTTAACATACATCCTGCTGGAGGAAGGAGCTCTTGAAGGCATTGAAGGCACTGAACTTGCTCTGTTTCAGACACATTCCTCACACATCCACGTCTGCCATTGCTCTCTGCAGGGGATCCACAGCCCAATAGTCGTCGTCCCAGCCCAGGAACCATCCTGAGAAGGTGGGAGGCTCGAAGCCCTGTTTGACAATGGTCACTGGGGTCCTCTTGTCCCGCGTGGATGGGTCTGTGTCAATGTAGCGTTTGGCTGGGGACACAGAGAGGGGATCTCACTGAGCACCAGGCCTGCAGAGCAGCAGCTAAACTGGGCCTAAATGGCTGCCAGAGAGGCAGCTTCACACTGGCCATTTAAACAAAAATAACCACTGAAACTTTGTACCCTGTGGTTTTATCTATGCCTGTTAGAATATAAATTGCCTGAGTCATGATCAGACAGTGGGAAAATGAGAAAGGGATAGCTCAGAGAGGAAAATGTGACATTACCAGATTTCAGTGCCTCAGTCTTTTCTTCTTCTTGGGCATCTTTCCCAATCCATACAAAGACCTAAAGATAAAAATACGCATATTAATTACTTCAGCAACAACCAATCTCTTTATGAAGGGATAATTTAGACGAAGCCTCAGTGAACAGAGTGTGACACAAACCAGAAAATTCTCATATTGGTGTGCCTGACCAAAGCTATTGGTCAATAATGAGAATTTTTTTTGCCTGCATTTTATCTCCATGAATTGTAGATCCTTGAACAAATTCTATGCCAGCTTAACATCAGGGGAAAGTAGCAGATGTTTGAACATTTCTCCATAAAATACCAAAATTCATCTCCGAGTTGCCTCGTGGCTGATTTGTGCTGAATCTGTAATACAGCAGCACTTCTGGCTATTGTGGTTCAGGTCTCCACCTAGAGCCAATCTGTGCCTACTCTTTGCTCCTCTTGTTCCCCTGGGAATGTGACGCACCTGATCCCATGTGTCGAGGAGCATCACATCATCTGTGGCAAGGTCATCCTGAGTCAGATCTCCAGGAACTTCTTCAATCTGGAAAACAGAGGGTTAAGATGAGCACGGGCTTCAAGAATCACTACCTTACTGACATGAAGAAAGATCAGGTGTAACCCCTGGTGGGGCGCTCAGAGCAGCTGGGCCTGAGCTTCTCCCAGCCCTGCCAGGTGGATGTTGAACAAATGCCCCCAGACACTCACGGTGAAGCGCCCGCTCTTGTTGGAGCACGCGAAGAGACACGGGGGGTGAGTGTCCATCTTCTTGTCCTTGAGCCGGGGCGAGGTGCGGTACGGAGCTTTGCCACCCAAGGCTGCCCAGAAATTGTCTGCAAAACAGAAAGAGAGACTGATGAGAAAGAGAACAGAAAGAGAACAGAAACAGAAAGAGAACTTCCTGTTCATGGAACCCACATCGGGGTTGTAGTTTGGGTAGGACTTGAAGCATTCTTCTGGCTCAGAAAGTCCCAAGGGCCTACAGACATGAAAGCACTGTTAAACACCGAGAATACCCTGGAGAAGCCCCTCTGTGCCAATGTCCACATCTCCTTGTTCTGGGAGACAAAATATCCATGAAATAACTGCTGAGGATGTGCAGCTACACAGAAACGATCCCAGACTCCACCGTGGCCCCCTCACCTGGCTCTCTGCCCTCAGCAACCTGTACTGGGCGAGCTCCCAGTATCTTCAGCAGCTCCTGTGCTCCCGATTTCTCAGCATTGCTGGCTCCTTGGCCAACCCACAGGTAGGCAGCAGTGGGAGTTTTCAGGACAAAGGCATCATTGGAGTTCAGCTGGCTGGCTGTAGGATCCAGCTGAAAAGAAGGAACATTGCAGGTGTCAGAGGTAACCATCCTCTACACAGAGCCTGTTACCTCAAAATCAAACCAGAGCCTATAGTTGAATAAACAGCAAACAAGATACTCCATGTGAGCATGTCAGGCTGTCAGATGTGTTGTACCTTCCCCGTATCCCAGCAATGAGTTAGACTTTCCACACAGGAAGAGTAAATAACTGTTTCAGTGTGTGATTACAGGTACACACGACCTATGGCAGGAGTGCCTGGCTGTCATTGTGCCAGTCCTGGTGGTTATGGCAGCAGCTTTAGGAGCTCACCAGGGAGCCCATGGCAGAGCAGTCCCTGCTGCCAATGCTGATCAATCATTAACACCGACTCCTCTGTGTCAACAAGGACAGGCCTCTTGAAGCTGGAAACTTGGGAAGTTACTGCAGTCACAAACCACTGCCCTCTCCTCACTAGGATTTAATCTCCCCCTTGTTGTCACACAGAGGGGTTTGTGTGCATTTTCTCTCAGAGCAGTGGGGCTCTGAACCTGTGTCCTGGCCCAAGTTCCACTTCCATAGAGGGAATTGAACTCTTCAACTGGATCATGTTTCCATCATGGGCTGTCCACACATCACCAAGGCTGACTCGCCCTGCACATACCTCCACTGCTCTGGTGGCTCCGGAGGTGCTGGAGCGGACCTGGAACAGCCGCGTTGCTGCAGGGGCTGTCTGGCCTCCTTCCCGCGAGGTTCCACCCTTGTAAACAATCAAGGGCTTTCCACCAAACAT
>NW_008246054.1:2115756-2129315 GCF_000691975.1 Corvus brachyrhynchos
TTTTGAAGAGCACAAGATGTACCAGAAATGGCTTTTACAACCCGCTGTCGAGCTGGAATATTCACAGAGCACCCAGCTGAGCCAGGTGTTAATACATATACATTCTTTATTCCCTGCTGGGTTTGTCTCTTTACCTGCACGGGGCTGCCTCCCAGCTCCTCATCCAGCTGCACTGTGAGGAATGCAGAGGTTGCAATCTCATCCTGTGTGGAGTCGGCGCCCTGCCTGGAGAACAAGGTCAAATCCCAGCTTCATTCTAAGCCTTTCTCTCCCCCCCACACACACGCCTTACAGAGATCAAGAGGAGGTAAGGAAATCCTGTGTTACCCAATCTCTGCAGCACTTCATTCAATACAAAGGAGAAACTCCTTATCCTCTATTGTAGCACATCGAGTACAGGGGGAGATAAGAACCTTTCCTAGATAAGCAGCACTTTCCTAGATAAGCACAGCTTGATCCAAAGAAGGGAGTAACTACCAGTGGGGGGAAAAGGAAAAACTAAAAAAAGCTCACAGTTATTCCCTCCATTGTTCTACTTCAAATGAAACATCCCAGACCTCTGGTATTGTTTTGTTTGCAAGGGAAAGTTATCCAGGGTGAAGTTTTATCTCCCAAGGTTCCCCTGAAAGAGGGAACCAGCAGTGATCGATTTTCCAAGTGGACTTGCAGCCCCCGGGTTTCCTAACTTGCCCCAGGATAAGTCCCTTACCAGGTGTAAATGATCTGTCCCTGCTTCCCGTCGTGCTGGTAATCATACAGGATGATGTAGCTGTCCCCTCCGTAAAACTGCCCGTACGTGGCGGGGTCCACCGGCACCTTCTCGGAGCCTTCTATTCTCCAAATCTGGCGGGAGAGAAGCAGAGGCGCTGCAGAACGAGCCCATTCCCGGCACGCGTTATCCCCGAATTCCGCATCCCGGAGCTGGCGGTGCTGCCGCGCCCCCTGCCGGAACCTGGCAGGACAATTCCCACCGGCTCCAGCAGCTCGTCCTGAGCGCAGCTTTGAGGATTTCCGGGGCGGGTTTCATCTGGCAAACCTCAGCCGGGACCTCTGCGGGCTTCTGGACAGCCCCCAGCCCGTTCAAGCTCAACTCCAGCCCTGCTTCTGTGCTCAAAGTCATGAACCCAGGTGCTCCAAGACATTCACCCCTCACACACGTGATGGCAACAGGGAGAGTAACCAGGAGGAGGAGGAATAAATCCATGTCCACAGTGTTGGGAAATAGTGGAGTCAGAATCTACCCCTTACCTGCAGGGCTTTCAAGACCCTGATGGTATTTCTGGTGCCAGAAATTCCCCCAGCAGTTACAAGACCTCAGTGTTGATGACTCCAGCCTCCTCTTGTCTCGCTGCTCTTGCAGCAATGCCATTAAGTAGCAAAGAAAAGTTTGGAAACCTTCCCAAAGGGATTGTGCCACTGCTGACCTGTTTCTTGCCAGAGCCATCATCCTCCATGCCGTGCTGGGCAGCCATGGCCTTGGAGCTGTGCAGGGTGGCCGCGTCGAAAGGGACCTGCTCGATCTTGGCAACGTGGCCAGAAACGTGAGGCTGCCCCAGCCCTTCTGTCTGGTCCTTGTCTCGCCAGTTCTTGAAGAATTGCTTGAACAAAGGTGTCTCACCACTTTCAGGGAGGACTTGGATCTGAAATGAATGAGCCTTTAGAAGCATCTCCCTAAGAACAGCAGGTTTATCTACTCCTTTTTTCCTCTTTGGAGGGGTCATGGAAAAGGTAAAAGAGCGTCCAAGAGGAAGAAACTTTAACTACCAGCTGTATTGGGGTAAATGCTGGTTTAGGCCAGGAGCACCACTGCAGAATCTCCCAAAACAGAGCAGATCACCCACAACAGGAGCTACTTGAGGGACTGACGGGGACAAGTCACCTGAGCCATCCCTGCTCTGCAGCCCCTGGCCCGTGGGGCAGAAAAGTGACCCCAGTGCGTGGGGCTGCCACAGGTCCTTACCTGGGTGTGTTTGGGATAGCCCATCTTGTCAATGAACTCTGAGGCTGTTTTCAGTGCTGCCTTCTTCTCTTCAGAGTTGGCACCTTTGCCTTTAAAGAAAATAGACAGAAAAGGGGTCCGATTTTTTTTACCCAGAGAAGAAACTGTCCCAAATACCTTTTGCAAAAGTAGGAGGGCCCAGCCTTCCAGATGCCAAATAGCAAATGGCAATTGTTCAATCTCTTTCGTGCCTGTTGTGATGGCTGAGAGAGAACAACTGCCTTTCTACTTATGATATTAATTATCTTCTCCCTGGTTCTCTCTGGTACCTTTCCAAACAAAGATCTTTCCATCTGTGCCATGGTCCAGGATGAAGCAGTCATCAGTACTCAGGGCTGCCTGGGAGAAGGGGTTCTCATCTGCCACCAGGGACACTGCCATGTTCCCAGCCCCATTGGAGACCTGTGACAACACAGCATGGAGGTCACATAAGGCACCCTCTGCTTCCTCCTGCTCCGTGGCCATAGCTCAGAACTCAGGGAGGGGAAGGGAAATCCATTTGAATGCACTGGCTGCTGCAGGCACTATTGTTTTCAAACAGGATACCTCTGACACAGCAATAGTATAGCAAAAATATAACACTTACTCTGAAAATTTCAAGTATTTCTAGCAAAGCAGATACTGCTGGGACCAAACAGAGATTGCACCAAAATGGTAAATATCCTCAGCACAAAAGAAGTATCTTCTAAAGCAAACCAACTGCACACAGGGACTGGAGGGTAACTGAGAACAGCCTCCCTGTATCAAGTGGGGTTAAAAGTCTGAGTTCCTCTACTGACTAATGCATAAAGTGCCACATAACAAACCATCTTGGCAGATATTCACCCCATGGATATCAGAGGCTGCTTAGAGAAGATTCCTTCCAAAAAGTCTTGGACATTCTTCTCCAACTCACACAGCTGATGTCAAGTGGCACCTTCCAAGTCATTGCTTCATCTGGGTGTTAGAAAGGGGCAGGTCCTGCTTCTCAGGCTCACTGTTTCTGGTTCTTTCCTGTCACCTTCATAACACAATGCCTGACAGCAAAAAAGGAAAACTCCCTTTTTCCCTCATTTGTCTCACACTCCACCTTTCTCTCAAAAATTCCTGAAAGTCCCAGCTGTCTCACTAGTCAAAAATGGTGACAAACACAACAGAAAGTACATGGACATGTGGTGTAAGCACCCCAGGTTCATACACAAAACTTGTTAAGAAGCAGAGTGAGGCAAGAGTAGGACTCAGAGCAGCTCAGCTCCTCTCTGCTATTCCACCTCCATCTAATTTCACAAAGATCAGTCCACTCTCCCCAGGGTTATGTCAGGGTTCCTTGTTACCTTGTAGAGCTTCGCCAGCTTCCTGTTGGCTGTGTCGGTTTTGGTCTCATCAGGAGCCCCTGCTGGCAAACTGGGCTTTGGTCCCAGGACCTGTGAGGGAGAGAAAAATCATTACCAGCCAGTCCCAAGAGGATCTTCCTTCCCAGGTGCTCCAGTCAAGAGAATGAGTAGAAGAGAATTCCAAACCAATCATGTAAATACACTCTGATGTCCCAGTGGGGCGGAGGACCAGGTCTGCATTGAGCTGTATTTACACTACAAACACTTCACATGTAAAGACACACCCCCCTTTCCTCCACACACAGCACTTCCCACTCCAGCACTGACAAATGGACAGAGGGAATAACCTGGAGCATTTCCTCCCGCTCGGATCCCTCCTCTGACACGTAGACCTTGGCGCGCCCGTTGCGCTCATTGTCCCGGATTCCCTTGGCCAGCACCGTGGCCTTCAGCCGCTCCTGGCGGTTGCTGTCGGAGCCACACCATTGGAAGATGTTCTGGGGGAAAGAGAAAGTCACCGTCAGAGCTTGACAACTCCTCTCTAGAGGAGACAGGGCTCAGCTGGGACTGAACAGTGTCAGTGTTTCAGGATGCTCAGCACTGAGATGGCTTCAACTGAGTGGGGAAAAAACCTTCCGTAAAATGTCAGACACCTCCTGCCCCCGGGATTCTGCCAAACCTGCCTTTGACATGGTACTCACACTGCCCAGGTCCAGGATGAAACAGTCCCCTGTGTTGAAGCTGTCCCAGCTCACAGGGACCTCCGTGGCCCGGACCGTTCGCCTGCCTTTGACCTGCAGCAGCCTCTGCACAGTGACCTCGTTGGGAACCACGTGTCTGAAGCCAGAAGCCACACCACCAGCCTGAGGGGAAACACAGGAGCAAGGATTCACACTAGGACTGGAGGGAAGAGTGTATTCCCATCTGCATAACATGTCCTGCCTACCAGAAATTATCCCAAGCTCAAGATTCACTTTTTCTGCTGATAAAGAGACACTGGGAATTATTTATCAGTGCAGGCAACAGGACCTATGTCAGTTATCCTCAAAAAAAGCACAACTACGCTTAAATGAATGAAAATAACAACAAATGAGTGTGAAATAAAACAGAAAGATCAGGAAAGTCTCAGACGTGAGGCAATGTGAGCACTCTGCAAGCATGTGACCTGATATCACTTTGCTTGTGCCTTTGGATTCCTAACAGATACAATTGATCGACTGCACGTTTTCACTTCTATCCCACTTTATTGTGATGGCAGGGAGGAGTAACTCCCACTACTGTTCATCTCCTTTACCAAAACATTGCACATGCTGAGAGGGTGGGCTCAGCACAGAGACTGCAAGGTCAAACTGTTATGCAAGTGGGGAGAAATCAAATCTCCTGGGTAGGCGTTTCCCATTAACTTTGCTGCTTCTTAAATTCATTCCAGGTGCCTTGGGACTGTTCTTTCCTCTGCCTCTCAAAGAAAAACAAAACCTTGATTCCTAAAACTTTCTGGGGCTTTTCTTGTGTATTATTAATTCAGCCAAATCTCTCCCACTGGGATCTGCTGTTCTCCACCCTGTGCAGTTCTAAGTCATTGAGAACATCTGGCTGAGAATGGGTTTTGAACAACTGGAAAAAAGGCAATTCTCACTCTCCTGGGAATTGGGCAGGATGCCATTTCTTGCAGACTAGGTTCTGTTATCACCCACCTTGTATTTGATGCCAGATTTGAAGTAGCCCAGGAAGGTGGGGGACTCGTGGCCCTGCACCTCACGGTGCTGCACAGCCTTTCCCTGCAGGTGCTCATCCATCTGCACAGTGAAGATGGCAGCAGCCCCACGCTCATCCTGAGAGCTTTCATCACCTGAAACATTGAGAGAGACACTGGGAGGGAATGCAGGGTCTGCCTCTGCATTCAACTGTGCAAACACACAGGGAGAAAGCAGGTTTAACTGTGATACTGTCAAAGAGTCTGGGGTTTGCAGCCTGTGGGGAAAGCCTTGGCATGGTACTCTGTGACATGGACTGCAGAGGGCAGTTAGGAGAGGGAAAAATCCCACTCCCTGATCAGGAGGAACACACCTGACCTCCCTCCTTTCAGGCAGAAAGGATTTCAGCCAGCCCTTTCCCCTGAGATCTTGTCTTCCCTGTGAACCTCTGGAGAACAGGGACTTACCTGTGCTATTGCCCAGGACCAGCTGTTTTTACAAACAGAGGTGGCTGTACTCCCTATTGCAGAGACCATGCAAATATCTGAGGTGAGTAGGGCTATTTACAGCCAGAACTGCATTCTCACTGTTCTGCTTTTTATTTCCTTGGGTAACATTAACTGGCCATGGTGGTGCAGTCAGGCTCAGGGGTCCCTCTGGGCTCCCAGTTCCACAGGGACACTCCCAGCACTCACCCAACCAGAAATGCAGGTCGTACTGGAGGTTCCCGCTGCGCTGCTTGATGGTGTTCAGCACCAGGTAGGAATCTCCAGTGAAGAAGTCTCCATACAGGTTTTTTGGCACTGGGACCAAATCAAATTTCTCGACCCTCCAGATCTGAAGGCCGGGTTCCTTCCCAGCCTTCAAAAACTCTGCGTGTTCCACCATGGTGACAGGCTGGGGGCGAGACAGAGGATGCTGTTCAGCGTGCAGGACACAAGGAAGGATTTAATTTAAGTTACTTCTCATCTCTTAATCTGTTGTGCCAGGCAAAAAGTGGAAAGATTCCTTTTTTCTCGTGCACTGAGTTTTGAAGGGGGAAAAAAAAAGGATGGGTGTGGAAAGAATCGCTCTCTATTGCTCAGCTTATTTTCACTTCCAATCACCTCTAATTCCTGGTTTATTCCTGACTTTTCCTCTTCTAAACTCTATTGTCTCTCTCTCTGGATTTTAATCTCTATATTTTCCTTACTAATTTATAACTTTTCAGTATGACACATAAGTGAAGTTTGACATTCCAGGCTGTTGGAAAGAAACCCCTTTTAACTCCACATGTTGTACATCCTGCACAAACATGATTTACAGGTTTTCTAAATCCAAATGGAAAATGCTGTGAGTATCATTGAAGATTTAGGTAATTAACAGGTTTCTCAAAGCTTTTCCATTCTTACCTGTTACTTTGACTGCTCCCTTGCAGGAATTACATTAACTTACACAACATCCTGTCCTAAGGACATTGCAATTTTGGTTTAATATGTTTCTTGCCATACTTATGCAATATATTAACATGGTGCAATATCCTTTTTTTTTAAACAAACATAATGAACACTTTCCTCTCTTGTAAAAGAATTCACTTTGATAATTCTGAAAGGAAATAGAACATTTCTGGTGTATTGGCAATGAAGTCTGTCCATCGATCACACCACACCTTTGACGCTATCAGATAGCAGGGAAGAAAACATTGCAATATTATAGCAGAAGCATTCAATACTTTGACAAAGAAGATGGTTCACAGCAGCTGATGGACAAAAGTAAAATATGCTCAGCTTTCAAGGTAGAAACAAAGAATGTTACAAACTAGAAAGCAAAATAGTAAGTTAGGTACCAAAGCGATTCCTAAGCTGAAATCAAGTATCAAAGATGGAAAATAATTAACTTTATCATCAGGATTCCAGTCAGACTGAATCCTCCCAAATTCCCACTAAAACCTGGACAAAACCCTGACAAAGAGTTAAAGGAGAGTGACTCCTGTAAGTAGTTGGAAACCAGAAGTTTTTCAGTGTTTAATTGTGATGTTAATCACTTACCACAGCTGAAAGCACAACAGCTGCTGTAACAACATATCCAAGCCCTGCCACAGACATGGAGCTGACACAGCTCAGCTTCAGAGCCATTGTGCAGAAAATGGTGAGGAAAAGATAATTGAAGTCCTTTCTGCCCATTTCTACGAGCAAATGGGCTTCTCCCTTCTCCCGCAGAGGCTGTGAGGAGTCCCAGCTCCCTGCTCCTCTCGCTGCTGGGGAAGATGAAGGGCAGAAGCCAATCTTTTATCGGGGACAAACACACCCACCCCCTCGGCAGCACAGGGGCGTAACGTGTTTGTGCAAATAATCCTGCTGGAATCCCAGAGCCTCCTCCAGCCCCTCGGAGAGCCTGCAGCCCAGCAGGCACTCACTGCACACAATGTGCTATCCATTACCGACAGCGCAGTGGGGGTCACACAGGCCAAATATCCACTCACAGGGAGAAATTAAGAGACATCAGCAACAGAGGCAACATTTTGTCAGCTGAGAGCTGGGAAGTTGATGAGACACAGAGGAACAACAGCACGGCTGCTCCAGCTGGCAGCAGATGCAGGGAATGGAGAAGACAAGGATTCAACTGAGCAACCTGAGGATGGGGGAATGCACCCTCAGCTCCCTGAACTTGTCAGAGGAGCAGAGTTCAGCCCCTGCTTTGCACCTGAATGAACCTCCACACACGCCACTGTCAGAGTAGCAGCTTGGGGGAGGTTGGGGATGCACTGATGGATTTCAGCTCCCAGGTTCACAACAGAGCATTCAGAGTCTGGTAGGTGACAGAACAAAAGCTCATTCGGTAATTCAATAATTTCAATAACAACACGCTGTGACAGGAACACAACAGCCATCAAACCTACTCAGCCCAAAGGAATTACAACAGGGCTGACTGTAGCATCCCAGTGATCTGGCACCAATAAAGAGATTATTCTCCCAGCCGTCTCACACTTCAGCAAGTTCATCTATCACATTTCCCAAGTGTTTGCAGTGAGTGAGCTGTGCAGGAAGCTTTCCCTGTGGCCCTCAGGAACAGAGCAGCCACACAATGTGGGGTTGTGCTCCTGGGCACTTCTGCTCTCAACACACCCAGGGGAGAATTACTGACAGGCTGAGCTTCCCACTGCCAGAATCTCTCAAAAGATGCTTAAATAAGGGGCCAAACCCTCCACCCACAGAAGTCCACAACAAAACTTCCACGAAGGAAAGAGCAGACGCTGCTTTGTGCTTTCTCCACTCTCCATGAGGATATTTTCTTTCCCTCTCTCCTGAGAACACTCTGCTGCTCTCTTATCCAAGCTGATGCATTTTAATTTGAAATGTCACCTTGGCAATGTACCTTTGAAAATTTCACTGGAAATTCTCAAGCTGAAACAGACAATAAAAACAATGTGCTAGTCCTGCTGGTATTTCTGATCTCTGTGAAGGAAGTTCAGAGTGTCAGAGGTCTAAGTCAGTGGAAAACATGTTGGAACCTTGACTCCAAGGAAGGCAGCTGGGAAAGGCTTTGGCAGCTGCAGCAAACCCAAACCACAATAACTGGGTTGCATAACATTAGAAAGAGATGGGTCCTTTCCAAATGGAAAAATACTCTGGACTTTTTATTACTAAATTAAATACCTGTATAGTGCCACACCTGGGCAAACCTCACAGACTGAAGGCAAAAAGACCCGGGATAATCTTCTTTGTTAACATCCCACTGTAGGAGATAATGTAATCTGCAGATATATGCAGATACAATATTTTTGAAAAGCAATTTATTTAGTCTTCTAATTAATTTGGTATTTTGTAAGTCCAAGCTTGCATTGCCAATGAGCTGCAGTACGTAAATACAGGCAAAAAATGGAAAGAGGGCTACAGTGCATAAATTGTATATTATAGTGCTCTTTCGTAAAATTAATTAATCTGAGCCATTCCCGGAGGGAATAGGTGTAAATCTACCCCAACAGCTGGTTTGGGTTATTACTGCTGGCAGCAAGTGTTGCATTGTTAAATCAAGCCCCAGAAATGTTTGCTCTGGACATGGTTCTGAGGCATTTGCCAGCTGAGATCGCCAGGGCCCTACTGAAAAGGGTGTCTCCTGATGGAGACATGGCAAATAGGCACTCTTCAAGCTGCTGATAATAAAAGTGTCCAGTTCAGTCCCAGAAAGGGTGCTACACACAGCCAACATCTTGTGCAAAGGAAAGTTGTTTAAGGAAAACAAGGAAAGGGGTTGGAATACAGGATTTCAGTGCAGATGGATCAGCTAAATGACACTTGGCTGCATAGTGATAAAAACGAGAACTTAGGAAAATTGGTCCAACGATTTGAGCAACCATTGGAAGACAACAAGTTCATTATGGTCTCCAGATGTGCAGTCACACCACCAGGACAGGCCAGCCTGGGAATGCCCTGGGATGGAGTCTGGCCTACAGGAACAATTCCAGGGATTTGCTCCTGGGCACTCAACACGAAAGGCGCCACTCGGTACGCGAGGGAAGCGCACGCTGATCAAAGTCACAGACCAATGGCAGCCTGCAGCACCCTGCTGCTCCAGGGAAGTGTGAAACGATCTCCTCGAAGCTGGAAGCTGTTTGCTTCAGGGCAAAGGCCAGAAAAGGCAGAGAGGCCCCCAGTCCCCCTGCTCAGCAATCCTGATACTGCTGTGCACCCTCCCAGTGCTGTGCTGTGCAAGCCCTGGCTGCTGCTGCTGCTTCCACCACCTCTGATCTGGGCCTCAGCTCTTGTCTCTCCTGGTATCCAACCCAAACCACCTTTCCTATTTTCATCCTGCAACTTGTAACAAACAGCTCTCTTTGCCTCCCTCCCTGAATTCTTCGTTTCTGCTCTGCTTATTCATCCCTGTGGCTGTGCCTCCCCCTCATCTGTCACAGTCACCTATGCCCTCACAGACTGACACCAGCAGCACTTTGGCCATTTGTCTTTAGCCTCCTCCGAATTTCTGCCCAGGAGCTGCCCAGTTCTGCACCACCCAGCACAACCATACTGAGAGGAATGTCCTGCTCCCTTCAGGAGTAACCTGTGGACATTGAGCCTGGAATCTCTTACTCTACCTCATCACACTGCAAAATCCATTGCAGGGAATAATTAATGTGTGGTTCCTCCACATCAAATACACTCTCACATCTTCACATCTACCACCATCTAAAGCTTAATGATGTATCTAAAGTAACTTTCTACAAGATAATATCATCCAACACTCACAGCAGGGAAAGAAGGAAAATCTTTATTTCATTCAGTAACTAGCCACTAACAAGAGAAAAATGAGCACAGCATTTTTTGGGAGGCCCAGTTAACTTGTAATAATTTGTGGCAATTCACACCTGAATATACCCACAAATATAGTCAGGACTTACCTGCACAGGGCTGCTCAGGAAAGCTTGGCTGAATTAAATGAGACAGAAACAAGGCTAGGCCACGTCCCCATGTGGTTGTGCTCATTTGCAGCTCTGGTGTCGACTCATGATGGGTTCAGATAATTTGTCTAAATTTGCTGCATAAACAAACCCCACACAGGAAGGGCTGCAGCCAACATGACATTTCACCACAGAGCATCCAAACCACCTGCTGCTCACTGCTGGACCAATTCATGCCTTTCTACATGGCAAAGGATGTATTTTTTATTTTAACAGATGACACTTGCAGAATATCAAAATAACTTGCAAATACAGACTGAATTTCTTAAATATGAGGAGAACAGTAAATCTGAGTAGAGTCTGTATCCACATTACAGAGTCATGCTGCAAAAATGCCCCTTGTGCACCAATCCTTATTGGACCTTGGGGGCAAACATTTGCATTTCCACCCAACTAACTCTCTCTTTCCTTTTATTTATTTGCCAAACATTGTCAGGAGAATATGAACTGCTCCAAATAAATAACAATATATGTCCTCAAAAGAAGAAAGCCTCCCTTATCTCACAGCATTCCAGACCTCCTATACCAAGTGCCAGAAGAGGTAAATCACCACTGTATTTCTGCTGCAACAACAGGAAAACCCTAAATCCTTGTTTTGCAAGAGGCAAAGGAGTATAATCCTCCTGGCATGATCAATCCCAGGAAATCTACAGGTTGTACTTGCCACAGTAACACCCCAGAGCAAGGGCTGCATTCTCCAGGTCTGAAATAGTGACACTGAAGAGATCACATAAACAAGAACCCCAGTAAAGTTATTTGCTTGCTTCAGGTTCAGCTCTTTATGCACGTTGAACACAATCCACACTGTCTGATTACCCACGTAGCCATTTCTTTATTCTCTGATCTGCTGCTGACTCGTAAAAACTCTGATGAATTAACAAAGATTGTGAGAATGAACAGCACAGGATCACTCAAGTTCTGACAATCCAAAACTCAGGACATGATGCTGCTGAACACAGAGAAAGTTTAGCACAGGATCCACAGCGATGACAGCACACCCTGAAAATGGAAATACTTGTTTATTCCTTCCGCTTCCCTGCCAAACCAGTATAGAATATCAGTAATTCTTCAGTAAACCATTGAAAATAACTCTGCCAGGACTTCAGCTTTGTTACCAAGGGGACAGGCACTGGAAAATATCTAAAGTGATGGATTAGCTCAGTTTTCAGTCTCCAGACAGCCCTAAATTCATATATACACAAAACTAAACCCATCTCCTTTCTTTCCATCCCTTGAAGAAGCCAGCAAACAAAGGTTATTTGGGATAAGAAAAAATTGGCATGGGAGAGCCTCCCCTGCCCCAGCCATGGTGACTCCATGAACTATTTCAGCTCCCTGTATGAGGAGCAGCACAGTTAATGGCATTCCCAGCAGCTACATCTTAACAGAAAAGCCACAAATCCAAAAAAATTCGAACTGAGTTGCCTAACTCAGATCAAGAGTCCAGGACACAAAGTCCAGCATTAGCTGTACAACTGGCAAGTAGTTTTTTTTGCATGTTAAGATTCCTACTAAACCACTTTAGCAAATTAGAAGGCCCAGAAGATTTGAGTATTGTTCACTTTTTCCAGCTGTTTGTTTGCACTATGAGTCACATCAGTTCTATTCTGGTCTCTGTACCTTTTGAATACAACCCATTTAGTAAACACAGAGCTTTCAGCCCGATGCACCCAGGCTGAAAACTTCAACACAAAAACCTGAGTTTCTTCTCAGTTGCAGTGATGTAAACTGGGGAGAATATTACTTCCATGGGAGAAAGCTTTGGAGATTAGACAGGTTTGCCGTCTGAAACACACCCAGGGAAAATCTGCTGATACAATCAGCTGGTTAAGAGTCCTGCCTTGAGCATAAGTGAGAGCTGAATCATGCACTTAAACACACACAGCACAGGGAAGGCTGGATCAGTGGAAACCACCGACCACTGTCATTCACTGGGGAGCAAAAATAAATCCAGAATTATACTCCAACACAGATCATTGTTCAGTGCTGAAAAAATATTTAAGGAGTGCTTATGTAACACATAAGACATAAACCAGCACATAAAAATATGGCTACCTCCCCAAATTATGTTCCAGAGAGAGAGCTGCTGGTGACAGCCAGAACACATTAAGGGAGGCAGTGAAGACATGCCTGTGGTCAGCTGCAGGGAAATGACACAGATGTTCTTCCTCCAGTTTCCAGGTCCTGCCTGTTCAGGGGAAATCATCTGCAACTTTATGCAAACTCTTTTTCCCCAGAGAACAAGCTGAGACATTCCTCTGCAGCACAGAAGTTGTTCAATCCATGATCCATAACCCAAAGAGGAACGGAGTAATACATTATTGCCAGAGAAAGGCTGGAAACCAGGAAAGATGGCCTAAACCAAGTCCAAAAGGGAAGCACAGAGTGTGGCCTTGCACTCCTCGTGCAGTATTGGGCCCAGGCAATGGGGTGAAAGGACTTGGAGTCATTGCTACACATAGGACAAGGGCAGGAGAGGTACAGGCAGGTGTTAGGGTTGAGTATAAGTAAGTAAAAAGCACATAAATGAATTTTGCTATTGCCACAGTGACATGGCACAGCAGGTCTGGTGTCACCACGGGGCCAGTGGGAGTCCTTCAGTTCCTGCCTTCCACATCAGCTCCACGCAGAATTCAACTTTCCGCATCAAAAACCCACACGGGACACAAAGCAACTCAGGATTAATAAAAATCAGTTCACTTAATAGACATTCAAAATCAATCCTTCTAGCTCAGAAAAGGTTCCAGGCTCCCGTGCTCACCTGCTGGCAGGGAACAGTCACAGACCTGTGTGACCCAAAGCTTCCTCCAGTCCTGCCCCAGCACACACAAGTGCTGGCAGCTTCTGCACATCTCCACCACCCTCCTCTTCAGGGGGAGACAGGACTCCTCCATTTCCCCATTTCCCATGATGTGGCTTCCTTCACAAACACCAACTTCCAAGTATACCAGTGTGGAAACGGAGTTATCAGTTCCCCTCTCCATCCTGTCCCAGTTCTCCTGACACATGCAGGTGTGGCCAGGTGTTAATGACTGTGGCTGAAGATGCAGATCTTCTCACTCAGGCTGTTCCCAGCTCCAGACCCAGGGAACGCAACCCGTGGGAGCAGCACAGCCCTG
>NW_008246054.1:2129536-2134013 GCF_000691975.1 Corvus brachyrhynchos
CGGAGCACTCGGCTCCCATCCCGCCGGCACAGCCACAAGAGGGCAATGCTATAAACACACACGCCAGAACCATCCCTTCTTCCTCGGAGCCAAGTGATTAACAGAAGAGGGTTTAATTTTATCTCATTTCAAGCAGGATTCAGGCTTTGGTGTGGAGGAACCACAAGCATTGTCAGAGCAGAGAGCCCGAGAGAAGGAAAAGTCCTCACGGTGTCGGTGCCCACTGCAGCAGCCTCCGTCCATCTTGAGAGATCCCAGGATGATTCATTTCTTCCAGTGTTTTAAAGATGCTGTTTTGAATTGTAGCTGTACTTTTACTGCATGTGGAAACACTGAATAAATAACATATGTTTAAACTTTGGGTTTGGACGGTGTCCCACTGCCTGACTGCCCTAATACAGACAAACAGTTGTTTCTCCCACTCCAGTTGTGCTGGGACCTCAGCTGAGATCGGTTCCAGCTCTCCAGGTTCTCAGTGGGAGGTGAATGAGGAACAAAAAAGAGCAAAGGAAAGACCAAAACCACAGTCTATAGTCAGAAAAGAACACTCTGAAACAGGCAAAAGGAAAAAAAAGATATAAATCTTTAGAGTCCATACCATCTAAACCTTCCATCCAGACACCATCACATCCCAAATTTTGATCACAAAAACCTGACAACCTGGAATATCCTGACTGAGAACACAACTGCTCACCAAGTCCCAAAGCTGGGAAAACTGAACCAAGTAAAATAAAGGTCGTTCTCCGGAGGGCAGTGGGAGATCGCCAGAATACCAACCAAATCAACCACTCCCAACGCCAGCGGCGCCTCCAGGCTCCCTGCGCGTCCTGATCCAGCACGGCCATTCCACACTGGCATTTCCAGACAGCCCAGCAGTGCAAAGCACCCCAGAGCTCTGTTTAACTCCACTAATGTCAGAGCTCTATTTAACCTTGCAAATGCATCATTAGTGGATAATCAGAGATAAATACCTGGCCATCCTGCTGAGACAGGCTGTTGCTGCCTTTCCTAACTTCTCCGACCACACTTTCCTTCCCTGAGCAGGTGGGAAGTACTGGGTTGACATTGAATGGACACTGTCTGGCCTGATTTCGTCTGTGATGGGATTTATCAGTGTCACATTAACAGGCAGCTCCGTTCCAGCGCTCTGGATACACCCCTGGATCAACAGGGTGCACACACCGATGGACACAGCCGGCCCTGGGCTGTCCAAGGGAAGCATTCCCAGCATTTCCCTGTGCCATGGGCACGTTCCAGCAGTGCAGCTGGGTCTGGAGGGTAGGAACACACTGCTGCAGGGGCAGACAGAGGCACCCAGCAGTGTCTGACAGCTGATAAGCGGCCTGATGAATCTGCTCTGGCAGTTGGTGCAGTTTGCTATCAGGGTGTAGGACACAGTGTAAATATTGAAAATCTGCCAACGTCTGCGACTTCCTGGGAAGCAGAGATGAGGCAGAGGCAAAACCTCTGAAATCCAGACCTGGGGCACACACAGCGCTCAGACACTCCCACCACCGGTTCATTTACCTTTGTCCTCCTCACTGAAATATCCGAACGAACCTTCAAGTCAGAAATCCCTGATCACGACACTTCCCGACTGCCAAAGTCACAAGGACAGGCCTGAGGAAAACTGCCTGAGCACTTTTCCATTCTCTTTGTGCAAACATCTGCTGTGAGACAGTGCTGACCCAGCGTGACAGCTCTGCTGTGGCCCGGGGCTGTCTCCGGCTGCATTCCCTTCTCCCACTGCTTTGTGGAGCCTCCTGCAGTACAACACTTCCCGAACTGCCAAACCCCAGTGTTCAGCTCAATAGCTGTGCACTATCCCCACCTAGGGAGCTTGTGTCTGACACAGAAAAAATAGTTCCGGCATGGCTCAGAGCTGAGAACTCCAGCAAGTTTAGTGCTTTTAAGGGAAAAGGATTAATCATCCAGAGCATTTCTTTCCGATTCCCTCAGGCTTCTTAGTGTCTGAAGTGATTAATTAATGATTAAGAGACTGAAAAGACACACACTTGAACTAATGCTGTGAGAAGCAGAACAAATGAAGTGACAGAGGTACACAAAGAGCTGCACAAAAGCTTCACAAAAAAACTTGAGGTTTTCTTCCTAATGCAAAACCTCAGTGACCTCTGAAAGCCACTGCACAAGACATCTTTTGAGTCTTGAGTTTAAAAGGATCCAAAAGAGATTAGAAGTAAACATATGAAATATCAATATATACAATTTTCTTTTCAGCTGAAATTGTTAGAAGAGATATCAAATACCCGGCCCGGAGTACCAGACAATCACTAACCAACACAAATAATACACATCTCGTTACAGACAAATTGTCTGTATCAGACTCTTCTGCCTTTTCGGGAAAAACATTTGATAATAATCAGGCAGAGGCAGAGACATACTCAGAACTTGATTATTCACATGATAATTCCCGAGTGCTGTGGAAGGGAACAGAAATCAAGAGCTTCTCTCTAGGCAGTAGTTACTGTGCCCAAGCTACTTCGTATCTGTGTTTAACCATGTTCTGCTTTACTGCAACCAAGCTGCAACACTTGATCACCTCAGCTTAAAGAACAAAAAAAAGTTTCTTTAGGTCTCCAGATTCCAAAGTAAAACAGGGCAATAGTTGTTTTGTGAAGTGGCACATTTCTGCCCAAAATCCTCTTTCCCATACATGCCACTTGGTAGCAACACTAATGTCTGGGACTGGGATTAAAATGGAAGCTTGTATTTATAAGTGAGCTGAAAGCAGATAGCAATCCTGAGCACTACATACGTCACAGGGCTATTTTAAAAATGGTTTGGTTCCCACCAGAATTCTGTAAAACATCCAAGCTACAACAAAAAGTTGTTTTATCTGAATTTGGGATGGGGGAAAGCATTGGCTCAGTCTGGGTCAGCAGTTGAACCTGCTGCTCCTTGCTCCAGAGGAAAGTCCCTACCCCTTCCCTGGCACAGAGGCTCAGTGACACTGCTGCCCACACCACCACCTCAGGACGTGGCTGCAGCACTCCCAAAATTACATAAAGCATTACAAAAACAGCCCTGTACTGGAACACATCAGGCAGCCTTTTAGCCAGAGCTGGCAGCAATCCCCCTGGTAACATTATCAGAGCCATGAACCTGGATTGCAGAGTGCTCCCATCGCTGCTTTGGTGATGAAAGGAACAAATTCACAAACGTGTTGGATTTGTGCCTGTAAAATCAAAGTTAAACTAGCAGCACCAGTAGCATTTTTGCTTTGTCACCCTTTCGACATTCAGAAGCAGCCAAAGATTTATGGCTGGTTCAATTTCCCCACTGTTTTCCCCATAGCACTGGAATTTTATCCAGCCAGAGAAAACCTCCACTCTGCCAAGAGCTGGAGTCATTCCTCTGGGGACACTGCAGGTACTCAGCTCTCACTAAAACTCATCTAAACTCTCAAATAACCACTGGAAAAATCTCTTCCTGTCTTAAAACATTTAACATTCCAGACGCTCACCATCCACCCTTGTCACCAACGAGGTGTGACTAAAATTCCCACCCTGTCTTCATGCTGAATTCTAGTGAAACCCTCAGAGCTGGAATTCCCACCACTCCAGCAAGTCTGGTGATGGTACAGATGACCACTGACACCCTGGGATGGTGCCTGAGCATGGGCCAGCATTCCCATTATCCGCTCTGGAGATGGACAGAGTTCAACCAGAGCCTGAAACCACACCAAGCCCAGGCAGTGGGGAGGGCAGGGAGGCGGTGGCGATGCCAGCAGCACCCATCCCATGGAGCAGATATTAAACAGGGCTGACTTCTGCTTCTCTCTGCTCCTGCACAGGCTAAGCTTCCATCTCCCACCTCTCTGTGGCAGAAACTATGGAATAAACTGTCTCGTGGACAAAATAAACCAGTTGCAATAGCCTGTGAGAGACTCATTTCTCAGCACTCAGGTTTCGCTTCATTTTTCCAGATGGATGTTATAAGGTATTCCGTAAAACAGTTTGAGAAACCCAAAGGAGGAGAGGCATTTAAGGAACCCCCACCCCCTCTGACTCCAGAGCAGGACACCCTGAGATGAGCCATGCTCTACTCCCACAAAGGAAATAAAGGAAAATTTTTTTTTTGCCGATAAACTTGCATCATGCAGAGTTGGTAGTGGAAAATGGAAATTGTAATGATCAGTAAGAAAAATAAGAGACTTAAGGGGAAACAATGCTAGTATCATCCTTGTTAGCAAAGTCGGATTTTTTACATCCAAAAGCAAATAACATTCAAAGCAGTTTTATTCCAAGAGGGATCTACTTACTAATGAGGCCTCCTTGAAACAAGTCATCCCCATAACTTTTTTTTTTAACACTCTTCCTAGGAAACATTTTAAATATGTTTTCAGTGTCTACATTTTTTGAATTTCTATTCAAACAGAGCTTTCAAACATTCTTCCCCCAGGCAAAGAACAAAACAAACAAGCCCCCACTGTTCCCATCACCACTCGCACTGCTTT
>NW_008246054.1:2134479-2140536 GCF_000691975.1 Corvus brachyrhynchos
CCGAGTGTCCCCCCAGTCCTGCCATGGCCAGGTCCCTCCTGCCCTTCCGCTGCCACCATGGAGCCGCCGCTGCCTGCGGCCTCCCCACTGGAGCCAAGGTACATCATCCCGGGAAATGCTCACCAGCAAATCCAGGGAACGCCCGGAGCTCCCGTACCCCTGCTGTCCTCTCCCTGCTGCTCCCAAGGGAACAAGGCGGGTGTTGAGGCTCCGAACAAAGACGCCCTTCTCTCCCGTGCCGTGGGGGGCTGGGGCCGTGTCCCCTGCGCCGAGGCAGCAGGGCCGGGGGACTCGACCCTCAGAACAGGGCAATAGCAGGAGGTGAAGGCCAAGCAAGCACGGCGAGGGCACAGCTTCCACGTGCTGAGCGCACACAGGGTCATTGTCTCTGCCCAGGGCACTTGGGGGTGATAAGTATCTCTTCTCTGAGCTGGTTCGCCCATTTCCAGCTCTGCGTGGCCACAGCCTCTCTTCCCGACTTGTCCTTTTCCACTTTTCTTCCAAATCTTTAACTCGAGTGTCTGTATGCTGAGGTTTGTTCTCATCTCTGGATGTTACTAACTTTTTCCTGACTTTATCCCTGGCAGATTGACTTTCTGTTTAGTTGAGATTTTCCTTGTGGTGTGGAAGACCTTGCACTAACTGGCAAATATTTCCCTGTTTCTTGACATACTGCTCTCAGCTGTTGGGATAAGTTTGCTTCTGCCACATCTTCCCACCTCTTCAATTCCAGATACTGTTTTAATGATTTGTTATATGAATTTCATTGCTTGTTTTTGTAATTTTCATACAGGTATTGGCATGTCCACACAAAAGCACATCTACAGGGGGCCTGTAGTACAGTCTCCTATGGACAACAGTCACTAACCAAACACCATTCTAGGATACAGTGTGGGATGTCCCAATAACCCGTCCACGCGGTCTGGGAGGTGTCAGTGTCCACGCACAGCCCCTGATCCCGAGGGAGGGAGGATGAGCAGCACTGCTGGG
This sequence comes from Corvus brachyrhynchos, assembly GCF_000691975.1. Lineage (NCBI taxonomy): Eukaryota > Metazoa > Chordata > Aves > Passeriformes > Corvidae > Corvus > Corvus brachyrhynchos. The sequence continues at coordinate 2,135,470 of NW_008246054.1, forward strand.
GCCAGCGCTGGCAGTGCCCTGGAGACCAGTGACCTCTTCCTTCCCGTCACCTATTTATAGACACCCTGTCCCTGCAGCCAGTGCTCCGGGATATGAGCGTGTGGATGCACAGATAAGTGTGCACAGATGGCTTGTTGGCCCTGAGCCACGCAAAGCCCATTTTTGATGCTCACCAGCTACAGTGTACCTCAGAACATCTTCCTTGCAACACCGAGCGTCCCTGGGCACTGTGAGTGTAGGGATCTGGGGAACAAACTGGCATGACATAGGGAACAAGTTATAATTGTTGGTTAGATAACCCATTTAAGCTCCTAAGAAGTTTAGTGTAACATTAAATTACATGAATATTGTTAAGTACACCCACAAAGACATGGACCTTATGGCTCATGCTCTTGGGAATATCCCACAGAACACACTCATCCCGCCCATGGTTATTGTGTTTGAAGTTTGAGAAAGGAACATGATCCTTAAAAGCAATTTACCAGGAAGCACTTTCTGTGAAACATCATATGTAATAACACATCTGACAGTGAGTCGGACATCTCCAACAGCACTCACAAACAACAGAAATGTCTAACTTCCTGCATTTTTTAAGTAGTTTTTCCTTGACACTACAAGTGAGTTGTGGTAAATCTAAGACAGGCAGGCACAGCCACAGACAGCTGTTGTTTTTCTTTCGCTCTCTCCATCATGTAATCAGAGAACTGTCTTGTGTTCTTGAGAGGAGCACTGTACCGAGACAGTGCCACCCTGGAATGGGTTCTTACAAAAACGGTTTCTATGCCACCAACAATGCCTCCAGTTGCTGCTGGAATTGTATGGAACAATGACATGGTTATTGATAAAGCCAGCGGTGGGTATTTCTCCTCTGTCATGGCTGTAACTGAAGAAGTTTGTTGTTATGCTTTTGTGTATGAGAACATTATTAACCAGAATGTTTTAGGTGGGCTAAAAACCATCTGCCATTTTGATTCTGCAGTCTGGGAGAATTGTGCATAGCCAGGGCAGTAGCAAACCTTTCATTAAATCAGGAACATCCTTTACAAAGAGGTACTGACACTGTGCCACAGTCACACGGATTCTGTTTTCATAACTTATCTACTTGATGTTCTGCATCATGTTCATATCATATCATGCATCTGTAACATCACCACACAGCTAACCAAAAATCCTTCACCTGTCCATCAAATATGATTAATGCAAAATGATTTAGCCTTTTAAAAACACTGTGCTCAATTGCTTTAAGTACTGTTAAATGGTAATGTTTCCATGGAAATTTTAGGTCCCTGTTTCCACTATTCAGCAAAAAAAACTCCAGTTGTGCTGTTGAGGGTAGAAAAGTGATCTTGGCACGCTGAACCAGCTGAGGGAGTTGCTTTTCAGGAAGCAGAGAGTGAGATGTAGAAGCACACATGTATTTAGAGCAGAACCAAGAGAGTCTCTTGATGTCAGGAAGAGCCTCAGAAACCGCTGTGATTGATGAGAAGGCCGGAAAGTTTTTCAGGGAGACTTGTGCTGTGGCAGTTTTATGCTCTGCATTTGCAAAGCCTTTCAGCAGGGAAACACCCTGAAGTGGGGCACAAAGTAAAGCTGTTGTCAGCTCCAGAGGTTGCTTTCTGTCCAGGAGCAGCTCTGTGTGGATCAAATCTTGCCTTGTGCAAGACGATTGACTCACGAAGTCTTTCACCACTGTCAGGATCTGGTCTCTGGGCATGTTGTCATGTCAGCCAGGAAAACCACAGCACCTGCATGTCTTTGAAAAGCAGATGCTGGTATTTTGCAGGCATTTCTATTGCTACGATTTGGTTTTGTGCTACAATAGAAGCTACTTGCTAAGGACATGTAGAAGTTTGAATGCTTGAGGATTACGTTCAAGGAGAAGTGAACCAGGCATCAGAGCTGAAAGGTGATCTTCAAAATAAGTCAATTAAAGTCAGTAAAGCTCAGATTTATCTTTATCAGGACAAAAGGAGTCATGGTGAGCACTGACCCTGTCAAGTGGGCTCACTGCTGTTATGTATTTGGAAGTATTTCTCAATATTAATGCTGAAATCCATGTGGAAAGGGGCACACTTCCATTCCATAGTGCCATTCCCATGAAATACTGACAGAGAGAATCCAGCTGAGCTGCATCTACTGGCACCAGAATTACCACTGGCCCAAATGTTTTTCTATCATTTATAAGTTTAATTTGAAGCTTTGAGACTGTAGAAGTGCCAGTGGGCTTGGGCTGCCTATTTTACATGAGATGAAGGAACTAAAAAAGATAAAGAAGGAACTAAAAAAAAAAAATGACCACAGGAACATTTCTACAGACACCACAAAACTGAAATGGTAAGAGATGAAAGGAGAACTGGGCAACTCAAAAATAAGATACAAGTAAAGACCAGTTAGTCATCTGTGACCAATCCAGTGTTACGTGATCAACTCCCACAGAAGTGTATTTCAAACTAGTTCCTGAAAAATCCCATGTTTCTCCCTTCTGTCTCTGTCTAGAGAAACTTGAGCAAAGCCAGAAGATGAAGTTGGGGTTCAGGGGAAGAAGACAGACAGACAAACCTGACTTTAGCTACCTTTTACTGACTGTTTGCGGCCTGACAGTTTAAATTCTGACAGTTTGGCCTCCTTACTGCTGTCCTCAGGGAAAACAGAGTGTTGCAGATAAAAAAATCCATTCAATTTCACGTTCTTCATGAATGCTGATGTGTAATTTAATCATATTTAGATTTTTAGATATTTTCATATTTAGATACTATAGATCACTCTATGTAATTTATTTGAAAAGAAGAAAATCCTCAAACCTTCTATCAACTGCATCAACTCGGAGTCTTTACTTTTCCTGGGGTTTGTGGTACAAAAATAAACCCAAGAGCAAGGCTCACGTGACCAGAAAATTTGGATGCTGTTCTCTCTTGACAGAGACCTCAGAAAGAGACACGTAGAAAAGGCTTTTCATGAGTGAACTGACCCAGCAGAAATCCACAGGGAAGGGTGGGACGATAGAGCAGGATTTCATCCCAGGCAATTTGGTATTGTTACCAATTTAGTGGGTTTTAATTACTGTTGTTAGGTTCTGTCCAGATGTTCACAATGAACGGGCTGAAGTCAGCCTTTTCTCAATAACTGTTGTTGAAAAACTGCTGCAGGCTTTCAAGCACTCACAAGAATAAAGAATCAAAGAAATGCAGATGCTGTTACTCGATCCTTCTCACTCATCTCTTTTGTGAACTATAAACTTTATAGGAATATTTGAGCAGAGCATATAAAGCTATTCAAAACCAGGAGTTTTGAAGCAACTGTATTGCCTTTTACATCATCTCAGAAAGGAAGGCAGTTTTACATAAAATATATTTGGGAATTTCAGTTTAAAAACTGAATCTTACTCATATTTAGGTAATGACTTTTACTTTTGTTGCAGGTAAGAAACAAAAAGTAATTCTATTCCAAAACTGCTTCTCGTTTCTGTTCACAATTAAAATTCCTTACAAGCCAGACTCCAGATAAAAATGATTTTCAGAGCTGTTGAGTAATCCTGGAGATGTCTCCATGGCCACTGGAGGGGGAAATGCCACCCTGTGAGTGTGACTGGAGAGGTGCAATGTTCTGCTTCACTTTTATGGCAGCGGGGTGAGCAAACCCCACGGGGAGCTAGAGGAGCCTGCCTGGGGGAAAGGGCTGCTTGGAATTTCCACTGGAAAAGAAGCTGCTGCTCCAAGCAGCAGCTCCCACCCTTGGCAGGCTGTGCAGCCCGTTGCCCTTTCCATAGATAACAGCAATAATTACCTGCCATGAATTCCACCTTGTACAAACAGGGAAGCTCACCCCGCCTGCCTGGCTCTACCAACACTGGATCATAGATAGAAGAGTACTCAATGGATTTTTGTGTGTGATATTTGAGCAACTCTGCATTTTAAAACCTCTCATTACAGTGTCTGTGTTAGTATTAATATTTGGGGCAATACCAAGGAAGTGTATTTTTTTCAAGTCAGTAAACCAGACTGCAACTGTGTCACAACAGTCAGGTCATTTTCCGTGTAAAGACTCCCTCTCGTGGAAATCATTCTCACTGGCTTGTTTTGACCTATTTTTCTAGTAAAAGTCACTCCATATAAGGTCTTGCAAAACTTGAAAAGGATTCTGTTGCACAGTGTTATCCGTTTTGAAGTTAGAACCCTGACAATAACTGACAGGAGTCCTACACCTGTACTACATCACCAGCAGATTTTGTATTTTTCTATTAAATCTTACCTTTTTATTACTCAAGAGATTCCATTATTTATTTATTTACTATGTAGATAAAGGGGAAAAAAATTCTAATTGTTTTTCATCAGTGCTTTTCACTCTGTGTGAGGTTTCTGCCCAGATAACGTGGAGTATTATCTACCATGCAGTGTTTCCCTGGTAGAGGTTGAGCAATAATTAGGGGGTGGCTGATTCATGGAAAGCAGAGGATTCCCTGGATGTTGATGCACTAAGAAAATTGAATTAGTAATGTTACAGTAATGGAGATGGAAAATGCCCATTCCGGGAAAATATTGCCACAGAAACTGTTATAGCAGGGGGGAAGCTGCAATTTGAATCTTGGACACTGATACACAACAGAATTCGATGCTTTTCAAAATGTGTGGGACTGAAAATCCTTATTGGGGAAATTTTTTGATACAGTTTTTCATCTCCTGAACCACCGATTTATATTTTGAATCCCTTGAGCTGTGAGATTTGGGCAGTATATGGTGGTTTTAGGTTTTTAGTATCGCCTGCCACAAGTGTTTAAAAAGCCTACTCAAAATAATCAAAGCCCAAATTAATAACTCAGAGAATTTCACGGGACAGGGCAAAGCACCCGATGATGTTACTGGAGACAGACGCCGAGCTCTGCAGCCCCTCAGAGATGTTGGACACTGTTCTACAGCCCCGTACCTGCACCGTGCCGGGCTGTTCCCGTTCGCACCATTTCCGGGCGAGTTGGAGCTTCCGGGCGGGTCACTCCCACTTTTCCACAAAGCAAAGCGCGGAAATCCGGGATTTTCCGCGGTGCCCGAGGCCCCGCTCCGCCCTGAGGCGCCG
>NW_008246054.1:2141067-2142917 GCF_000691975.1 Corvus brachyrhynchos
GGCTGCCGGGCAGGACTAGGCCGCTTTGCTCTGTGTCACCGCCGCCTCCCACTGCTCCTCTGCACTGCACAGTCGGCAACGCCACCAGCAAACACAGGCGGTATTTATATATATATGTTTCTATATCTCCCCCTTACGAGCTGTTGCAGTTGCACGTAGGGTGTGTATGTGTATATTGTAGCGTATATGTGGCTGATGTGCAGCGTTATCTCTGCTTTTAGTTGTTATATTGACGTGTGCCGTCATGAACTTTGACAGAAAAATGGCTTTGAGGGTTGAAGGAAAAGCCACTTCCTATTTGAGAAAGCAGTGAAAGTATTCTAGGCTGTTTCTTTTGTCAAAGCTTATTTAGGCTAAACAGAGTGAAATTCTGTTCTTTCTCCTAACTGTTCATTGCCTGTTTGCAGCACACTTTAAGTATCCACAACATCTGTTGGGAGCTTTCTCTTGGAGTTGTACTGAATTATCCTTGTACTAAAGCCAGGAAGAGGTGGGTGACTGCACTGGGGTGTCTCTGGCAGTGTCTCTGGAGGTTACTTGGTGTGGCCTTTGCTTTGAAACGGGGTAGATCTGTGTTGTTGGGACGTCTTTCAGAGGTAACAGAACCCCTTAGCGAACAAGATTTACTCAGGTTGACTGTATCCTAAATCATATCAAACCCCAAGTCACCACATCCTTTTCAGGAGCCAGATGTTATCCTATGGAAAGTATTGGCCGGGATTGATTCCTGTCGTGGTTTGGACTGAGGGGCCCTTGTGCTTGGGCATTGCTCGGGAATGGGAAGAAAATACAAACCTTGGGGAATTTAATTACTAAATGTCACAATTTAATACGGTTTAGAAAGGAATTTGCTAGCTTCCTGTAGGGATTTGAAAATGTTATAAATCTGAGTGGAAGGAAGAAGTTCCTCTTTTCCTTTCCCATTTTATGAATAACAAAAAAAAAAAAAAAAAAAAAGAGGAGTCAGTGTGAAGGACAGCAGTTTGGAAACAAACCTGTTCTACTGGAGGTACTGGGATGTAAAATGTAAATAACATTTTAAAATTACCTGCTCACTCCTGGGCATCTAATGAAACCTGCTTGTGATTGGTTCTCATTTTGCTGTATCTTCCTGAAACAGGAGGTAGATCTTAGTTAATTTTTACCTAAAATGTCTGTGACTTTTGTTTTCCAAGGTGATGACGCAGAGTGTTGTTCTGATTTGTTGGAATGACAGAAAACTCTTCTGGTTTTGTATATACTGTCCCAAATTTACCTGATGTCTCTGGACCTCTGTTGTCCTGCTGTGAACAGACATGTGCTACAGGTTGGAGTGTTCTGTAGGAAGAGGAGAGTGGGATAAGTGAGAAAATACAAGTAGATGAAGGATGGCTGAGAGGAGGGACATGGCAGAAGGTGCTCGAGCTGAGGAGGACAGGTATGCAGTGATTAGGTCAGCCCTGCTGCTGGGGTGTGGTTAGGGAGAATTGAGGTGTGCACATATAAATGCAGGAAGTTTAGGAAGCAAAATGGAGTAAGTTAATGAAGCAGTATGTGAAACCAGTAGAAGGATAACCAGCACAACATGGGTGTGACTGTAGAGCTGGTGAGGAAAGTCAGAAAGTGAAGGTAGTGTGTTATGTAGCTTTGATTTAAAAATAAAGACGAAGTTCCTCCTGTAGGAAGGAGAAGTGAAGGCCTGTGAAGCCTTTAGAAAAACCTTCTAGGCTTCAGGCTGGGTTAAGGTGTTCCATATGATTGAGGAGTGTATCAAATGCATTTCTTCAAGAACAGCCTGGAAAGGGCTCTGCAGGGCTGCAGCTGGTGGGTCTGAGCCCCAGAGCCTGCAGGCTTCATGTGCTGTCAGGGAA
>NW_008246054.1:2143029-2173759 GCF_000691975.1 Corvus brachyrhynchos
GTGAAAGGGTACTGGGTGGTGGAATAATACGGAAATGCAAAGTGATCCTGGACAGCAGCTCACAGAGGCTGCTGGGTGTCAAAGATCAGCTCAGCCAAATTTACTGTCTTGTGCTAATTTGATGCTTTGGTGAAATCCAAGTGGGGGAAGCCAGGGGGGATGACTCTGGAAGAGCTGAGGGATGAGTAAGGAACTGGCCAGCAAGAAGTGATGTTGTCAGACAGGTGCGAAGGCTGCAGCAGGCTCTGACACTTCTCAGGGATCAGGCACAGCAGGGCTTTGTAAAGCCAAGCCTGCAAAAACGAATAAATAAGTAGAGCAGGGTGGCTGCAGAGCATCATCTTAAAGAAGGCCAAGATGTTGATGTGGTTTAGGAAGACGTGAATGTCTTTGGTGTGTGAAAGTGAGAGAACCACAGTGGAATTTAATTGTAGCAGACCTCATAGCTTGCTGTGGACACAGACCTATGGGAATTCAGTGCTTGGCTGAATGAATTGATAACAGAACTGTTACTACCTCCCAGTGTGCTGTGATCTTACAGATGACCACAATTGAAGCACTCACAGACTGCTTCTGGTAGCCTGCTGAAGTAAGGTACAAGTTGAACCACATTGTTTTGTGTGCTTGACAAAAGCCTTTATCAGGGGAAAAGTGCAATTGTGAAATGAAGCAATTCTACCTATCTCCAGCTCATCCCCCTTATCAATCTTAATGTTGTCTGTTAATTAATATCGAAATAAGTCTGCAGCTTCAACTGTGAGAGCCTTTCCTGCTGCACACCATTGAAGAATGGTGCACAGAACACCTGGCTGGCCAGATGGACTACAAAATGCCTTTTGCTTCAGAGTAACTAACCAGTGGTTCCCTGCTGCAGAGTGCTGTGCTTTGCAGGGAACCAGTAAAAACTGGGCAGTGCTGAGTTTGAAGGTTGTAGTTTTTTTTCCCCAGGTCTCATCCCTGCACATGGACCATCCATCAGCTGATGGTGTGAACCACAGAAGTGTCTAATAAACCCTCTGCATGCAGGTTCTGGTCTCATAACACATCTGCTTCTTGTTGAGCATACAGATACTACATTTCTCAATGCAAATGATATCCAGTGAAGAGTTAAAACCGTGTCCTTGAGCTGGAAGGAACTGCACAAGTCTCACAAAGGCTGGTATGAATCTGATATTTACAGTTATGTTATTGTGATAAAGAATGTTACAGCAGTGTGCCCAGAACAATCTTATCTCAGGGTGTACAGATGTAGCTGATACTTGAAATAAGGCTTCAGTGAGATTTCTAAATATCTGTGTAGTGCTTGTTGATTAGAGGAGGTAGATGTACTGGTATCTTCATTAAGGTCATCTTCAACTTTTTATTTAAAAATAAAGAAGTTGTCGGTATGTGGAAAATGGATTTGGCGACACTGCTCACTGTAAAATTGCCAGTCTTAATATAATGCAGAAATGAATTGTACAGGCTTTGAAATGAGCATAAATCTGTGCACAGTGAGGCACGATCCTCTGGCCAGGGGCCATCCTGCAATAATGCTCTGGGCTCCAGGGCAGCCTTACCTGGGAGAAGGGAGCCAAAGCTTGCTCTGAGCTGGCAGACTTTCCCGGAAGAAGGATGGCAGGTAGGCCAAGCTCCCAGACTAAACTTCTGCTTTCTTTTAACAGTAAATTCATGGCTGGTTAACTTTGATGTCATAGTGCACAATGCCAGCAGTGGCCGAGGCTGAGCTGTGGATATTTATGTGCAACTTCCTCAGCCCTGCAGTTCTTGCCCTCGCAGCTCTCCCAAGAGGAAAGCCCCATCCCCCCATATTGGAACTACTGAGATTCACATGTCTGGAACAGAGAGGGTGGAGGCAGAACTCGAGTTTTTACAGATGGGTGATGGTTATCAACATATCAACGCCTTGCATTGACATGTAGCTGATAGTTTAGAATTTACTGACCCCTGTTGTGCCCTGTTCTTGTCTGGACTTCCTTCTTTCGTCTGCAGCAAATGCTGAGGTGGTCAGTTTTCCAAGGCTGAATTCTCAGCAGGGTTTCTGTGTTTAGTTTGTTGCATTTTTTTTTTTTTCTCCTTCAGCACAGAGTCCTTGTGGAATATCACTTTTATTCCAAGATCTGAGTGCAGCTTGAATTCCTGCTAATCCTTACTGGAATTTGAGCATGTAAAAGTTTCTTATTTGGTTGTTTTAGTATTGTTTGGGTGTTTATTTTATTTTTTATTTAAAGGAGTCATCTGTTCTCCAGAAAAAAATCCTGACCTTTACTAATGGTTTGGAGTATTTCAGAATCTTTTCTGTAATGTGACCCTTGGAATAAATGCAATATCAATGGTTTTTTGTATTGAAATAGCATAGTTAGATTTTCTAACTTAAAGGGCATAATGGAAATAGACATATCTCAGCAAACAGAAACAGTCTGACAAATAAACAGAGCTGTATATTTAGCAATGAAGGTCTAGTTGAGACTCGCTTCAAATTCAGTTTGTTATAGACTGCACTGAGTTTGCAGTTTCTCCGTGCTTTATTAAAGTCCTCCTCACTTTCCAGTGATGCCACTTACACACTTGGATAGCAGGATGCATTTCCCCCCTGGTTGGAACAGCACAGCATCACAATGTTGTTTACCATATGGTGATATCCTAGAGTCATGTGCTCAGAAACATGAAACTTCCCTGTGTTTGTGAGTACTTGGCATTCCTTGGCCTCCCTGGTCTTGGGAAGAAGAGAGGGCACCCAGCCTTCTGCAGCTTTCATAGCCCCACGAGTGGTTGGTTCCCTGTCTTGGAGTTCATGATGCTGGTTGGTTTGTTTGGGGTTTTTAACAGCATAGGTTACTGGATATTTCCATCCTCAGAATGCACAAATCTTTGGTCCATACTGGTGCTCTTGGTGTCTTGTGGCTGTAACACCCAGCTGTTTTCTGTGGAACATGGTGCAGTTCCTGCTCTCCTCCTGAAGTACTTGCATGTATAAATCAGCTTTTTCAAGCTCTTTTTTATACTTCCAGTTACCTTGTAAACCCCCAGTTTAGCCCTGTGTGCCATCAAATGGAGCTGAGCTGTGAGCATGCTGGTCCTGCCTCTGCTCAGAAGGCAAGTGGCAGGTGAAGTGTCCTGCAAGAACACATGCTTTGCATGCCCAGTTTACTGTGCTGGGACATGCTGGAGAAGAAGAAAAACATAATGTGTGAAGATGTTCAGGAAACTTGAAGGACTGGTTGTTTCCACAGTGATACATTCATTTAGAACTCAATATGGAGCAGTGACTTGTCTTTATTTACTGCTGTTGAAAATAACCAGTGCACGTGTTGAAGCTGGTACTGTAACTCTGGACTCTTCCAAGAAATAAGGCAGTAAAGCTGCTGCCTTGCTTGCTGAATTACTGTCCAAAATTGCCACTTTATTTCCTATCTTGGAATAAGCTTGGTTTAGTAGAACAGCGTGTGTCTATATAGGCCTTAGCAGAGGTGCTTTACATACTGCTTGGGATAGAAGGACTGAGTGTTTCCATCTCCTGAGCCAGGCACGGAGGGAAGACAAGGTGCAGAGCAGCGCCTGGCACTCAGTAAACCCTTCTTAACTTCTCTGCGAGTTGTTCCCCCTCCGAGGTCTAGATAAGCGTGTTTGCCTCAAATCTCTGCGCTGGGAAGCGGAGGCTGCTGGCTCTGTGCTGGGAATGAGATTTGTTCACCTTTCTTACTGCTGCAGTTCACTGAGAGGGATTAATCGTGGTTCAAGGAACAGTACTTTGCTTTTGAGAAAGTCCCAGGCCTGTAAGCTTTCCTCTGTATTTCTTTCCAGTACTGGTTTCATTCGTCATGTGAATGACACATGACCTAATGAAAATCTTTCTAGGCTCCAGCAATGTTCCTTGTAAGGAGTACCATGTGTTTGTAAGGGCTGGCTATCTGCCATGCAGGAGCAGGAAGGGAAGCGCTGAATTCCTGCTAGAAATTTTCCACTTGCTTAACTGATCACAGTGTATCCAGTTTAACTTAAAACCGGGGACAAAAGCAGGCATTTCCCATCTTTTATGTTAACTGGCAACATCTGGCCCGTACAGATGTGTAATCCTGGCTAACTGATGTGTTAGTTGGTAAGTCAGCTTTTACTCCTTGCAGATTTAAACAGCTGAAGCCAGTTCTAATTCCCTCGACATTTAGGAAAGCACAGGAAAATTCTGGAATATTAGAAGTACTTTGGCTGCTTTTTAAAAAAGAGAAACTGCTCAGCAGCCTTGCTGTAACACTGCCATGCTGACAAAGCCACAGAGATGTTAACTAACTTCCTGAACATCTGATTTGTGGCTTGCACCGCTTTTCCGACATGGACAAGCATCGCCCCAGACCCCGGTCAACGCTGCTACAGCATTCTTCTAAATCTTAGCTGTTTGCTGCAAGCTGCACTGTTTCCTTTTTTGCTGTTGCAAGTCTCAAAAGTGTGAGGTAATAGCTCCAACTTGCTGGTTTTGTTAAATCTCTTCAGATTTTGTGCTGGAGTCAGATTTTATTTTCAGTTCATACATCAGCTCTTTGGCGGGTGAGCGCTGGTCTGGCCGTGACTGTGCAGAGCAAGGAGGGACTGAGCTTTTCAACAGCTTTAAGTCTTTCTTATCTAATCAGTCTACTGATTGTCAGTACTACCTCAGAGCATGTTTCTGCTTGGAGGCTTTACTGACAGGGGCTCAGAGCAAACGGTGTGGGAACTTTGCTGGCTGTCTGTGCCACTAATTCAGTGACTGTGGGGAACTACACAAATTTGAACTGTGAATGAAAGGGTTGTTGTGGGGGGAGAGGAAGGGGGAATTTTTTTGCTTAGATGAACTAAACTGGATGAATTGGCTTGAATTTGGTGAACAAGTATCAGTTCTGATGCGTTCTATTTTTTATTTTAGTGCCACAATGGCAACTGCACCTTACAACTATTCTTACATCTTTAAGTACATCATTATTGGTAAGTACCAGTGGGCACGCACCTGTTCATGTTGCTGTGTGGATACCTGAGATGCCTGTGGCTGTGCCATGCTGCTTTCAGTAGGTGCTTGTCCCACCTCAGTCCTCACAGGTCACCACATTTCTCTACAGCTTTAGCATTTACTGGAGCATTTTGCATCATTAATCTCAAAGGTTTTGGAGTTTATGTTGAAGGCACAAGTGCTGATCGGAAATGGTTGCATGAGGCTTATAAATCTCTGTCAGGCTATATTTTTGTGTTTAAATGTTGCTTTTAGCTGCACCTTCCTTGGCTGCTTAGTCAGGGACTCTCAGGGATTGCATTTATTGCTATCCTGGAAGAACTGGTCTTGCTGTTAATTGTTTAATTGTTAATGACCTTGTGTAGGTGTAAATGATCTGCAGTGTTATTGTACAGGTTTGTAGTCAGGCTGCTGTGACAGGCTCAGCCTCTGGAAAAGTTGGTTCTTAAAAGATCTTGCTGTGTCTCACTCTTGGCATTGCGCAAGAGGATCAGTGGAAATGGAACAATTTCTTGGGGTGTTCTGGATGGTTGTCAGTATTTTTGATGTTCTTACTGGTAATTGCAAGTAAGGAAGGAGCAAGAACCAAGTGTATTTTACATTTTAGTTTCTTCAGATGTCCTTTTTATAACCTTGTGAGATCCAGTTGTAAAATCAGTAATACAAATTAACTTATTTCTTGAGTGTTCTGCTCTACTCTCACTTGCAGGCCTGTTCCTGTGACCAGAGCTTTAGTGCCAAAGTTGATAAATGGGAGGATGTAGCCAGGGATAGAACGCTGCCCATCTGACCTGAGAAATGAATGTCTCTGTGCCATTTGTTGTGTGGGATGAAGAAGATGTGCTTGTTGCAACAATGATTTAACTATTCTTTCTGTAACAGGGGACATGGGTGTAGGAAAGTCCTGTTTGCTTCATCAATTCACAGAAAAGAAGTGTGAGTATTGCAGTTCATGATAGTTATTCTACCTGACACCTTCATCCCTTTTTCCTGCCTGTTTCCATCGTGCATGAGCTCGATTTGGTGTCTTACTCTGTATGAGTTTGGATTGTACTGGGTCACAGTTTTGGTTTGACTTCAGCAGATGCAGAAACAAATGTTGATGTAGTAATGGCAAAACCTGCTCCAGCCAGTCCTGCCTGTGAGGAGTGGGAGGACTGGATCTGATTTAACAGCTTTTCTGTGGATTTTGATATGAACAAAGAGAAATTTCTTGACTGAACTTCACATGTCTTCAGTATTGGTGTAGCTTGATCACAAGCAGTTGGAGTTTTTAGTGCTGTTAAGGAGTTCAAAAGGAGAACAATGATTTTTCTTTGAGTCCTTGTTTGCAGCCTTAAGCAGCCCTGCAGGACACTTGGCCTGCCCTGGGTGATGGTGTTTAGGGCTTACTGCAGTCTCTCCCAGCTGAAACATTTTCTCATGTATGGTATCATCACTAATTAAGAATTAGCTGCACTTCTTCCTCGTGTGTGTTGCATTGGGGTTTGCAGCAGCTGTGACCTCACTCAGTGAGTAAGTCTGTAGGTATTTATCAGTACAGGCATCACCATGTGCTACTTGTGATGGGGTAACAACTGGGTAGAAGCTGCAGTTAAAATACTTGTTTTCTAGTAGAAATAGGGATTTCTGATTGTTGTTTTTAATGAAAATGTAGTATCAGCCAATTATTTAAATGCCATTTTGCACATGGTCAGTTTCTCCATGAGGAGAATGTTCTTACTCGGTGAGCACCAAGCCAAAGCAGTACAACCAAACTAACGTGCCAAACACCTCTGCTGTGAGACTGCCACTAACTCTAGGTAGCCTGAGTAGATCCTCATCCTGTCTGTATTTTCTTGATCTTTCTCAAAGATGAGCTTATTAACATGAGTTTATCATAACTAGAAAGATGCCTTTTTGGACTTGATTTGGTGTGTTTGTAGCTACTTATGAAACTGGCGTTTTCCTGTGGACAGTCATGCTGTTGCCCTGTCTGAACCAACTTTGGCATTTGTTTTAGAAGATGTGACACATTTTTTAACTGTATCTTTCTTGGTAATTCCCTAAAAATTATCTTTTCCTACTGCATTAAAATAGTTAACCGTTTCTGCAAGGATAGACTGGGAATCAGCTGACTTGGTGCCTTCTGCTATGTATGGCCAAAGAGCAGCAGAGAAGGCAAGGAATTTTATAACTGTTTTCAAAACTAACAACAGCTCAGGAAATACAGCATTTTATTTCTGGTTAAGTGATGCAGTTTGGGAACTGTAGCTGTAAAAATGCTTTTTTAGAGACTGAAAATCTAGTAAAGATAACTGAAAACTTGTGGTAGTCATATCTTTGCAGCAAGGAAACATTGTCTTAGGAAGATCTGATCTTTGCTCTTATTTTTCATGACAGTTATGGCAGACTGTCCCCACACAATTGGTGTTGAATTTGGCACAAGAATAATTGAAGTTAGTGGCCAAAAAATTAAACTACAGATTTGGGATACAGCGGGACAAGAGAGATTCAGGGCTGTCACACGAAGCTACTACAGAGGAGCAGCAGGAGCTCTCATGGTCTACGACATCACCAGGTAAGGGCAGCAGAGCTCTGGGTGTGCTTGGTGAGGTTGGGATGCACAGCCCTGTGAGTTCTGTCTGTCTGTCTTTCCCTGTGGCTCAAAGGCTCTGTGTGTGCCTGGATGAGCAGCATCTTGGTGTGTGATGCCTGCTACACCTTATCTAAATACCCCACTACTTAAAGAGCTGCACGTGAGACACAGGGAATGATGTGAGCTGCTTTTCTTGGAAGATCTCGCTGCTGCTGAGCCTGAGGAGTTTGCCATTTCAAGCTGTGCCTGCCTGTGTTGAAGCTGTTTTAAAGAACTGGCTTTGTCCTTAGAATCTGCTCTTCAGCACATGGATTTTGCTGCTGTGGAGGCAGTGGCAGCGCTGCTCACCTGGCAGGGGTGTCCTCAGTGGGCCCAGCCCAGAGCACGGCTGTGCCGCAGTGAACGCGTGGAACTGCCCGGGGTGTGGTGGGGAGAGAGCCTGGCCTCAGCCTGACCCTGGGCCTCTTCCCCAGCAGCCTGCTCCTGCACAGAAGCCATCCTGGCTTCCTCTAGAGGTGAAAACTAAAGATGCTGCTGAAAAAATAATGCATCAGATGCATTGAGATACTTTTGCTTTCACACGTCTCTCATCTTCCACTGGGGCTGTTCTTGATATTCTTCAGGCACTTCTTTGTTTTTCCTGCATATGTAGGTGTATTTCCTGTTTGTGCAAATCTTGAGTAAAATATGAGCTTCTGCAGTTTGTTACCGAAGTGCTGTTCTGCTGCACTGTGTTCTGTAAGAGTATTTGACAGGCAACCCTTTAATGTGTTCTGTACAGAACAGCATCAGCATTGTCTGTGTGCAGAGCTGTGTGCTAGCAGTGGGAATTGGGCTGGCTTTCCACTGGTGGTGTAAGAGCTGCTCCAGGGGTTTAAACTTGACTTGAGTTTGAGAGTCCACACTGCTGCTTCTTTGTCTGTCTTGACGTGGGGAGAAGAACAGGGATGATGGATGTTGCTGTGTTTGGATGCTGACTCTGCTGTTGGCACCTAAATATTTTATAAAAGGCTAAAACTGTCCTCTCTTGATTCTTTGCAGAAGAAGTACGTATAATCACTTAAGCAGCTGGCTGACAGATGCAAGGAACCTCACCAATCCAAATACTGTAAGTTGGACTTCATTTAGCTTAAAAGCAAGATTGCTTCTCCCTGAGCAAGAGGTGGGAGGCTCAGGCCAAAGCACTGCAGTGGTCTCTGCAAGAGCTGCCTGTGTTCTCTCTGCTGCTCCTGTTCCCACTTGCAGAGTGCAGTGATTCACCTCCCTTACTGCAGCTGGAGCAAAATGGCTTCTTCTGAAAGTCTTCTTGTGCCACTCACCTTTCAGGGTCTATTTGAAGCAGTGGGAGACAAAATTGGGATGAAATCTGGACCAACCTTGACTTGTGTTACTCCTTGCTTTGTCAGTAATGAGGTGAATGCTGTCCTTAGGTTGGAATGTAAATTGGATCTCCAGCAAAAGCTGACCAGGTTTTGTGGAGGAAGATTCTTCTGGGTCTCTCTGCCCATATCACAGAGCTGTTGTTCTTCAGCCTGTTCCTGAATGCCTCTAAAATACCTTAGCACCAAACTGATGAGAAATCTATACTGTGATGAGAGAAAACTTCAAAGATTGTCTGGATTAGCAGCTGTTTAAACAAACACAAGAAGTGGTTCAGGGTATGGCTCTCATGAGTAAAGAGCAGCACCACTGCTTTTTAGGACCTCATCTCATGAGAACATCCTAAAGCCTTGGAAAGTGACAGCTGGAGATGCTGTTCCTGCTTTCCCAAAGTGGGGAATGCTAGAGCAGAGTTCTCCAGAAGGAGCATGGCTTCTGTAGATAATCTGCTCTGCATATTTCCCTTTGTTTTTTTAAAAAGTCTCATTAATAATGAAGGTGGCAGTGAAAAGGCTCATAAGCTTTTTCCCAGACTAACTTTGTCTCTCCTGACCCAGGTGATAATCCTCATAGGAAACAAAGCAGACCTGGAAGCACAGAGGGATGTTACATATGAAGAAGCCAAACAATTTGCTGAAGAAAATGGTGTGTTTTTTTTCTCTTGAGCTGGTACATTTCCTACAAGATAGTGATGTTAAAGTGATTCCTCAGCATTGATAGCTGCAAGCTTACACTTCAGAGTCATGGAATTGTATGTACAAACTCCTGCTGTGCCTCAGGCAGTCTGGCATAGTGCTAATTGTGCTTAGTTCTAGAAATGCTGGCGTTGATGCCTTAACATAGTCACAAAACCTTGTTCAGTACTAAAATAGTGTCTTGCATGTAATGGGAAGGTCATGATGTGTCTGACTTTGGGTTGTTTGAGGTGTGTTGTGCACTGACTTAAACCTCTGTCTCTGAACAGGTTTATTGTTCCTTGAAGCAAGTGCAAAAACGTAAGTGACTGAACTGCTCGCATTGGTCTGTTTGCTTTGACTTGAAAGTAACTTGGAACTGAGACCTCTGGCTGCATTTCAGGCAAAGACTGGTTGAATTCAAATGAACTGATTGGGATTTCAGGCCTTATTTGAGTGTGGAATGTGTTCATGTGGGTAAAGGGTTCCTTCCCCTGGGTGTTCAGAGCTGAAAGTTTGGTTTGAAGGCAACGACCAGTCCCTCCACTAAGTGAAGAATTGCTGTGCCATGCTTGGGGCCGGCTGTGTCACTGTGTTTCCAGGGCCACCAGGAAATGTGGCTCCCACTGCCACCTGTCAGAGCAGAACTTTGTAACAAAAAGAGATTTTGATCCATAGTGGCTCCCTTGTCTTTAAGCCTCTGTCAGAACTGCCCTGTGCACGTAGCTCAATGCCTTGGCTTATTTTTGCTCCTCAGTGCTTTGGCACATATTCCATATTCCGGGCTGGTGCTGATGGCTGTAGTGACCAAGGAGGGCATTGCCCTGTCCCGGGGCTGGGTTGTTGGGCTGGAAGAGGACGGGGCAGTGCCCGTCAGGTCCCAGGGCAGTGTTTGCCCAGCTCCCTCCAGAAGCAGCACTCAGCCCCAGTAACTTCTGCTGCTCTCTTGCAGTGGAGAGAACGTGGAGGACGCGTTCCTGGAGGCTGCCAAGAAAATCTACCAGAACATCCAAGATGGAAGCCTGGACCTGAACGCGGCCGAGTCAGGCGTACAGCACAAACCGTCAGCCCCGCAGGGGGGGCGGCTAACGAGCGAACCCCAGCCCCAGAGAGAAGGCTGTGGCTGCTAGTGACCCCTCCGTGGCTCCTCCTGACCCCTCACCTCTGGCTAGGGAGTGGTGCTTTTGACCGCTTCCCCATCTTCTGTACATCTTACTGGGTTTAATTAAAACTCTGAGACAAGTTTAACACAGTACTAAACTGCTAAACAACTTTAGATGTAATCAGGTTATCAAAGGCAAGTAGAGTAATAAAACCTCTCCTGCATGGTAAATCTAGAAGTTTTTTTTTTCCTTGATTGTCCTTGTGATAGTGTCACCGATACATAATTTAAACTGAGCACTGATGCCGGACTCCTGATTTTACACTTTCGCAGGGCTTTGTCTTGTATGGTTTATTTTATGGTTCTTTGGCCTTTCTTCCCCACCTCTAACTGTTCGAGCTGTCCGTAGTAAAGGATAAGTTTTTGCTGTGAAATGACTTCCGATGGTAGCGAGGGGCTCTGTAATGACGTGCTTTTGTTGGAAGAATTCCCTGTGGGGTGTGCTGGGGTTGGGGTGGCGCAGGGAAGTGATCTCTTCATTCTTGTGCTCAATAGCTTTACATCATTTTTTTTGCCACTTTTATCCTTTACCTTTGTTAACAGAACGTAAATATGTATAAAATTTGAAGGAACTGAGCTAACAGTTAAATACATCCTGTGTATATGATTTTAATGAAGAAAATGATGCCTGGCATTAGAGCAGTGTGTAAGAACCCCCCGTTTTGTACAGTCTGAGCTCTCTGTGCCCCCCTGGCAGCACAGCCCAGCTGTGGCTGCAGCTGCTGGGCATCACTCACAGGGTCCCCATGGTGCTGGGGGACACAGATGTTAACACTAGTGGGGCTCTCATCTCTGCACTGTGCAATCCTCCCCTCGGCACTCAGCAGTGCTCTACCTGCTTCTCTTTGGCATTCTCGGGCTTCAGCCGTGGCCGGGCTCTCGCACACCTCCTGCTTTTATACCTGTAACTTTGGGAATGGGCAGAGGCTGAACTGGACAGTTGGAACAACATGTGCTCTCTAGGGATTTTTAACTACTCTTGTATTTTTTTTAACAGTGCTGTGTGAGGGGTTTCTTTAAAGGGTTTTGCTTCAAGCCTTCAGGTACATCCTTCCTGGGGTGCCACAGCCTGGCTTGTGTGTGAGGGGGTGTCACATGGTTGCTGCACTAATGTGGGGTTTTACTGTGGCTCCTTACGCAGCTTCACCTGGAAAACCTCACATGGTTTAAAAATGGAAGGGGGTAAGTGCTTAACCACAATCCAATGTCCCACATCAGGCTTATTGCAGCATTTCAAATACAAAGTAGTCTGAAAATCCCTCTCTAGACACTAAAACTGTACAATGTTCAGACTTGTAAGTAACCAGTGGTACCAGAGTATTGTACAGTCAATGTTAAATAAAAGCCAAAACTGGAATGTGCAGACAATAGGATTTGGGTAACTTGTGTGCTGTCCCTTTGTTTTGTCTGGTTAGTCCTTTTTTAACTCCTGTTCCTCAGTAGATGGGTATGTTCAAGATCTCCAGCTCCTGCATCCTGCTTAACCCAAGGCTGCACCAGGGTTTGCCCAGGGACCACGACCTGCTGCTGATGTGAAGTCAGTGTTGTAATGACTACAGCTTGTTGAGGTGCAATACCTGTACTCCCAGAGTAAGTTACAGTAGGTCTTACTGTTTCTGTCACAGAAAGGATCTGTTTGGACTGCTGTACTCCTCATTTGATGTAACAATGCTATTAATCTAAATATTTGTAAATAAAGTACCTGTATCTAGATAAACCTCCCTGCTGTGTGTTACTCTGTGCTGACAGTGGGACCTCCAAGGGGGGAGAGCTCCTTGGAGTGCTGGGATTTGTGCTCAACCTTTACCCTGGGCCTTACTTGGCACAAACTTCAGAGGGGTTCCCAGAGCCCAAAGCTGTTCTCTAAGGGAAGCAGGGCAGGGTGGTGTTTGTTCCCAGTGAACTCGGACAATGGCTTGGTGATGCTGCATAGAAAAATGTTATCTCTAATGAGGATGAGAAAGGGCAAGACTGAGAGTGATGCCAAAGCCTGTCCCCAGGAAAGGGTGGGGAGGGCTGGGACAGTCACTGCACAGCCCCTGGCCTGTGTTGTCCTGCTCCCTGAAGGATTTACAAAGTGGCTTGTCCTCCACGAAGTAGGAGTAAGTTGATTGTAATTTTGTTAAGAAGCCATTATCTGTATCCACCTGCTTCAGACAAGTGATGCAGCCAACAAGTGATGCAGCCAAGCCTCAGGAGAGCAAGAGCTGCTCACCCAGCAGCCATGAAGAGGTACAAGGACAGAAATGCCAGTGTTGGACACGGTCCTGCAAGGAGGAGCCCCAGCACTCAGAGCATTGCCACTGTCCAGGGCTGTGCCAGGATCAGTGTCCTGGAGAAGAGCTTTAAAGGAGAAGAATCCACAACCATCCCCAGATAAAAGCATCAGTCACCAAAGTTTATTTTAAGGAAGCATCCAAAATAATTGTATTTTAAACCTCCGTGCATTTGGCAACAAGATCAGGCCTTGTAACAAGGTCTCTTTGAAGTGGAAACTGGCCACTAGCTGAACACTTAAATAGGAGGTTAGTTTGGACTTAAATACACATTTAAAATAGCTTTTTTTAAAAAAACAACATATATATAAACCTGTTCTCAGTTGTACAAAACCTTCACAGTACAGGCCCTGCAGCAGCTGTTTGTGAGTGGTGGCAAAGGCCTTTTCAGACAAGGCTCACCTAGTGAGGTAGGAGAACTCTTCAGAGGTGGCACCTGAGGGCCCCTGTCTAAGCTGTGGATGTGCTTTGGGCTTTTCTTTTGAAGTGAAGCCACTCTTCAAGTAACATTTTTACCTTACACCATTACAAAAGAACACTTTTGTACCCTGCTGGTGCTGAACCAGCTGTACCAGAGGTTCAGCCACAGGGCTGAACAGTTAAACCAGGAAAGTTCCCGGGAGACCAGGGATGGCAACAACTTATGCAGCAGTAACTCCATGTCCCAGGAGAGCGCCCAGCAGCTCTCACCCAGACTCTACTGCACAACACACAAACCTAAAGCAGAACAGACACCAGCCATGGGAATGCTGTCACTGGGGACAGCATAGTCTGTGAAGCTACAGCTGCCCCATGGTCCCTCAGCCTTCCAGCCACTCTTGTCTCTGGGAGGTTGGAACTGGCCTGAAGCCACATCTCACCTCTGGCCTTCACCGGGAGATTCCTTGGGAGCTGGAATGCAGCATTGGTGATCCCAACACACTTCCTGGGCTGCTGGGGACCTGTAAAAAACCCCCAAACCACTGTGAGGAAAGCTCAGCCTTTCCAAAGACATCAGCTACTGCCAGAGCAGGGGTAGGGTGCGAAACCCCTGCCCAACCTCAGAGAGAGACAGCACATGGCTGTAACAAGTCCCAGTGAGAGGAAAAAAAAAACCATTAAAACCCCCAAATCAGAATTCTGCTCTGTAGCAGAACATTACCTGAGCTTTTGTTACATTCAGAGCACTGTGAAGAGATGCCAGGCTGGGGCTGCTGGGCAGGAAGAGGGAATCTGAAGCAGTGCTGCTGACCAGGTCATCCAGCACCTGGAGCTGGCGCTGGAGGCTGTGCAGGCTCCCGGCCGTCTGGCGCTTCCCCCAGAGCAGCACCTCGGCCTGCTTGGCCAGGCAGCGCCGCAGCTGCGCCTGCAACACACCAGGGCTGGTCACACCAGGCACGGGCATGGCAACGCTGGTAAACACCAATCCTAAAAGCTGGAAGGTTGAGTCTCACACCACAAGCAGGGCACGGTGGGTTTGGGAGTTATTTTTAAATAAACTCCATTTTGATGGCCATGTTCTAACTGAACCTGGACCCTAAAGTGATTGTGGGTGGTGCTGAACTCCTCTGGCCTGTTGCTGATACACCACAGGATGATATAAACGAGGGAATCTTGTTGGAATACTCCAACATCCAATTGACTGCCAATTAAAATTACTCATCTTGCTACAGCCAGGCTTTTACTGTTCCCACCCAAAGCTCCTCTCTCTGGTCATTACACAGTGGATTTGCCTGAGCTGGAGGAGGATTCCCACTGCCCCAGGTTGTTTAGATCATGTTTTGAAGGGGCCCAAGAGACGTGAGGGGCACAGATGTGGCACCTTCAGCCGGTCCTCGTGCTGCTGCAGCTTCTCCCGGAGCGCCTCTCCCCGCCACTGCTCATCCTTTGGGAAAAGAAAAGCACATTCAGCCAGAGGGACCAGCACAGCACCAGCAGCAGCTGCTTGTCCAAAGCATTTTACCATTAAGAAGAGTCTGGAAATATTGAACTTTTCTTCCAAGGAGAGGAGTTGTCTGTCAGCAGCAGCAAAGGGAGCAGTCTCTGACTCACACTGCAGACTTCCCCTTCCTTCAGGAAAAGCTTCCAAATCTTCCAGGGGGTCTGGAGAAGATGAGCTTGGAGATTTAAACCCTGTCCTTATCTCATTTTCAACCTCCAGGTTAAGCAACGTTGCTGCACTCTCCATTTCCCTTTGTCTCTCGTCCAGGTCTTGGGTTTTAACCTGCAGCACAGAACACTTGGGTTACGAACAGCAGTCCTGAGGGCTGTTCCTGCATAACTGAACAAGGCTGTTCTGGACATGGGAACAATTGGACCACTGCAGACAGAAATCCCAAAGCCTCTGACCTGCTGCAGCCCTGGTCCCAATGTTAACTCTGCCAGGGAAGCAACTCCAGTTAACAGGACACCACTTGTTAACCTAAACCTGCCACACTCTGACCTTGCAGGGCCTTCCCAAATGCTTTCCAATTGCCAACAACATTCTTCTCTCTTTTTAAAGGGCTTCAAAACAATTTATAAAGAACTTACTGAAGGACTAGAAGGAGTCAGACAAGGTCAATCACTTTTTAAGTGAGTATCTAAAGAAGAAAAAGCTGGCCCAGGCTGGCACTGGCAAGTTGTTAAATGCCTACTGAGTAGCTCTAAACATTGGTAACATTTAGTGATTTGCATAAATTACAACTCTGGGTGTATTTTCAGTTATGAGACCACAGGAGGAAGAGACTCAAAACCAACACAAAATGAGCTTGTCTGAAGCCACGAACCCTCAGCCCCCCTGGATTTGGTACCCAGCTGTACCTGGCTCTGGGGGTCGCTGCATTCCCGCTGGCCCAGGTGCCCCACGAGGCGCTTGGCTCGCGGGCAGTTACTGTGGGTGCCGTGCTCAGCCACGGCTCTGGCACGCTGCAAGCTGCCATTTCCACACTTCTGTTCCTAGGAAAGTGCAGGAAGACGTCTTTTACTGGGAGCATCCACTACAGAACATGGACTAAGAGAAACCACAACTTCTTCAAGGCAGAAACAGGAGCAACTTGAGTGTTGTGCAGCACCGAGAATTACAGAGGTTGTTGCCTCAAGTCTGGTCAGGAAATTGATGCATTACTTTGTTCCTCCAATGACAAAAAGGGGTGTGCCATCATTTTGCTGTTTAAAATAACCCAAACCCCCAGACTTTCTGCCCTCAGCCAGGACTTACTTGCAGTTTGCTTTCAAGCTCCATCCTTTGCATTTTCTGTGTTTCTCTCAGACTCAAGATTTGTTTTTCTGCTTCTCTCCTCTCTGACACTATCTGACCCTGAAGTTGCTTTAGCTCAGACTTGGAGACTTCCAGTTCTTTCTGAAGACACTGTATTTCTCTGTCTTTTTGTTGCAACTGTAATTCTTTTTCTGAGAGCTGATGTTCTGTAATGAACATTTAAAAAAAAAATCCCGATTAGCAAAAACTTAACTATCTTGGCCCACTTCATACACAGCAGATATTTTTCTAACACCAAGAACCCAAGCAAGATGAACAGAAATATTTGCTGTGCCATTAACCTCAGCCCCCAGAGATGGTGACAATTCATTTGTGCAATGCCTCTTACTGCTTTTTCTGATGGTTTCTTCAAGAGCTGCACACCGGGACTCCTCCTTTTCCAGCTTCCCAAGGTTTTCTTCTGCCAGCCTGACTTTAGCTATTGCCTGCTCCAGTTTCTTGTGTTGATCTGCTAGTTCCTTCTCCAATAGGATTTTCTGATCCTTCACTTTAGCTGTACATTCTTCAAGTTTGTTCCCTTCACGCTCTGAGTTTTGCTTGAGGCGATGAAGAACCTGCCAGAAACCCCCCCACTCTGAGCTTGAACCAGCACCAACTCAGGGACAACAAAAACCATCACTAAGAGTCATTAGAGAAATAAAAGCAGCATAAATTGGAAAGAACTGCAGTCTAACAGTCCCCACTGACAAATAATGTTTATCAATTTTTCTTGCCTCTCTCATTTTCAGAAGAGCTCCCTCAGTTTTTCTTTTGGGTAACACTTTGCTGAAACTCCTCACCCAACCCGCGCTGGTTTGGCCAAACCAGCCTGTGTCTCTGTGACTACTTGTAAATTCACACCCCAAACTTTTTGGCCTGAATTATTTTTAAGGTCAGGAGGAAGTGAGGCAAGTCAGGGGGCTCGTTACCACTTCCTGTTGGGCCAGTTCTGTTTCCTTCTCTTCAATCTTTTTCTGGAGCTGCTGAAGTTGCTTCTCCCTCTTCTTGTGCCTCTCCTGGCACTCCTTACGTTTCCTTAAATACCCTTGGATCTCTTCCCTCAGGGCTGCCTGCTCTCTGAGTAGCTCCTCCTGCTGCCTTGAGTTGTTCTCCAAATCCTGCAGTGTAAAACAAAAGCACGTGGCAGGAGGAGCTGGGAAGAGGAACCGGCCCAAAAGGTCTGGGTTTGAGAGAACAGAACTGATCACTGTCACACTCAGGCTTCCTTCCACTCAAACCAGCCACGGAGTGAATTAACACAGAAGGAGCCACCAGATAAAAAGCCAGAAGGTGCTGGTTGGCTGTTGCTTTTAAATTATTTTCTTCCTAAAAAACAATAAACCCACTCCACGCTCAGCAATAGAAGGCAATAAAGCAGTCCCTGTTCTCAGCTCTGCAGGGCTCTGATGTTGAGCTGTGCCCACATGAACAGGTCAGGAGCAACAACAGACTCCCAGGGTGACAATATGGACGTGTTCCACTAAAACCAACCTGTTCCACAAGGTGAAGCTGCTGCCTCGAGTCATTCAGTTCTCCTTTCAGTGTTTCCAGTTCTTCCTTTTTCCCTAGAAAAGTATTTGGTGACAAGAGATTTTCAATCAGCATTTTGAAATACCAATACACAGAAATTCTCTCTTTTCATGAGCAAAGAGTGAATAACACCAACAACAGTTTCTAAAATTTCCATCTTTTCAACATGTTAAATACTTTCTGCCTAGGGACATCTGAGCATGCTGAATATTAATATCACACAGTTCAGTTAAAGTGTGTATTTTAACAGAATTTCTATTAAAGTGTATCTCTGCTTAAACACAAAAGTTGGTCTTTACCTTGAAGATCCTCCTGGACTGCAACAATCTCTGCATTCAGAGATTTCTTCTGCTTGTTCAGTAGCTCCACCTCCTGCTGCAGGATCTTAACATTCAATTCCATTTTTTCCATGTTGGACAGTGCAGTTCTGCTGCTGTCTTCAGCAGCAGTTAAGTCTCTGTAAAATGTGAATCATTCTTGGTTAGCTGGAAATCCTTGGCGAGGACTTAAAAAATGTCAGCAAAGCCCTCTGAGCCCAAGGGGAGGGTACCAGCAGTCAGAGCAAGGTAAATGTCCTGTTCCAAGATGCAACACTTTACTTTTTGTAACATTTCTCATGGTATTACCAGGATATAACAAATGCTGCTGATTTATCAGCTCCATTCCTGAATATTTTTTAAGTCTGCTGTAGAGAGGCTTAGAGCAAAAACTCCACAGAACATAAGAAACTGCCTATTCTGTATCATTGGGCACCTCCAAGTTAGAGCTGTACTTTTAATTACAACAAACAGACATTCAAACACTTCCCCATCCCTCCTGATCTTTGCAAGGAAAAAGACATTCCCTGACCTTTTGGTTTGTGACAACTTCTTCTCCAAACTCCTGGAGTCTTCCTCCAGCTTCTCCTTCTCTTTGGTCAGAGCCTCGATGTTGTTTTGCAGAGCTCTCATTTGAGAGCCCAGCTGCTCGTTTTCCTCACGGTCCTTCCTGAGGAGCTGCTCCTGCCAATCCACTTCCCCTTGCTGACACTGAAATAACCTCTGAATATTCTCCAGTTTTAACTTCTCCTAGGAAAAACAGGCATGGTGAGCACCACATTTACATGGTCCAGAAGCAGAACAAGTGTTGACATCCTTAGCTGCAGCCAGAGTAATGTGAGTGCATTTAGTGGAGGAAGGTGACAATAGAAGGGTACCAAGTACCTTGGGGACCTTTTTAATGCTAGAGAAGATCATCCAGCTGACTTAAACTCTCTTCCAGACTCACTCTTTGCAAGTGAGGACACAGAATCCAGATAAAGAGACTTCGAAAGCTTCAAAAAAAACCCCAGCATCCATCATTCTACAGCCACAGAAGAGCTTCTGTGCTCCCTCTCTCTCACATGCACCTAAAAATCCCATTATTTTAAAGGGCCTAAGCAGACTTAAGACTTTTCTGTGACAAGCTGAAATCAGATTAGAAACTGATTGATTTAAAAGCATCAGGACTCTGTTACCCAAAGCTTAAGAGAACCACAGTTCTCCCAGTTTCTGCATCAGCCACAGAAGCATTTCTTACCTCTAGAATGGCCACCTGGGTCTTTTCCAGCTCATTGACCTTCTGGTCATGTTGTAGTTTCAAACCTTCAAGTTCATTCTTCTCAAGCTCCAGCATTTCCAGCACATGTTTCAGTTCTAGTGAGGTGAAATAAACAGCACTTATTGGATTAGGATGAGGATGAACTAAAGAGCTCTGTGTATTCCTTCCCAATCTGCACAAAACCCAGTAAATCCCAGGACATACCCATCTTATGCTTGGTGATTTGCCCAAGTATTCCTTGAAGATTTTCCTCCTCCTTTCTAGTATCCTTCTTTAGGACCAAAAGCTGTGCTCTTTTCTCATTAATCTGGACATCCAGTTCTTTCCTCTCATCACTAAGCTCTCCCAGAAGTACTTTTATTTCCTGTGAGAGAATGTGTTATAAGGAATACCATTATTTGCAATTTTAAATGAAGTTTTCCTTTAAACTGAAGTTCCAAATATCTATAAAATTATTTAACACTCTATCATCCCTATTCTGGTTTAACAAACAAAAAATACAGAATATTTAGGTTAATGTCTTGCTTGCTGATGATTTAGCGTAGTAATTCTGCAAAGATTTTGATCTCCAAGTCTTACCACAACACTGTCATTCAAGTGACTAATAGGCCTTAAAGTGAGACAAGAAGCCCTCACAAAAGAAAATAAACCACAAAATATAATTAGCCCTGATACTTTGTTTTGATTTCAGCAGGGAACTACAGAATCCTTTCTGTGCAAATGGGGATGGGGACAGACTGTGGCAGCTCTGTTGTGTTTTACACACACTGATCACACTGATTTCCTTCAGCAGCTGCTCCTCAGCAACAGGAAGTCATTCAGAGACTTATACTTAATGTAATTTAGCACTCAAGGGACCAATTCTGTAAGAATTACTGAAACTGGGGAGTTCTTCTTTGTGCATCTGGACCAAGCTTTAGTCACACAGAACATAAACTTGCATGTTCTATTTCTCAGTGGGTTTGGGGAGGGTGCAAAAAAAAAAGCATTCCTCCTGGGATGTTTGTAGTACTTCAAGGCTTTTGCTATAATGAGTTGAAAACTCATTTGGGAAACTTACCCTTATCTGGCGAAGTTTTTCATGTGCTTCAGTCTCTCCATCTCGAAGAGCTTCTTTGAGGTCACCTTTCCTTTGGGAAATGCAGTCCTGAAGGCCACGGAGCTCTTCTGTTCTTTGAGCCACCTGTTGCTCCAGGAACAAGAGCTCTTGCTGCTGAGCAGAAATCTGCAGTGGAGAAGTTTAACAGAAGAATCAGTGGAAGCTTTTGTTTTTGTAGCTAAACACACACATGAACTAGTGTGTCAGAGACTGGGATCATAATTATGAGATAAAGGTCAATTCCAACAAAATGGACAGCCCAAGGTTAGTAGGCCAAGCCTCACCTGATCTTTCAGTGTTTCCAGTTCAGTTTTCTTGCCCTGAACAAGGTTTTCTGCTTCTCTGATGATTTGGAGATGCTGGCCTTCGTTACCTTCTGCAAGTCGAATATCTCCTTGGAGCTTCTGAAGACTGAGAGTGAAGTTGAAAACAGGAGTCAGAAGAAGTGAGAATATCCTAGGCAGTGACTTACCGGAGGAGGACATGTTTAATTTAATGCAGTTTATGATAAGTGAAAAGTACTCGCCTTTCAGTGAGCATTTCTATCTTCTGGTTTAATGCCTGGAACTCAGACTCTCTTGCAGCCACCATTTTGTTGATTTCCTTTAAAATACCTTCTTGTTCCCTCTTGTGCTGTTCCAAATCCCTTGTATCTCTCTGTAATAACCTAAAAGAGCATTTATATCTTTTCATATTAACATTTTAACAGCTCTCCCTCTCCAAAAGCAGTGTCTTGATACCGGAAAGAACCCAGTCCTTGTCCTCACCCCGTGTGACACAAACCCACGAGAGCACTCAGGGTACCTGAGCTGCTGAGCTGCTTTCACAAGTTTAGTGGCTGTTTCCTGAGCCCTCTGCTCCAGCTCCTCTGCCTCCATTTCAGTGGAGGACAAATGGTGTTTGGCACGACTGTACTTCTGCAGAGTCTCTTTAGTCTAGAACAAAAATCGAAGACTGAGACAACACATTCCCCCTTTATGCTGCATTTGCTGTTTAAAGGTGAGCTCCTGGCTTGAACATTCTACCTGAGCCTTCTCCCTCTTTCTACCATGAACAACTTTTTCTCCTCTCTTGTCCAGAGCAGAAAACCTTCCTCCTCTTCAACAAGGACTAAACCAATTTCTTCTAGCACAGTTTCTCTCACAACTTATTCTCATATAGAACCATTTAAAGAGGCTTCAGGCTACCCATGTGAAAATAAACTGCCTAGACAAACAAAACACCACTCAAATCCTTCTGCCCTCAGGGTTTTGCCTTTACTCACCTTGCCCCGGGTGCTCTCAAGTTCTACTTGAGCCTCTGTGAGGAGCCTGTCGGCCTCTCTAAGCTCGGCCCGGCGTTTCAGGAGAGTCTTCTCTGCACATTCAATCTCCCCTGCAACATCTTCCTGCTGCTGAAGGGACTTTTCCAGCTGCAGCTCTGCAGGGAGGCTGTCAGTGTAGCCATCAATAAAGTCCCTAAGAGGTCAGGATGAAAAACATGGAATTAAAATACAAAGATGCCAAAGACCCAGAGCCTCTTGAAGTTCTAGAGTTGTAAGTGAGTCAAAAAGCTGACTTCTGCTGGGAAAAGTTTAGGTATTTCCACAGGCTTCCTTTCAGTGCATTCCATGCACTGTTCCCACCTGCGAGTGCTCCATGCCCTAGCTGCTTGGCGCAGCTCTGCCACTTCACATTCCAGCTCTTCTCTTTCGTGCTCAAGTTCTTCAACATTTCTATGCAATCTTTCCACCTCTTTTCTGTATTTATGCTCAGCTGCCTCTGAGCATTTCTCTTTGTATTTCTGAGACTTTAAATAGCACACAGTGTCTTCCAGCCTTGAGACTTCACTCTCCTGCATACAGGGAACAGAACAGAATCAGGATCTATTTTCCAATTGATGCCTCCTGACACCCAGGAGCAGCTACAGATGGCAAAGACTGTAACCAGATGCAGCCCCTTCCTAGCAGGGACCTTTTTCTAACCCATTTGTCAGTCAGTTCCCAAAGGTTCCACCTGCAGTTGCAGCTCTGGTTCTTACCAGATCACGATGTTCAGGCACATTGCAGTGGAGCACTCCAAGGGGAATGAGTGGCACTGTGAAATTTGGAGGCAGAGGGCCATAAACCACCTGGGATCCCACAGGAGGTGGGCCATGGATAATGGATCCAGGAGCAACTGGAGCTCCAGTGGCTGCTGCAGGAGGAGGGGCATAAACCCCCATGCCCTGAGGTGCAGGGGCCCCCTCTGGAAGGACTGTGTAAATAACTGTGCCTGGGGGTGGGACAAAGGGAGAGCCTTCAGGGACAGGTGATCCTGCACTTCCTTCACCATCTTCTTTTTCTCTTCTCTCTTTAAAAAAACCAAAACCAAACATGTTATTTTTCATAATTTTTTCAGTAGAGATAGTCTTCAAATGCACATTTTAAATTCTATGTAATCTACGAATATGTAACAAACATTGCTTAAACTAAGTTATTCAACAGTAATAAGCATTTATATTCATTCATGCCGATCAAAAGAACTCTGTGAGCTCTAAGCGAGCCCATCTTTAGTCTGCTCCTGAACAGTCTGAGACTGACACTGACTTACCTTTGCCACAATTTGCTTTGTACAACCTATTTCTGACTGGTGAATAAACCCAACATCCTTGGCAGGGCAAGTCTTCCCTCCCACAGGGCCTGTCCTGAGCACCCCCTCTTCTGGCTGGGGATGTGCCAGAGCACCCCAGACACACTCCAGAGTCTTTGGTGCTGTGGGAAGCAGGAGTTGAAGCCTAGAGAAAAAATGCAGTATGTGTTAATCAAGAAATGACAAATCATGTCAAATAAAGGATTTGTTGTAGACATTCCAATGATTTCTCAGAACAGGCTATAGAACTGAGAGACAGCAGAGTATCTAAGCATGACGCGGCTTTAAAAGCACTAAATATATTTTAGCAATATTGGTTTTAAATTAAGACAAATGTTCTTTTGAAAGAAATGTTTGTCTGCAACTTCCCCTTTTAACCCTTACCTAAATGGATCCACAGTACTGCCCACTGAATAGTTGCCTCCCAATGTTATGTACCCTGGATTCCTACCAGCACAGTGAAGGGCTTTACCAGAGAACATTTGTGTGTGCTTGTTTCCATATTTCTCCTACACGCCAGTCAATATTTGTTCTTCAGTTTCTCCCAAACCCACTAGATTTATAATGCACTTTCCCCCATCAACAAACCATAACAGGATTTTTATTCCTGACCTGTGATGATGGCATGTAGTACCAGTATCCCCTTCTTTTCAGTGGCTCTGCTGTACTGGTGGTGTGATCATTCTGCTGTGAGAGCACATTTCTGAGTGCTGCAATTTCATCTTGTAAGGTCTCAATTTCATCTTTGTTTCCTGGAAATTAATCACAGTTTTAGAGTCATCTAAGGCAAATAACTAAATAAATACTGCATTCAACTTTCCCCTCAATGTTATCCAGTTAAACTGGAACTATATTTAAAAAAATTAATTGCTGAGGGAAACAAACTAAATGTTATCTATATTGACAGGCATACACTAGGAGTTTGGTGGTTTAAGATTGTGGAAATACAAGTTCACATCCAGGTAACTGCTGCTTCTTTTCCTTACACAGACCTCTGACAGTGTCCTAGAGCAGTTTAAATGGGATGCTCAGCACAATCAGTGTTTTCTAAACGGCTGTGAAAAGTGCAAACTGGTGAAAAGTGCCACATATCCTGTATAAACCTGTACAGAAGGATATTCTCAACACTTTATTCTCCAGATTCTCAGGTCAAACAGTGAGAAATGGGCAATAACAATCTTCTGTATCCCTACCTATCTGCAAGAAGCAGAGAGAAAAGAGAAATTACCTGTCCCAAAATTATCCAACCACCATTTCAAACGGTCAATCTCTGCTTTTTGCTGTTCCACAGCTTCACTTAATTTATTAATTTCAAACTTCTGGGTGTTTGATGCAACAGTTTTCTCACCAGCTTTCTCCATTTCCTGCAGAACCTATTTGAAATAGAAGTTTAAAATCACAAAAAGCTCCCACTCAATGCCACAGAGCTGTTCTTCCCATCCCCTCATATCACTGAGGCTCAGCCATGGCCAGAGAGGTTTATAAGTGAACAGGTGATGATTTTCCTTAAAACTCAGCTGCTCCAGGCAGTGAGGTTTTCAGTTTGTTCTTGGGCAGGTGTCAGGGGAGGGAAGACCACTGTGATTTCGGAAAACTTGAGGGGAAGAGGGCACAGCAAGAACCTCTGAACATGACATTTTCAGAAACTCACTGGTATTTTATCATATAACACAGAGCAAACAACCTACTTGCTCTTCCTTCTCCTTCAGGAGTTGTTGTAGCAATTCTATTTCTGCTTCTGCTCTGGCAAGAGCCTGTGAAGCACGAGCTGCCTCAGCACAGAACCCTTGGGCTTCTTCAATCTCCTGAAATTGAGATTTTCATTTGAGCTGTAGTTTGCAGGAACATTTCTCAGGCTTGAGATGTGCCATTGTGAAAAGCTGACCATTGAGAAGCATCAGCACCTGACTGTTCTGGCACTCTAGATATATGTAAAATACAGTTTCTCCTTTAACTTTACAGTATTGGTACAGAGGAGATGTTATTATGTAGCCAAAAGTGCTTCCCAGTTTGAAAAAGTGTTTCCAGTTTGTGCAAGCACAAACTTCCAGTCCTTTCGTTTTTCTGTCTTACAGAACAATGTATTATCTATTGTTTGCCTCTCAGTTAATAAGAGATTAAAGTGCCTCTCCCTCCTCTTCCCTCCCACAGCAGGAACACCTGTCCATACCCCAATTTACTCACTTCCTCTGAGTGAAACTCACTTACTGCTTCTCAAACTCTGCCCAAAGCAAGAGCTCCTGTGCAGCAGCACAACTCAGAAGAAAACTCTGAAGCTCATTTAAAGGATACCAGGACTGCTCCCACTGCAATGGCATTAACAAGCAATTAATTAATTCTACATGCTGCTTTACCTCAGCTCTCTCCTGGTTAATCCTGAGCACAGTCCCCTGCAGAGCCTTGAGCTGGTTTGCAGCGACAGAGAGCTCCGTGGCTGCCAGCTTGTCTGAGGTGACAACTGCTCTCTGCAGCTCCTTCAGCTCCTTATCCAGACTCAGAACCTGCATTTGTGCCCTGGCATCTTCTATTTTTTTCTGAAAGCAGAAGAACAGACTTTTACAATGTACTTTCTTCCACACTGCTTTTCTCTTGGTATGACACCCTCCATCCATCCCCACCCCATTTTGTATTAGTTAGAAAAAGAAATCTAAAGCAAGGAAAGCAGTAAAATTTAAGGAAAAGAAAGATGTTATATTTAACATTTGTGTTCCTACATGTGTTGTTTTACCTTAGAAAGCAAAAATTCACAAGTTTTTGTTTCTTCTTTCCTGAGCAATCAAACAGTGCACAGACCTGCCCTCACCCATTCTTACCCTTTTCTCTAAATCCTCCAGCTGAGCAAGAATAGCCTCTTTTTCTTCATCTGCCTCCTGGAGCTGCTGATCAGCAAGACCCTGAATCTCTTTCATGCTCTTTATTTTTTCATGTAAACATTGAATTTCACTCTCTAACTGATGGACCTTGTTCTTATTTTGCCTGTTTTCAGCTTTAACCTGTAAGTAAAATATGTTAGAATAAGTAGCCAGAAATTTTTTTCCAAATAAAAGCCACCCTGTTTTAATTATTTAATTAAAGAAATTTCTGGCAAATGCAGGTACCAACATACTTTGCATCAAAACAGAAAGGAAAGATAACTACCTATCCACTGTTACTCTAAGATTTTAAGAGTGCCCCAGTTATTTTATTAGAGATATGTATAATGATCTTTCAAGAAGGTTCAGAGCTGTATTTTTCTAGTGGTCATTGAAGTCTTCGTTGCCTCTGAGACAGATCATTGACTAAATTCCAATTCACCCCATAACCAGGTAAAAATCAGAAAGACTATTAATAAAAAATCAGACTCCACTGTTGCACAGAGTGTAGCAAAGCTTCATCAAGTGAAACTTGATCCTTCAGCTGCAAGTGACATTTTTTAGACTAAACTGAAATTGTCTTGCTCTTGCTTCAGCTGTTTGATACATACCTGTCTGTATTTCTCCTGTATTTCTTCCAGTTTTTCCTGCTGGGATATAATTTCTTCCTGCAACTGTCTCTGTCCAGCCCACGCTTTCTCTTTTTCCTTCTGAGCATCAGCAAGAATGTCACTGAATTCTTTCTGCAGGTTTGCAACACTTTTCCCTAGAACATCAGCTGAATTTGGACACCTGAAAGAGAAACGATGCAGGTTCCAAAACAGAAAATAGAGACTTAAAGTTGTGATACCAGATACTGAAATCATGAAGCCTAAGACAATAGTGCAAGTTTAAGATGTGCTCTGTAAATTAATTCAGGTTATGTTGGAAAAACCCACTGAGTTCATCAAATCCAACCATTCCCCCAGGACTGCCAAGACCACCACTAACCCATGTCCCCAAGTGCCACATCTAAATGTTTCTGAAATCCCTCCAGTGCTGACGACTCCACCACTGCCCTGGGCAGCCTGTTCCAATGCTTGGCAACACTTTCAGTGAGGAAAATTTCCCAGATATCCAACCTGAACCTCCCATGGCACAGCTTGTGGCCCTTTCCTCTTGTCCTGCCCCTTTCACATGCTCAAATCTCACATTGTTTGTACTTTTATTTTACTCACTTCATCTCTCCAGCTCCTCTCTGAAGGTTTTGCCTGAGTTCATTTATACAAGCCATGACATCCTCAGGATGAATTAAGTTACCAACTGCATGGTTTAGCTGATTCTGGAGATCTTTAAGCTGCTCTTTTAAGAAATTATTGTCTCCCTAAAGAAAGACAAAAAAGAAAAATCCACACAAATGTAAGTAAACAAATCCATAAGTGATAAAAGCTAGAATTTTTAATACAACAAATACTTCACCTGCAATTGCTTGAACTGTAAAAGCAGCTTGTAATTTTGTTGTTCCTTCTCTTCTGCCAGTTGTGCTTTGGTCTGAGCATTCTCCAACAGTTGTCTTTCCTTTTCAAGTTCATCCTGCAGGGCTGACAGCTCCCTCTACAAAAACAGAAAACCTCCAGATTAATACCCCACTCCCAACCCCAACCTGTCACCCAAATACACAACAGATGTATTTCTTAAAACAGTAACAATATGACAGCACCTAAAAAAGATTCAACAAAACAACCCCAAGGAAACCATGTAGACCTTGCTTCAAAGCAAGGTTCTAAATCCCAGCAAACTGATATTGCCTTCTGTGTGGGGGCACACCTAACCAGCAGTTGTTTGTGATGTGATGTCATGTTGGAGACGAGGTGTCCTGGGGTAGGGTAACACCTCTGGCAGCACTAAAGCTCTGGTCTTACCTGGCTAAGCTGTTTCAGTCTTTCAAGTTCTTCTTTTTGCTGCTTGGCTTCAGCATCCCTCTCTTTTAATTGGGCTTCCAGCTCAGCCTCATAGGCGCTGACCTTCCCCTGGGCATCTTGAAGGGACTCACTTATTTCTCTCTGCTCCTGGAGTGCACTCTCCAGCACTGCAATTTCCTGGAATTTTATATCCATTTTAGAAGGAGGTACATGGGAGAGCCAGAATTTAAGAGTACATTGCTTCCCTTCCCTTTAACTCAGGAACTCCATTAAAACTTGAAGGTGGGTGTCACTTCCACCTGCAGGTCAATGATGCCAGTCTGACTGTCCAAAATCTACACTCAGGTCAGAAAGGTGGAGCTGGAAGCGAGACACAATTGTCCCAGGGATTCAGGTTTACATAACACTCACCAGGATGCCCAGACAGCTCCCTGTCACTGGCTGACAGGACAGATCCCAGCTGCTAACAAACACCCTTGGCCAATGTCAGAGGTGTCAGTGATGCCATTCCCCTCGGTGTCACCTGCAAATCCATTGGCAGTGATGTCTGCAAGGTAAAACCTGCATTTCTGAGGCATCTCCCATACAGCACATGTTTACTGGATGTCTCTTGCAACTGGTTTTAAAGGCCAGATTCTACTCTTGAGGTGTATGAGCACATCTAATCATGCTACCGTATCAGAAATTATTTTGTCCAAGGAATTGTGCTTCCTTAGTCTCAATCTGATCACCAGCTTATTTTTTTCAAGTTTATTCTTAGATACCTGAACTTGGGAAAAGAGGTATTAAGCCTTACTTTTCTCATATTTTCTGCATCCATGGCAACCACTTCCAGGTTGTTTTTTTCCTCCTCCAGATCTGCCAATCTTCCCAGCAAAGATTCTTTTTCCTTCTGCAACTTCTTACACTCCTCATTGGCCTGTTTTGCCTGATGCTTCACACTTTGCAGGTATTCCTGTAACCCAATGATAATACTTTCCAAATCCCTTTTCAGTGCTTCATTTGTTGCTATTTGTCCTGCAGAAATGCAAAGTGAATTCGAGGTAGTTAAGAAGCCACATTTATTTACCAAACAAACTAAACTGTCATTCTTCATCAGTTAAAATGTTTGCCATTGGAGTAAGTAAAAACAAGTACCTAGAACTCAACCAGAAAATACATGTTTTTAAAGTTAGGATTCCCAATATTACTATGTTAACCTGGCCACTGGAAGACTTAAAAAGAAACTGCAGTTCTTTGTGTATTCCTGCCCCCCTTTCCCAACCAGGTACCAGTGAGGTGAACACACACAGTTTCCTTTTACATCAGTTAAGAACAGTTTTTAAACACTTTTGTACCTGTTCTGTATTTCATTTGAGCAAAGATAAACAAAACAATCCTCAGTTCAACTGTCATGTTGCCCTAAGTACAAGAAATACTTTAAGACAAAAATTAAAGTTTACCATCAGTGAGCTGCTGCTCCAAATCCTTGATTTCCTCAGTTTCCTTTGCAATCCTGGAGAGCATCTCATCCAGGCGAGTCTCCAGCTGCTGGCAATGTTTGTTCATTATATCAAGGTGCTGTTCTTTACTTGCTTTTTGAGCTTTCATGTGAGCCTGTCAAGTAACAGTTAAAAAGGTAAAGCAGGACATCAATACAGATTTTAAAAAATCAAATCAGGAGTTTGCCTCAGTTCTGCAGTGTCTCACTATCAGCAAGAAAAGCCACAAGCTCAGCACATATTGTGGTGCTTTGGGGTTTGTTACTTGTTGTTATTTTTCCTCACTCCTGCCCCACAGAGGACCCCAGATAAGCAGCAATCTGTGACTAACAGCATTGTCTGCAGGCTCCCCCCTGCCCAGGCTGAATAAAGCCTGCCTTTATAAATTATTACTCATGGCTACTATCTTTCTTCCTGCCTTTACATTTTGTTCTACCACTTCCTCTCTCAGTCATGAACAAACATGATTTCTTCCAGAACCTTTAATCCTGTCATCCTGCATTGCCTTCACAGAAGATGATGCTTTAGAACATGTCAGGTCAGCACTTGAAGAAAAATACTCTGAACAAACAGCAAGCCGGGCCAACTTTACAGTTACTAAGTAAATATTCTTAAATCTTATTTTATTAAAGTATTTCTGGGAGATACACCACAAAGCTCTCACAGATTTTGGCAAGGACTTAATGCATTTAGTATGAATTAGCTGATTGTTTCAGCTGTTTGCAAATCTTGATTATCAACAGAATAAAGTGTTGTTTCTCACTGGTATGAAATTGCTCAGAAACAACCCAAATGCCAGAAACTTGAATTATACTGCCATGATTAACTGCACGTTTTTCTTACTACTCAAAAAAATAAATCGAGCTAGCACTAGAAAATTTAAATATGAGTTCTCAGAAAAAAGAACACTTCTAAAGTTGCTTCCATAACAAGAGTAAATGGGTAAAACCAAAGCTTCTTGTATTTTTAATGGATTAAACCGGAAGTTAACTTAAACATCCATATCAGCACAGTTCAACCTGTCACCTTGCTAAACACAAACTGCCCTGCAGCTTTCAAAACCGAAATTACAACAAGCAAAACCTGAGCCGCTCCCACTGAGCCATTTTGCTGCAGCTGCTGAATGGCACCAAAAATGCAGTTTTAAAAAGAAACAAAAAGCCTTAAGTCCCCGACCACTTACAGCTTTGCCTTTGTCTTTTCTTCCTGACACAGC
Source organism: Corvus brachyrhynchos (assembly GCF_000691975.1). Lineage (NCBI taxonomy): Eukaryota > Metazoa > Chordata > Aves > Passeriformes > Corvidae > Corvus > Corvus brachyrhynchos. Next base: position 2,173,561 of record NW_008246054.1, read on the forward strand.
ACTTGCAGAACGCCCCACCCCTGAGAGCGAATTCATTTGAATAAAGCACCGGGAGCTTCAGCGCGGGCAGGAATTGAGCGGAGTCTCCATGCGGTCCGGGGCGGGGGCCGGAGCTGGCGCCCTGGCTCCGCTGCCCGTTCCCACTGCCGTTCCCAGCTCGGCTCCCGGCCCCGTTCCCGTTCCCGGCCCCGTTCCCGGC
>NW_008246054.1:2173894-2183553 GCF_000691975.1 Corvus brachyrhynchos
GGCCGCACGCCGCTTCCTGTGTTGTGATTCGAAGCGAGGGGCGGCCGCGGGAAGGGCCGGGCTCGCTCCGGCCCCGGGCCTGGCCGTTCCCCTGGGAACCTTCCCGGAACGCGCCCGGCGCTTCTGCCACCCAACAGCCGAGGAAATTAAGTTTAAAAACACAAAAGGAGCTTTTTAAAGAAGTGTTCGCACGCCTCTGCTGAAAACGGAGCCAAGCAGAAAAACTCTTTCATTGCTTACTTAAAAGCATCCAGCTGGCCTGAAAAAATTTCATTTAGAGAGATGAGCTTTTAAAAAACACTATTAAAAATAATTCCGTTTCATTTTAGTTTAATTTCTGTAAGTGTTTGCTGTACCTGAACACAGTTAATAACGCAGAAAAAGTCCTGCATCCCTGGAGATCAACAAGTTAGGTGGAAGCTTGAGCTCTCCTTGGCACCCCAGCCCTAGGAGATGTGACCTCTGAGGCCTTGCTGATTCTCTCAGGACTGACAGGACTGCATGTGACAGCAGAGAAAGGCCATCAATCCCCACCAAACAGGCTCTATAAGCACTGCCAGACACAGATCTCTAAAAACCTTTAAGGCCAGACTCTACAAAAAGCTGCGTGAAGGATTTCTTGCACAGGAATTGTCTGCAAGGCTCTGCCCAGCGTGTTTGTGCAAAGCATAAAGATTTAGCTCTTAACATGCTCTACAGCACCTGCTGGGAAAATGAGTTGTTCAAGTGTTTTACCAAAGCAGGTTGGTTTGGTGGGATTTTTTAACGGTAAAGATTTTTTAACTTTCAAATTTTAAGTTAATGACTTTGATAAAGAGTAAAAGAATATGTAACTCATGAAACAAGCTCAAGTGAACGGTCACCTGTTAAAGCTGCCTTTAGTCCATTGCACGGTACATAAAAAATTTAAGATTCTGGTTTTACTTACATGTCTTGGATCCTCAGGATTTACAGAACCAAGAGAACTCTGCAAATCTTCAAGCTCTTTCTGATTTTTCCCTATTTCTCTTTTCTGTTTCTCTATTTGTTTCTCCAGTTCTAGGGTTTCCTTACGTAGCTCCTGCAGGATTTGTAACTTTTCACTCAATTGCTGTTCAATTGCATCCTTGCTGGCCTGGGACATCTGGAGACAGCATTAGGAGGTTGAGTGAGTTGGAAAAACACAGCTGATCAAGAATATATTTAACATTTAAATAAAGAAGATCCTGGTCATGGATTTTCAGGCAAGTTAAAAACTAAAAATAGCAATAATTGATGACAGTTAAAGAAGTGGAAGATGCTGTTTTAGTTTAATGCTGATAAATTAATTCTTGCTGCCAATTCTGTAGCCACATTGCTTATCAGCTGCACAACTAAACCTACACAGCAGGTTCTTCCAAAGGGTTCTGGGGAAAGGCAGCAATAAATCAACACCAACACATGGAACAGATGCCATTAACTGCACTACAGGTCTAACAGCTGCTTTATGAACAAGCTATCTAAAACCTGTAAAATTTTTCTGATGTTTGACAAATGGATTTATGCCGGTACAGCGGTTTCTTTATAAGAATGGGGAGAAGAAGTTGTATTTTCTTACATCAACACTGCTTCAAACACCTTCCCTTGCTATTCGTGGAACAACTTACTTTTTTCTGGGCCAGAGCATCCTCCAGTAGTTGCAGTTCCCCTGTTACTTTCAACACTTGTTGCTCTGCATCTCCAATCTCACTTTGCAGTTCTTCTAATCTTCTTTGTGCTGCAGACAAAAAAAGTCCAACACAAAACCCCCAACCCCACAGAATACATTATAATATTGTGTATAACACTGATGCACAGCTGCTGTGAACATATTAATCAGCATAGCATTAACACACTGATAATCACAGCTAATACGTTCTGGTTTCTTGAAAAGTATGTCCAAAGGTTTTTTAAGTATTACACAATTAAATTCATGCATCAAATATGAAACCTCCCTAGAGCTGTGTTTTCAATAACATGTAATGCTTTCATCCTGAGTTATCTTAAAGTAACAGCAGTAAGAAACTGTAGCAGTTTTGACACCAAAAGAGTGTCAGCGTTTAACAATCACAGCACTTCCAGCCTTTGAAACACTGTTTCTATTCTTAGGTCAAGCATGTAACCAGTGGAATAAACCACACTGACATACGTATTTTTATTTGATAAAAGATAAGGTTTTACCTGAATTAATCTTTTCTTCCTTATCTTCCAGTATTTTATCTAGACTTTGGAGATGCAATTCCAGCTGGGGTTTCCTACAGGAGTCATCTTCCTCCCGTTGCATTTTCCCAACCTGCAGCTGCTGAGCTTTGTCAGTGATGTAGCCTTCCCTTATAAACATATTTCTTTTGTACCTGGCCTTACCAATGTAGGGACTTTCACCAGGTACATGATCAAGTTCAACCTCCTGAAATGTAAGAAGCAGAGTATTTATCTCAGAACTATGGCTGCAGTCAACTCCTAACACACATTTAACTTTCCTATCAAGCATAAAAAGGAAAACCAATTTGAAATTAGAAGAATTAGAAGAAAATAGATAATACTTGGCTATTTTGGCCTTAAAGATCATTGTTTTATAATGGAATTAAAACCAAACAAACCCAATTTGGGTGTGACCAGTTTGTTGCAAATATCTGGAGGAACTTTTTCTCAGTATATTGAGCTTACTTAGATTATATTTAGTCCATTACATTGTTGCACTTAAGTTTTACTCAGACATAAGTTAATTGTAGTAAATGATTACTGATCTTTACTTTTCTTATGGATTTCATTCTGGCATCTCCACATTTCTGTTTGCATGTATGACAGAGGTTGGGCTTTTAATAAAGCAGCATCATTAGTTCATAGAAAAACTATTATCTTCTAAGTTGAAAAATCAAGGGAAACAGCAATGAGAAGACCCATTATTTTAAAATTATTACCTCTGAGGGAAAATAATTTAAGGGCTCAAATTTGGCATCGATCTTGTAAAAGGCCAGCTCCTGCTCCAGCTCATACTGCTTCTGGCAAGCCTGGGTGAGCTCCACAGTCTTCTGCTTCAGCTAAGAAACCACAAACCCAAGTGAGTCTCATTCACTGGAGTGTCAGCATTGTCACACACACTGCAGCTCTACAGAGAGCAGGGCACAGCCCTTAATGTGGGAACAAAGCTCACAGCACAATTTTGGATCAAGAATATCACAAAGTAATTGTGATATTCTTACCATTTTATTACAAGGTACAATGGTGACTAAGAGGAGACAAAAGCCCCAAAATTAATAGAATACAAATGATCACATGAAAGGCCTTTAAAGTTCATGTACATCAAAGTGACAAGTTTATTTTTAAACCTAATTTTGGATAAAACAATAATTTGGGTACAATCCTTTAGCAAAATCTAGGCCAAAAAAACAAATATATTTGCTGCAACTAGTGAGCACGAGGACTATTGACCCTCATGGTCTGTAAAAGAAACAAAATCTCTCAATTGTCAGGAGTACAAAATCTATGTGTTTTATTTTAGCTTAAACATGTGCTAGGTTGGTTTTGAGGTTATTTTTAAGTAAAGGTCCATCATGTGATTTCCTTTTAAATCAACTTTTCACACTGAATACCTGAAGGAGAACATGCAGCACAATTCCAATAGAGAGCGGAAAGCAGGACTAATGGAGGAAAAGAAATAGAACAGGAAAGGCTTAAAGAAAGATTTAAAAACCTGATAAATGTCATGCAGAAATTAACTCTGTTTCAGAGAAAAGGGGAAAAAAATAACAAGAAAATTGCATCCCAAACCACTGTGAATATAAAGTCTCACTGGGACACTTCATAATAATGGTGCTACTTCAGGGAACACGCAAATACAACCTAGAAACAAAACCAACCATGCAACCCAGGGGCACAGTGGGGCTACCTTGAGTGAGGAACAAAGGCTCTGCAGGAAGGGGACTGTGACAAACCCAGACACCAGCTAAAGGGAGACAGAAGCGAGCCAAGTTTGTCATCCAAAGGAGAAGAGCGGGTTCAAGCTGCGAAGTATTTGCTGCTAAATCTCATTATACTGAAAATTTCATTTTAGAAGCAGATTGCTGGTTAGTGTGTGTGTGTGTGTTCAGAGAAACAGCTATAGAAGTACCAGGTATAGAGAGTCTGAAGGCTAAAATTTTAGAGGACAAGTCTAACAAGAAAAAAATCCAAATATTAAGCTCCCATCAGGTCATTCACAACCCAGCACTCTCAAGTCAATAGGACTTTCCTTGCATTTTATGGCTGCCAATGAAAGAGACTCAAACATAAGTCTTTAGGATGATGTGAATAAAATACAATTAAACTGTTGTGCATTACCCAAAATAATAATCAAGGGCTATTAGTGACATACAACTTGTATGCACATCTTGTTTCTGTAAAAGTAGCAATTTTCTCCCTTATTGCAGCAGCACTTTAGAGTCTGACCAGTGCAGCATATTCAGTACATCAGCAATTTAGCAGCTTAACCTTCCATCAATTGACAAGATTTTAAACATAATTTAATAAATAATAACTAGAAACAAAGAAGTTACTATAAATCACAAGAGTGATACTGAGTTCAATATACTTACTTTTTCCACAGAAAAAATACTGAAGGTCAGTAATCACTCTCTAAAGAGTTGGAAGTCTCTCAGTTTTAAAATTAAACCTTCAGTCATTTGAACTCCCACATTACAACTCTGTGCCCAAAGATTTCCTTAGTGCCAGGGATTATCTTACCAGCTCGTTTTTGGTGCCCAGGTCCCTCTGCAGCTCTTCAAAGCTTTGTCTCTGTTGCAAAGCCTTTTCCTTTAGTGACTTGTTGAGCTCATCTTGCTGGTGAAGTTGCTCAAGCACTTTGGACTGGTTAAGTTTCAGGTTCTCCATCTCCTTTGCTGTGTTTTCCAACTGTCTTTCTAATTTTTCTATCTCTTCTGAAAAAATCAGAGAAACATTCAAATAGAAAAATCTTTTCCTTCTAAACTTAAATTTTGTGTCATTCACTTTAGATTTAACATATTATTACCTAAATTGAACCTCTCCAGAGCTTCTTGCCTGTCATGATTTGTCACTGGCTGTCCATCCAAGTTTTCCAGTGCTCTCAGGTGGAATATGGTGTACAAGCAGTAGTGAGGCAGACTTGCAACTGGATTTTCAGCAAGGAACAGAGAGGTCAGATCTTGCAGAGGCTTTAGTTTAGCTATATCATGGAGCTAAGCCAAAGAAAAAGAAAACAATGATTAGACATCCTTCTGGAAAGAATGAAAACCCCAGGAGTGAATTTCTGATTATGTAGAATGTTCTACGTTAGGTATGTACCAAAGGATTTATTTTAACCTTAATGCTAAAGAATAAGCTCTAAAAACCTACCAAAATACACAGTATTATGACTAAAGTCACTTCCTAAAAATCAAATTATTTCCTCTATTTAAAAATGCCACTGCAAAGGGGATAAATGCAATCAAGCTTTATCTTGGAAATTTCAGGATACCAAGGCATGTTGATAGATATAACCTTCCAGAAACTTATGCTTTCCCAAACAATATAGATTTATATCTTCAATACCTGCACAAAAGGAGTTTTTCTGATCAATAATTTTATTAGGCTCCCAACCACTGCGTTTCACAGCAAACTTTGTGGAAAGACACTCAGCAATTACTCAGAATAAGTCAATCAATGTAAATACACAGCTCACTTAATGAAAAGACTGAACAATTCCTGTTTCTAACTGTCATCACTTACTGAGGACACTTTATTCTGTTTCATGTTAAGGCTGCGCAGGGATTTCAGTTTCTTCCCTACCCACACAGGAATGTGCTCAATCTCATTCCCTGCCAGGTTCAGCTTCTGTAGGTTCTGCAAATGTTCTATGCCTTCAATTTTGCTGAAAATGAGAAGCAAAACATAATTTGTCATGAACCACAGCAAATTTAAAGTGAAACTGAGGCATTATGGATAAGCTACAACAAAATCTCTCACAATTAATTAAGCAAGAGATCAGCAAAACCATTATCTACTGTCACGGACAATTCAAATGAAATTATACCAGTTTACTTGTAAGTACTAAATTAAGACCAAGAATCACAGCATGATTTTCTGTCATTGTAGCAAAACCATTACTTTTGCATACCTTCATTTCAATATTAACATTATTTTAATGCATGGTAATTCCATTTTAATATGCAAAATATCTTCTTTTTTTTCCCCTGAGAATGCAATGGGACAAAGATGAATCAAAATAAAGTTGTTTTGTGAGGGTTTTTTTCCCCCCATAAAAAAGAAGGATCAACTGTAAACTGACACCATGAAGAGCTACATCTTTAGTGTTTTCATTAAAACTAATCAAGGAAACCATGCTAGGTTTTAATTTACTTGGGCATTTTCTATGAGTAGGTGTGAGAATTAAGTATTAAGTAAACCATGAGTATTATAACTAAGTACAGCAGGATGTGCTCCTGTGACTGCACTATTTCTTGGGTATATATGAACTGCACATAACTAAAGCCTGAAAACAGAGCAGTAGCAAAATGCTAAAAAAAAAAGCAATGTGTAGAAACTCTGGGGTTTTACTCACTTCCCATTGTAAATGTCTCTACTGAAACAGCAGCTTCACTGCTGTAAAGGCAGTTTCATAATAGTAAAGATCATAATTAATTGACAGAAAAATTAAAAGGAATTAAGAGTTTTGCTACTGCATGAACCATTACCATTCAACACTTTTAAACCACTCAGACAAGACACCAGGCTCTCAAAAGAGTTCAAAAGCAATTTAGTGAGTTTATGGCCTGCTTGATCAAGCCCATTCAGCTTCCTCTCCAAAAAAAAACCCCAAACCCTTATTATATTACCTGCAATAATAAACTGTAAAAGTTTAATTAATTTTTTAATGCGTTTAATTGGGTTACTGCCCACTCTTCATTGTGGTATCTGGAAACTTGCACTGCTGGCTTGGTTTCCAAAGAAAACAAATTAAACCACAGCCACAGTACACTGACAGCACTTCCCAGAACTATTTATACTTCTAATACCTCAGAGCTTGTGCTTTTTAAAAAGACCTCAAAGCCTGTTAGTCTTGACATACAACTGGGAAATCCACATCAAGTGTTGACTCCTGTGAGACAACTCACTTAAGCAGTAAAAGAAAATCAGCTTTATTGATCCCAGGCTGTCCAAACCCTTTGGTGTTTCCTCTTACCTGATTTTGTTGCCAGACAAGTTGAGTTCACGCAGCTTCAGCAGTTTATCCAACTTCTCAATCTTCTCTATTTGGTTGTTACTAAGGTTTAGTACCTCTAGCTTAGAGCACTTTTCCAAATTTTCTATGTACTAAAGAACAGAAAATTAATCCCTTAGCATTGCAGGGTGTTGGGTTTTTTTAAGAGAAAGGCAGATTTCTATTAATTAAAAATACCAAGTATTCAAACATTTTATTAATCACAGTTCCACTGTGGTATTCTAAAACCCCAGTTTAGGTATAGTCTTCTACACTGTTGGAAAGCTGGATTTTAAATTTACAGTGGGCCAGTCTTCATCTACATAAAAAGGAGCATGTTATTAAAAAAAAAAACCACCAAACCCCCACCTGAAACCAACGAAACCAGCACAATCCAAGACCTAAAAAATGACATGAATTAATCTCTTTTAAACATCACTCTAATGAATTTAATTTTTTTTTTGCTCAAGTCTCCACTGCCTTTTTTTTTTTAGCAGAAGGCAGTTGCAGAACTAGGCTAACAGAATTAGACTATGCTGTTTACACTCACTTAAAAATAAGCCTGCATTAAACAATAAATTGTAATTATTTTAAACTTAGTTTAATTTCCAGCTATTTCCAATAACTTACCTTAAATTTCTTGTCCCCATCCTTTGGGGAAGAAAGATTCAGTGAGATTATATATGCCAAATTTTGCTGGTTTGACAGACGCTTTATAAGGGGTTCAGTTACGTACTTAACGCCTGGGCTAAAACCATTTTCACCTGAAATTAAACAGAAAGGATTGATGATTTTTTATTTGTCATTCTCTTCACACTGAACACTGGAAAAACATTGAAAATTATCCCACCAGAAGCACTTAGAGGAAGCAGTAAAAGTCTCATTATTCTCCCCAGTCTTCATTACTCCTATTTCCACATTTGTGTTCCAAAATAAAAAAAAGATGAAAGCAATTTTTTCAGGCTTCTTTCCAACACATCATACATCTTTAATCACACAATTCACAGAACACCGGCTTTTAATGCTTGTGGTATGCACTTTGATACCAGTATTATTTATTATACAATACCTTTCTGAAATTTAAAAGCAGGTCCAACATTTCCTGCTGGAATATCCAGTTGCTGGGGGCTCTGCTCCATGGTTTTGTGAGCAGCTGGAGATGTCTGTTGGCCAAGATGTGGAGATGTGGCACCTGAACTGACAGGTGACATTGGCTGAGGTGTCTGGGACGCTGATGCCTGTGGTTTTCTACCTGAAGCTTTCCTTACAGAACCTTTCTTCATTGCCAAAAATGCTGGGTATCACATGGCAGTATCTGGAAGTACAGAAACAAGTATCAGTCAGTGTAAAAAGCTGAATCTTAAAGGTTTGCACGACAACCAAGGTGCTACAGAAGCATGCTGTGCCAAAACCCACATCTCTGCCAAAAACCACATCTATGCCAAACCTCCAGCAGGTGCCAGCTTCCAGTTTTCCTGGCATTGGGAAGAACGGTTACACCTTTATACTCCCACCCTTCTACAGCAGGGCCCCAGGGACTGACTGAGCTGCCCTGTGTTTGCAGCTCTTCTTCCTCCTGTCCTGCAGGCTCCCGTTTACACATAGTCTGGCAGGTCTGGAGATACTCTCAGCTAAGACCAACAGAGCTGGCAGGGCCACAAACAGAGGATTGGATCCCAGCTGTTTTTGCCAAAGGTAGAAATCACCCACTTTGCAGCTGGAACAAATAAAAGCCAAAAAAAAAGAAGAAAAAAAAATGCAACTGAGGAAAAAAAAAAAAATAAGATCAGTCTAGCACTGGCATCAGTTCCCCGCTCTGCAAACAAATTATCCTGTGACTGCCTGGGAAATTCCAGAGAATGTTAACAGAAACTTCCCTCAGTGATGAACATATTTCCCCAGGGATAAGAGTAGGAAAAGTCATGTACTTTGTGCGACAAAGCCCTTGTAGCAACCATCTCCAAGAGACAGAGCTTTACTAACACCTCCACCCAGTGACCAAAGGGCACATTTTAAGACATTCCTTAAGATAGAAAAGTCTTCTGTTAGGGGAACTTTGAGCTCTGTGAGTGATTACATTGTGTCTTGAGAATACGCTCTTCATTGAGATGGTTTGTTTTATTTTTTCTCCGAAATTGGAAAGGAAATAAGGAAAAGGGAAGGGGAGCAAGAATAAAGGCCACTGTTTTCTATCCGTTACTTGGAAACACAATTCATACAAAATCAGGAAAGTAAGAATGGAAGGGGCAGGAGAGGGAGAAGGATGCTGGCGCGCTAACGAAAAGCCACATTGGGGCGTTCCTTCACGTTTCAGGGAGCGCAGCTCGTGGTTTTAACGCCGCTTCCTGAGGACAGGCTGTGGTTTCGCAGCGACACCCACGGCAGAGCCGGCGCGGGGCTGACCGGGGATCGGGGCCCTGTGTGCTCCCAGTCCCCCCATCCCCTCCCGGTTACCGCCGTCGGGCGA
>NW_008246054.1:2183818-2214782 GCF_000691975.1 Corvus brachyrhynchos
CGCCTCGCCATTTCCCGCCGCGTCCCCTCAGCGCCTCAGGGTTCCTCCTCAGGGGTTTGTGGTAACTGAGGCCCAAATCTCTGTACAAACAATTAAACCTTGAGGGGTTTTGGTCTATTTAAAGCCCGAGTCGTTGTATAAACAACAAAACCTGGTCTGCTGATAGATATTTTTTCCTTATCTGTACTCTGTGTATGTCACGTTAGTGTGTCAATGCAAAATTGTGAACAAATGGGCTTTATTCTGTAATACTGGAAATACACCGTTCATTTACAATTATAAACTCTGTGTGTCCGGTCTAAATCGCAGTCATTTTCACAGGGGCGTGTAAATAAATCTCTTTTTAACACTTCAACTGCATTAGTTCAGCATCCGTATAACTCGGTATGAAATGCAGGTGATGCCCGAAAGATAGGCTGGAAATAAATCCCCACAGACCGATGTCTATAGAGCAGGTATTTGTTTATTGCAGCGCTGGTGATGAGGGGGATTTTTTCCTCCTAACTCGCCCGCCTTTGTCAAGTGCTGTGGTAAATTTATACAGTAAATTTTGCGTAATGTTGCTCTGTCATTACAGCATCATCACATATGCACCGAAACTAATTTACATAGCACGATCTCATGGTTATTAGATCATTCTTTGCACTGCTCATGCCCTTCCCCAATTCGGGGGTCTTTGATGAAGGCTTCTAAAGTCTTCTTTGCACTTGAACTTTTCAACTTTGTCTTTGGGGCATGTATAGGTACGGTGCTCCTTGGTCCATCTGGTTTTAACCGGCCTAAATTCTTTGTTTTGTGGCTAATTGGTTTTGGCTTGCCAACTTCTCAATAGTACTACACTTATCTATCTCTAAAATTATACACCTGGTAAGTTTTGGTTTTTTGGTTTTTTGTTTGGTTTTTTTCCCTCTTTTTCCCTATTCTGCATATAAGCAACTAGTTAACTATATACTAGCCATTACAGTTGTAAAAAAAGTCATTCATATCAGATTATATGGGTATAAAAAGTTATGATTCGGGTTATATAAACATCAGGTTATAGGTATAGAAGTTATAATTCGGGCTGCATTGATATTCTTCCGGTTCTATTGATAAAAAGTCATTAATTAGGTTATATTGATATTAGGTTAGATAGATGTCTTATAACCCAAGCTATACAAGCCCTTTGTTACTTTGACCTAGGTTATACAGACATCACAGGGTTGAAAAACCAGTAGGCTGTGTCTGTGAAAGATGTAGGGAAGGAGCATAATTAGATTTAAAAAACATTATTTCAGAGTACTGTTGGACATTTAAAACATTTCCTTGTGTTCTTCACTATTTGTGCCTTATCATTTACGTACCACCCCTATTATTATTTAATAATAGGTATTTTGGCCATTCATTTTAATAATATTAAGCATCTTACATTTTCTAAGATTTTCTTCTATTATTGCTTCCCTTCTAGTTCATTACATTTGGTGAGAAGCTGACCTTACTGTAATTTCATTTTATATTGATCAGAAACAGTTTTGTAAATGCTTTTCCCGTAAGGGTTGACACTGGTATTTGTTTAAACTTCAGCATTCTTGCACAACTTTATTTAACTTTACATAAACTTATTTGTTGAGGTGCTATCCTAGATATCAGGCCTGCAAAGGTTTTGTCACCAATGACTGTAGGGGTTTTTTTTGCAAATGTTTTCAAATTTTTTTTGCAAAATGCTGTTTAAAATAGTGCATGTTGATATATTGTGCCCTAATATTTCCATATTGCAGTTCTATTTGTAATGGAAGTGCTCAGAAAGTTAACATAATCTGGAATACAAATGGCTAAAAGAAATATGTAAGGGAAACATTATTTCAAAACAACAGAAAAACAACACTGGTCTAAACATATCCACACATTGTTTGATACAACTGAAATGCTTTTTTCCTTCAGACACAAATTTAAAGTGTCTTTAATTTGATTTTGAAAAACTGATTTATTAAGGACAAACTGAATCTATTTTTTTGTTTGTTGGGGTTTTTTCTACCTCTGAAAATTATTTTATTAATGCAGTTGGCAGAAGGAAAGTGAAGACTGACACAAGGTTGAAATCCTATATTAAAAAATTCCTAAGTTTAGCAGTTCTGGCTTCCTCAGGAGGGGGCAATAACGTTTCAGTAAAGAATGACCTGCAATTAATTATTAACTGTGAGTGAAATGTATTGGTGGCATTTCAGCTCACCCACAGCAGAGGCTGTTTAACCCACCCTCATTAACATCTATGGTTTGCTGTTGTCCCAGACACAATGACTCTTTTAATATATTTTATTCTTTTGCTATTTTCTGGAACGACTTTTAGCCAAGAGAAAACGTAAGTAAAGCAAATACGGAATTTACTGGAAATGTTACTTGATTGTTGTCCTCTCTGTTGGGTAAATAAATCCAGAATTTAAGTAGAGCCAATACAAAGGGCACTTTCCAAATAGGATTTTAATTAGTGTCTTACAATAACCTGATTATCCTGTTTGCTTTAACGCTGTGTATGGAACTGAATTACAAAGGGAAGTAAGAAATCCGAAAGAAATATAGTTATTATTATCCTGTTATTGTTTTATATTGCATGTACAGATATGTCCTTACAGCACCAAAGATCTTCCGAGCCGGGGCCTCTGAGAAAGTTGTAGTTCAAGCTTTTGGTTATGAGGAGGAATTTCCAGTCAATATTGCCCTAAAAAGCTTTCCAGATAAACTCGCTGTGTATTCGTCTGCTCGGATTTCCTTAACTCCAGCCAACAAATTCCAAGATGCTGTAACTTTAACAGTAAGGAATTCAGACTTTTCTTACAGTCTTTTTATTATCACATTTAGTGGTAAGTGTTAAAAATGATTATGGTAAGTTTTCAGTTGTTTAAACTGGGGAGGGAAACGTAATGCCCCAATTTTTGGTCTGAAATTAAAATTTGGCTGAATAAAATCAGTGTAAAGGAACGACGCTGAAGTTAAACATAGAATCAAACTATTTTAGAAACATTACCATACTTGCATAACTTTAAAAATAAAGAGAGAGAATCAACTCAAAGTACCAGCCACAGCAGCAGCTTTGTTGTGGCCAGGATTCATCATGTGCTTAGATGGAAATCTGATAATTTGTACTGTTGTAACTCATAACTGGGCTTTGAACTTTGCTGGTTAATTCTGGGCATAAATAAAATGCAATATTTCAGAATATCTGTAGCTTAATACTGCAGACTATCAGCTATCATGTAAGCAAGAATAGATCTTGTGAGTGTTGATATTTTTATTTAATGATACTCAACCACAGGACTGTAATTGCTTTTCAGTTCCTCTTTTCATCAAAAAATACTGTAGGAAGAAATACATTAAAACTATTTTAATAATCTTCAAAAACCTTTATTTCCTCTCCCCCAGGTTCAACCAACAGATTTACCAAGAACAGATAATTCAGACAAGTATTTGTATTTGGAAGCTGTTTCTCCACATTTCACAAGATTTAAAAAAATTCCCGTTTCCTATGAGAATGGGTTTCTTTTTATTCATACAGACAAACCAATTTATACTCCTGATCAGTCAGGTAAATAATGCTTATTTCTCTCGGCTGGTATTTAATTTTTAAAATCTGCTGACTCTGCCAAGGAACTAAGATTTAAATGTTCTTTAAGCTCTTGGTTGTGTTGCATTGCCATAGACTGATATTTAATTCTTTAATCAGCAGAGTGTTATTTTGAAGTATTTGATCATATTGAAATCACTTCTCCCTGCCCTCCTCACTCTAAATGACTCATTTGTGGCACAAAGAGTGAAAGATTTTCCTGAGAATTTGTTTAAAATATTGGTGAATTTTTTGGTTGTTTTGATTTTGAGATTTATTGCTATAATTCTTACAGTGAAAGTCCGAGTTTACTCTCTGAATGAAGAACTGCGGCCAGCTCAGAGAGAGACTGTCCTGACTTTTGTGGTGAGTTGTAATTGAATTTAATATTATTATTTTTTAGCTCTAATAACAAATAAAGGTAGGTGGGTAGGTAGATGGGAAATCAGTATTGCAATCAATGTTTAATAAAACTCTTGGATGTTTTTGCAGGTAGACAGAAATCTTTTAAAAGATTTAAAATTGACTTTGCAAAGTTGGATAGAGGTTTTCAAGCCCCAGATCTGAAGTTGTTAGAGAATACAAAAAAAAAAAATCTTTAATGTCTGGGAAAATGATTTTTGAGGGAATTTTAGTACTCTATGGGTTTTATACTATTTGTTTCATTTAAGATATAAAAATAATCAGTATCTACTCTGTTTTTAGCCTTTAACAATTGCCTGGTTATTGCAGTATTTTTTTAGCTATTTTAAGCATAGCTTTGACTTGGTGGAACCAAGTTGTCAGAATTTTAGTTTGAGTTGTTTCTACAAATGTTTGTGTTTTTATGCTCTGAAACTCTTAAGAAAAATATGTTATGGCCAGCCTGCCTCTGAAAAATCACAGGAGGAAGATTCTCCTTTTGACAAGAACAGTCTGTAACTGCTCATTCTTTCCTCTTATCATTTAAAGGATCCTGAAGGAGTAGAAGTGGATATTTTGGAAGAAAATGATTTTACTGGAATAGTTTCTTTTCCTGACTTCAAGATTCCTCCTAATCCTAAGTAGATTTATTTAATGCTTGGTTTTTTGTGAATTATTAACATAATAATGCCTTTTTATAGTGACTGTCATAGAGTGGCTTTGCGTAGTGGGCATGACTCGAAACTTGGAGGTTTCTAACATATCACATAGGGTGGAATCCTGATATAAATTGGGACCTTATATTCACCTTAAAGAACAGTGAGTGGTAGGTTTTTCATGATCAATTAAAAAAGAATATTAATGACAATTAAAGCTTTCTACTGTAGAGATATAAAGAGGGATAAAGACGTGGTGATTTCATATTTCATATGTATTTCATACAAATCACCACCATTTTTCCAGGAACAGCAGCATAAAAAAGAAATATCTCTTCAGTTCTCCTTTTAGTCTTGAGAGGGTGCTGAAGCATTGCTGAGATGGCAGAAGGATGATAGCAGGGGCTTGAGAAACTGGTTTATAACTGATTTTGTTTTCACTGATTTTAATTTAAAATAAGTGTCAAATAATTGGTGATGTATCGAAGAGAATCTGCTCAAAGTAGGCATTGAACACGTGCAAAAATTTGGTGCAGAATTTTCTTCTCTAAGAGATTATTACCCTGAAATATTACTAAGCAGTAATAATAATTTTTTCCCTCATCATTAATTTTCTTCTTAAAAACTGCTTGATTATTAACATTTCATAGGTATGGAATTTGGAAGATTAAAGCCAAGTACAAGAAGGATTTTGTGACCTCAGCTGTGGCAAAATTTGAAGTTAAGGAATACGGTAAGATGTGGCCATACTGTGAACCTGCACTTTTAGTATTTTCAGTAACTCAGACCCCTTGAAATGCCAGGATTCTTCAGTGGCTGAGCACCTGTGGCTTCATGGATAAAACACACCCAAGTGACCTTTTTTCTACTCCATTTGCAGCTATGCCAAGCTTTTCCATTGTCATCGAGCCGGAGAGTAACTTCATTAGTTCGGATAAATTTGAGAACTTCAGGATTGTTGTGAAAGCTAGGTAAGGAAATTGGGCTCGGAATTCTGAATATTTTGTGTCTCTTCTTTTACTTGAGGAATGATTCTCATGAGTCCAGAAGTTTCCTCTTTGCCTTCCTCAAGCAGCCCTTTCATCAAAATCCTTTCTGCTCTGTAAAAGATCTAAGTGACCCTTCTTAAAATTCTTCCAAAGTGATTATTTTTCAGCAGAAGTCTTCAAAATACACAGACATTTGTTTTTCATCTCTTGCCTAGGCAATTACTCTTCTTCAACAACAAATGCTTTACTGCAGCCATTAAAGTAATCTCAAAAGCATTTATATTGTTTTATTCTCAGCTATTTTTCCAACAAAAAGCTTCCAAGTGCTGATGTTTTTCTTCGTTTTGGAATAATTGAAGAAAGTGAGAAAAGAATGATGCCTCAGGCAATGCATGTAACAAGGGTAAGAAGCAGCAAGTCAAGTCTGTGTAGAATTTATGTGGATAATTCAGGATTGATCCAATTCCATTGAAGTTTGTCCATTAAATTTGGTGAGAATGGGCCTCAAGTTGTAGTTTGCATCCCCAGCTCCCCAGTGTGGCCTTTTCCTGTGTAATGCTGTCATCAGGGGCAGAGAAATGCACTTGGAAATGAAGCTCAGAGGCAGCATCTGAGACAATGTCATTTCCATCTGGTGTAATTACTCTCTTGGCCTAACTGTGTGATTAAAATTTCTATGAAATAACTTTAATGCTATCTATTATAAAATAAATGAAATCAAATGGAGACAAGCAGATCAAAATGATAATAGTTTATTGTGGGGAGTCTGTTCTCCACTAATTATCCCCTTTCCTCATGTAGTGAAGATCTCTCTGTGCTATCCCTACCTCTTGCTGAGCCTGCACACAAACTTTGCTATATGTGCCATTGGTTGATTAATTTAAAATAAATTTAGGGAATAAATAATTCTTTTTTAAAACATTTCCATCTTTGCTTTCCTCTGAAAATAGACAATGAACAGAAACCCATTGAATCTGCATGTAGCCTATGTATTATTTCTAAATTATCAGCTATAAAGTGATGATCTCAATTTCATTTCCAGATTGAAAATGGAGTTGCTAGGATCAATTTTAACAGTAAGAGAGCAGCAAGTTCTATAGGGTTTGACAGTCTGGAAGCACTGGATGGGTCATATTTATATATTGTGGCATCAGTGTTGGAGTCTACAGGTAAGTTGCTTTTTCTTTGCAATTTTTCTTAACATTTCTGCAAATGTGAACAGAACTAGAAAAGAAAATTATTAGGATAACTTTCCTAACATCAGACTTTCTTTAATATTCAGTTTCTTCTTCCAAAAACTTGTAAGGAAGAACAGCCAAGTCTCACTGTAAAAAATGGTTAGGGATTAAACTTGCTTTTGGCTATTTGTCACATGGGGTACCATGTTTTGTTAGGTGGCCTCAGTGGAGAAGTAGAGTTCGCTGGAGTCAGGTTTGCTGTCTCTCCTTACAAGCTGAGTTTGATTGCTACTCCTCTCTTTGTGAAGCCTGGACTTCCCTTCTTCATTAAGGTCAGTTCCCAGGAGCAGGCTGGTTGCACATTGCAATTTAAACCCCATAATGCATAAGCTTTGCCATTTTCTCTCTGTATCACTCTATGTCTGAACACTCTTTAATTTCCATTGACTAGTACATTTTGACTCCCTGTTGTAGAAGCAGCTGAGCAGCTTGGAAGCTTCTTCCTGCAAAATGTCACCATTTCTTTGTCCTGATGAACAGGTGCAGGTGAAAGACACCATGGACGACTTTGTGGGAAACATCCCTGTTACTGTCACTGCAAAATCACTTAGTGAGCAAATGGATGAGACTCAGTTGATATCAGAGGGTTCAGAATCTGGGAGAAGAAAAACAAGCATCAGTGATGGAACTGCTTTGTTTGTTGTTAATATCCCATCAAACAGCAAAATGTTGGAGTTTCAAGTGAGTTAAATTGTTCCATTAAATGATTTCTTTGAGAGTGTAATTATTTCTTTGAGGGTAAGGTCTTGATCTGGCTTTTATTAATCCCTCTGAACAACATATTGCAGAGTGATTTTAGTATTGTCTTTGCTAGTTTACTTAGGTATAATTCTGTACTCAGGCTATTCAGACATTTATTATCTTTCCAGGTAAAAACTGCAGATCCACGTCTTTCAGATGAAAACCAAGCAAGTAAAACCTACGAAGCAAAAGCTTATTCATCCCTGAGTCAGAGTTATCTCTATATCAACTGGGCTTCAAACCACAAAACCCTAGAAGTGGGGGATGTAATAAATATTAATGTATATCCACAGAGTCACTACATTGATAAAATACATCACTACAGCTATTTGGTAAGTAACAGATGTTTCTGCATAAAATATTGAATTGCAATTTAATATATATGGTCATGGATGAAAAACCTCAACAATCAAGAACTATCCTCAGCACAGAGTATGTGCAGCTCAGACAGCTGCTTCCTTTCAGATACAGTCTGTCAGCTTTTTAGGAAAAAAATAACAGTCTCATGTTTAAATTATTACTTTTAAATTCTCATCTGACATTGACTGCGATTCAGGACAAGTAGTGTTGGTCTCATGAGCTATTTCAGAAGGTGAAATGTAGATGAAGGAAAAGGAGTGCAGAGGCAGCATTTCTTTTTAGTGGAAGATATAAATTCAAATAATTATTACATGTGAGAAATAGACTGAATATAAAATTTGACTTTTTTATTCTCCATCATTTTTTTTTAACCACAGATCACATCAAAAGGGAAGATAGTAAGCTTTGGAACTCAGGAGAGAATTAAGGATTTGGAATATGAGCATCTAACTTTTCAGATAACCCAAGAAATGGTTCCTTCAGCACGTCTTATTGTTTACTACATTGTCATGGGAGAAGAAGCTGCAGAGTTAGTGGCTGATTCAGTTTGGCTGAATGTGGAACAGAAATGTGGGAATAGCCTTGATGTGAGTAGCAAAATAGGCACTGATATTTGTGGGCTTGCATTCATTTTATGGTCAGATTTTATCTTGCATTTACACAAGCTCTTTCACACTTAACTTGTTGAAGTGTCTGCTTCAGCTGGATTGATTTTGGAACAATGTGCTTTCAAAATTACCAGTATTTGTTTTCAATTTATAGATTAAGCTGCAGTCAAGCAAAGAGACACTGAAGCCAGCAGAGGTTGTATCACTCACCATGAAAACCCAGTCCAGCTCCTTTGTTGCTTTGTCAGCTATGGACAAGGCAATATACGGAGTCACAGGAAGAAGGAGGAGAGCAATGGAAAAGGTGAGCTGGCAGCCATAAAAGGAAATCAAGTTGCTCTTTGTTTCATGTTCACATTCAGTAACTGATACGTGTCACGCACTCAGTCAGCCTGAAAATGGGCAGAAGAGAATTCAAGGAAGAATGAAAGTTGTTGTTTTAAATCTACAGTTCAAAATTATTAAAAGAATTCGTTTACAGTCTTTTGAATTCCAGTAGAAGTAAATTGTGGTTTTAAAGGCAGATCTGAACTCTCTCGTTAGAACCCCACTGACTTGGCCAAAACCAGGTTGCAGTGTTGCAGAGCTCCTTGCTCAAGGAGCCATGGAGACCATGATCTCCTTCTTTGTTTTTGCCATAGCCTTTCCAGGCTGTGTTCTGAAGGCATTCTGGTAGCATGGCATGTGTGTTTCTCCTCAGATAATGCTGCAGCTGGAGAAGAGTGACCTTGGCTGTGGGGCTGGGGGAGGACAGGACAACATCGCCGTGTTCCGAATGGCCGGGCTCACCTTTCTGACCAATGCAAATGCTGATGACTCAGAGGAAGCAGGTACATTCCTGTGGTCCAGGCATGGAATTGTGGGCTTCCTGAAATATTCTGTTGTCATTCTCAGTTATTATGTTGGAACTCAAGGGAATGCATATACTAATGATTTTTGAGGGAGGCAAGCATCTTGTGAACTAGCTACTGTCATCGAAATGAAAATACTTATATGTCATTAAAACAGCAAACAGAAAAAGTTTCACACATTTGGAATGTGATTTTGTGGAATTATTTTTAAGAAGGCTATGCTTTTACAAGAGAAGTTCACATCATTTGTACTTTTTTTTTTTTTGGACAGCTGAACCTTGCAATGAAGTGTTAAGAACCAAACGGTCTGACTTCAGGAACAAGATACGCGAAGAAGGTGTTAAAAATATTTTTAAGTATATCATTATGAAAACAAATCACATCCATTAGAAATCAAGTATCTGAGTGTTTGCTTACTAATTTTAATGTATTTGAGAGAGAGAGACTGACAAATATGGACAATGACTTCAGAGAGGACCCCATTTATAAAGCCTTTCCGGATTTAAGTTCACGTTGAAAATACAATGCAAAGTTTAAGCAATGTTTAAGATTTGAGCAACCTGGGCTTGTGGAAGATGTCCTTGCCCATGGCAGGGGGTGGAATGAGATGATCTTTAAACTCCCAACTCAAATCTGTGATTCTTTGGTGTTTTCTTTTTCTGAAGAGGCATAACTGAAAATTCACAGTATTATCCCATGACAATCTTTCCCAATCACCCCATGCCAGACCAAGCCTGTCAGAAAAGCCTTTGACTGATAAATTTTAAAATGTAATACAGCTCATCTTACCTAATTTATATTTTAAATTCAGATTAGTAATTATTAAGTATGTGTCACTAACTTTTCAAAAATAACAACTTCATCCTCAAAACTGTGTCTTCACTGAAATCCTGCGAACAAATAATTTGGAAATAAAAACTTCGTCTCAAGGAAGTGAATTATTTTTATTTCAGTATCTAAATACCGAGATCCAGAAATCCGGCAGTGCTGCATGGCTGGAGTAAAGGCATATCCAGTCTCTGAGACCTGCAGGGACAGAGCTCAGAGAATTCAGAGAAACCAACGATGCATTGCTGCATTCAAAAACTGCTGTGAATTTGCCAACAGGCTGCGGCTGGAAGAGCCAAATAAGCTCCTAATATTGGCCAGAATGCGTGAGTATGAGAGCTCTGGGTGTCCTGCTCCAGCAGAACAGGGGGAAAGAGGTGATGGAGTCTATTAACCCCTCCCTGGTACCTGTCAGGGTTAGTCCAGACAGAATTTTACCAGTCTCCCAAGACTTTGGTTGCATATCCCTGAAGAGGGGTAGGAGAGCAGTTCTTTATTCTGTTCAGCTCTCTATTCTGTTCACCCACAATTAGAACAACCAGAACAGCAATTAGAGAGTATTAGGAGTAAACTTGAATGCTAAATTTGAATCCTTTGCCCAGGCCCAAGACAGCCAGTGGGTAACACCTCAGGAAAGATCAGTGGGAGTGTCAAATTCTTTCCTTTGTCTCCCTATAATTGCTTGTTAACAAGGTGATCTGTCAGGATATTGGACAGGTATTCACATGTGTAAATGGATGAGGTGGAATTAACACAGATTTTTGACTGAGGGAATTCAGATACCTTTTTTCTTGTATCAGAGGTTTTCTTACTTGCATTATTTATGTTCTTCAGATTTTGAGGCTCTCTTGGAACTGGATAAGGCACAAGTTCGTAGCTACTTCCCTGAAAGCTGGTTATGGGAAGTCCACCAAGTTTCTTCAAGGTACTGCCTTTCTCAAATCAGCTTTATAGAAAGGAAATGCTAAAACTGAGGTTAACTGGGTAACCTTAGTTGAAATGTGAGCTGCAATGCAGTCTTATCCAAACAAACTATTCCTGCCACGTTCCCCTCCATGCTCCATATGTTGTGTGGTGCCCAGATTGTTGAGCCACTTTTCCTTTCACTTTGGACCGTACTAAATACCAGCTTCTGGGAAATCAGCTAAAACCAGGTTTATTCAAACGAAAATCCAGAATTCCTGTTTTCTGGCTATGGTCTCAGAGCTTCCCTGAGTCTCTCTTAGAATGTTGCTGGTGATGAGCTGTTCTTTTAACAGGTGATGATTGGTAATGGATAACTGTAACAACACTTTTAACACAGGTCCAAGACTCTGTCTGTCACCTTGCCTGACTCACTGACCACCTGGGAAGTACAAGGTGTTGGTATTTCAGATAAAGGTAGGTACTGCAACCCTATTAGCTTGGAGCTAAAGAATCAGGAAGCTTTGTAGACCCTCTCATTCAGTTTGACATTCATGTTCTAAAATGTTCACTTTCTGGTTCATAGACAGGAAAAGAAAACAAGAATGTGTATTTTAGGGAAAGTAAATGACTTCATGTCATGTTGTGAGTGTCAGTGGCTGGGAAAACAAAACCTGTCTTGTGTGTGACAGTGGCTGATAGTAAATGAGTAAGAAGAAGAAAAAATATTGAGTAACTCTTCCCTGGAAAACTTTACATTGTCCTGCTACCTGTAGCTCAGGGATTTGAGATTTTCCAACAGATTTGGTAATCCAAGCAGAGAACTTCTTTGGGAAGAAGAAACCCAAAGAACCTGATATGTCAGCAGGGGTGTGAGGAATGGGAGAGAGCAGCTTGCATCAGGAAGTAAAAGCTGGGGCACTTTTAAAAAGCTTGGATTGTTCAAAGTGCACACTGAAAAATGATAAATCATCACTAAAGTATGTCAAGACCTTCTCAAACTTGTTTATCAGAAGGGTGGATAAGACACTCTGCTCTTATGTTTTTAATTCTCTTAGGTATTTGTGCTGCTGCACCTTTGGAAATCCAGGTTATGAAGGATATCTTCCTGAGCATTTATGTTCCTTATTCCGTGGTACGAGGGGAGCAAATTGAGTTAAAAGGATCCGTTTATAACCATAAAGCCTCTGCAATTAAGGTAATTTGTGTTAATGAGTTCTGTGAAAGGATTATAATAATAATAAATTAAAAAAGCATTTTTCCTGTGAATATCTAGTATAAACAGATCCTTGGATCAGATTTCTCCAGTCCTTAAGCCAGTGTTACGTATTGCAAACAGAGAAGTAGCATTACAGTAACAGAATGCTCATTACAGGATTTCAGTGGCTTTGATTTCTCTGGTGTCATACCTGCCATGGAAATGAAACATTAAAAACTTTCCACGTTTCAGTTCTGTGTTAAAATAGCAGCTGGAAATGGAATCTGTACTTTTGGAGATTCTGCAAGTGCTGGATCGGGGATGCAGAGCTGTAAATTAAAGAATCTGGACGGTGGTTCTTCCTCAGCAATTACATTCCGGATACTCCCACTGGAATTGGGTCTTCACACTGTCAATTTTACATTGCTGACCCCCAGGAACAGTGAAATTGTAGTTAAAACTTTACGTGTCATGGTAAGAACAAAAAATCGGAATGTTTTTAGCTTTTTTTAATTTTCAAATCGGGTTCAATTGAGTCAATATGGAAATTTTGCTCTGTTTTAATATTATCACACAATGTCCTTGAATTCCTTGAGGTGTGTGCGGTGGAAAATGATTAACTGAGCATTTGAGCACTCTCATTTTTAAACCTTGATTATAAGACCTGTCAGAAAGATTACATGCATAAAAAGATAGATTAGAACTTTGTAAGCAAGGAGAATACTTTATTCTGAATTGATTGGTTTGGATTTTCACTGAAACACAATTTTTGGTAATTTTTTCCTTTCCTAAGGTTTTATTTAAATCTTTTGTTAAATTTTCTCAAGAACTGTATGAGCTAGAACACTAACTGAAATTCATGTGGGACAGCTGTACAACAGTTAAGTCAAACTCAACTACAGAAAAAGAAGGCAAAAATACTGTGGGTTTAACCTGTTGTTTCATCCTATTTGATTAAGCAAAAATGTTTCCATTTTCTACCTCTTGCCTCATAATGATTCCAGCCAGAAGGCATTAAGAAAGAACTTCATGCAGGTTTCACTTTGGATCCACAGGGTGTTTATGGTAAGAGAACTGATGATGTGTCTTTGTGTTATTTTTTCATGTTCTTGATTCTTGATAATCAAGTTTTCCATAATATGAAAAAATTGGAATTTCTCCTTCCTGAGATATTGTAAATATATCATTTCCCAAGGATTTCCTGCCCTTGGCTTAAGTAAACTTGGATTAATTTCTTAAAGGAATCTTTATCTTTTAGTGTGATATGATTGTAAGCTTTTCTCAGCAGGTGCTTTATTAATGGGAATAGAATATGTTGTCATTTAACCAAAGAAACCACAAAGTTCAGGTCTAGATCACATTTTTTTTGGTAACAAAAGAAAGATAAAGAGTTTGCACCTGTTCCTTTTCAAAGATTGATGTTGTTTGCATGTGCATTTGGGAATATTTCTAGTTTTCAAATTTTGGTTGCTGAATTCTCAGCTGTAACCTTCAATCTGGCAATTACAGCTGAATCATCCGTTGATTTAGACTGTGCAGTGTGATACATGTACATATGTATACATCTTCAATTACAGGTTCAATCAAGAGACGACAAGAATTTCGATACAAAGTCCCACTAGATCTGGTCCCTAAAACACAAATTGACAGAAGTGTCAGTGTAAAAGGTAAATTGAAACTTTCAGTGCACTGCATATGTACTTTCTATATATATGTGTGTGTGTCCTTTTCCTCTTATTTTGTATTAAATTAATCTAATTTCTTCCTAGGTTCTTTTTCTTTTGAGAGAAGGCTTTGCAGGTGCCCTTTTTGTGTAGAAATTTAAGCACTTCATAAAGAATGGCTGCTCATAAGTGTCAGTCAGATTCTGCCCTTGGATTTGCTTCCACGATCTGTTGTTTAAATCAATTTTGGGGTTTTTCCTTCCACAGGACATCTTATGGGTGAAGTGATTGCCACGATCCTGAGTCCCAGTGGCCTGCAGATGCTGACCAGCCTGCCCAAGGGCAGTGCAGAGGCTGAGCTCATGAGCATTGCCCCAGTATTTTACGTGTTCCGCTACCTGGAAGAGTCGGATAACTGGCATTTACTGGGCCCTGAGACCTTGAGGTCAAGAACTCAGATGAGGAGGAAGATGAGAGAAGGTAGAAAAATCTGCTGCTGCTCTTGCTTCAGGGTTGTAGAGGTCCATAACCTTTGCTGAGTGAGAGGGGTGATACATCTGAGGGAGCAAACATAATTCTCAGAACTTTCTTTGCGCCTGATGTATCCCTTAGGAATTGTGAGCATCTTGTCATTCAGGAATGCTGACTACTCCTACAGCATGTGGAAGAATGGACAAGCTAGCACATGGTGAGTTAAAAGGGGTTTGGGGTTGGAAAAAGGCTTATCTCACTCCTTTGCTTTCGTAATTTTAGTAACCACCAGACAAGAACATGAGGGTAGATTTAATCTCTGCTTGGTACTCCTAATATTATCTTTTGATTCCTTGCTTTCACTTGCCAAATCTTTTCTTAGTGTCCATAATTCACGCCATGACAACCAAGATGGGTTTGGGATGTAGTGAGTTCATACCCTAAAACACGGGAGTTGATCCTGGTTTAAAATGATTTCAGTAATTACTGCCCATTTGTTAAGCTAAGTTTGAAATTAGTCCTGTTTATTCCTTTGAACTGTGGGAGTGTGTAGGATACAGAATCCTAAACAGTGCAAATTTGTGTCTGCCCTCTGCAGTGTGGGAGTACCTGCCAATCTAAACAAACAGGATCTGTTTGCTTTCCTTGGCAGGTTGACAGCTTTTGCTTTAAGGGTTCTTGGACAAGTTAATCAATACATTGATCTCGATCAAAAGTCTATTTGTGATTCCCTTCTGTGGCTGATTGATAACTGTCAGATGCCAGATGGGTCATTCAATGAATTTTCAAACTACCAACCAGTGAAACTACAGGTATGAAACCCAAACTTTTTCTGTGCTCAGACAGTAAAAGCTGAAGGCACCAGGAGATAAAGTGTTTTAGCAGTGCAAGATATTTTAGGCTGGATTTCATCAAAACACCCATTTAAGACAACTTTTCTCTTTAGTCTAAATTCATTTAAGGCACAGCACAATCTTGCAAACCTTTCTGGTTTCCCACATAAAGAAGATGCTTGCCACTTCTTAATATTTAGAAAAAGAATATTTAGGTTCATTTTACAATCTAATAGTCCTGCCTTGTGAATAACTTCATATATTTTGGTTTCTTTTTTACAAAGAAGCTGTTGCCTTCCAAAGAGTCAATGTATTTTCAGGTTTAATTAAACTGATGGTTTTTACAGGAATTTCTATTTGCTTCCACACCTAAACAGTGAAAATTCTATTTATTTAAATGAACTTTAATTTCTGTTTAATTATTTTTATTATTTGGTTTTTGTAGGGTACATTACCTCGAGAAGCTAAAGAAAAATCTTTGTATCTCACAGCATTTTGTATTATTGGAATTGACAAGTCAATTAAAATATGTCCTACTCAGGTAAACATTATTTTTATTTCTGCCAGTGGACATGTCCTGGGCTTCTAGTTTCTTCCCTTTTCTTTGACATTTGTTTAAATAAATCAAGAGGTTGTTTTCAGTTTCACAGTTTCATTTGCTTTGTTAGTCTTTGTCTTTCAGAGTTAGCAAAAGAACAAGGAACTTCTGGATTTATTATAAGATATTGTGGAAGACATTATATATCTACATAGCCTTGAGAGAGAGGATGTGTTTCTCTAAGGGTCAGTCTGATGGGTGTAAGCTGTAACCTGTCCCTCTTTTCAGAAAATCCACGATGCCAAGAGCAGAGCAGGGGATTTTTTGGTGCAGAATGTGCAGCTGGCCCAGAGCCCCTTCACCATGGCCATCACCTCGTACGCCCTGGCCCTGGTGGACCTCAACGACAACTCGGCACGGGCGGCGTTCTCTGCCCTGAAGAAGGAGGCCTTTGTCATAGGTACTGTTCAGTTCTCACTCTTCCTGACCAGCACTGTCCCCATCAGCTGCTCTGCATCACATCTGTGCTCACCACTTTATAAACATCAGCTTTTTAGCATAGGAGAAGTTGATTTCTGTCCCGTTAGGTGCAGAGTGAATTCCTCCCCATCTCCTGGCCCTGAGTGGGCCGTACCTGACTTTGTGTAGCAGAGCTGCTGCTGTGCTTCCATCTGAACCCTTTTCTCCCCCTGCAGGTGACCCTCCCATCTATAGGTTTTGGAAAGATGCTTTCAAAACACAAGACCAGCCAGCCCCCAGCTCTGTCACTGCACAAATGGTTGAAACCACAGCCTATGCCTTGCTCACTACTTTGCTAAGAGGGGATGGAAACTATGCCAAGCCCATCATCAAATGGCTCTCTGAAGAACAGAGATATGGGGGAGGATTTTATTCCACACAGGTGGGCTCTTAGATATTCTGTCCTCATTCTGCAAGTACCAAAATCTGAAACACTTTTTCCCATCCCTGGAAATTCAAGGCCAGATAGGATGAAGCTGAGCAACCTGGTCTAGTGGAAAGTGTCCCTGCCCACAGCAGGGTTGGAATGAGAGGGGCTTTAAGGTCCCTTCCAACCCAAACAGTTCTATGATTCTGTGAGATGAACATTTTAAGAGGATAATATAATTAAATGACCACACTGCCAGCATCAGAGTGCTGTGTATGGGATTAGTATCAAGTGACTCCATTGCCATGATATTCTTGGTCTCTGGGAAATCTCGTCATTATCATAAACTGAAATTTTATAAATAGAATCTCTGAAGTTAATTCTTTGTAATTGATTTCTGACAGGACACTATTAATGCTCTTGAGGCCTTGACTGAATATTCCCTTCTTGTCAAACGGCTGAATTTGGACATGGATGTTAAAGTATCCTACAAAAACGGAGGATCCCTAAACTTATTTAAACTGACAGAAAACAATTTTGTGGGAAGAACTGTGACAGTGAGTGAATAACATTGCTTCTAAAAAGGGAAACCAGAATCCTTAGCATCCTGGTAAATACTTATTTGAGCTTTGAAATAGCTACTAAAGTAGCTATTTTTTGTTATAACAAAGAGGTAATAATTTGATATGAAAAATGTTTAAGGTCTTTGTTTATCTGCTGTATTTAATATATTTGAATGTTCACTTAAGTTTAATATTTCTGCAGAATCTGTTATGTTTTTGAAATGTAAGCAAGACAAGCAGATCAGCTGACCTGAATTGTTGCTAATTGTTGCTAAGATTTATTATGAATGTGTGACTTCTTGTTTCTCCCCAATCCTTTAGGCACCTTTGCAAGATGACCTATATGTGAGCACTGGCAGCAGCACTGGCATAGCTACAGTAAATGTAAGTATGCAACCAGGGTTTTTTTAATGGAATTTCTCTTTTCTTAATATGGTGTGGTTTTGCTCAAGAACTCCCCATTTCTTTCTGTGCTGATAATTTATTTCCTCTGCTTTGCTGGTTTTTTTATATTACCAATAAACCAGGCTTGTTTGTGTTCTTCACAGTGTGAGTTTTTACAGTTTTATCCCAGTTTTGAGGATTGTTTGATGCTGCTGCTGTTTTGTCTGATTTATTTGTACGTGTGCAGGTGAGGACAGTGTATAACATCCTTGGTACTTCTGAAGAGTCCTGTAACTTTGAACTGAAGATTGTTCCAAAGAGAGATGATGGTAAAGGGTTAATATAATTTTAAACGTTACTATTCAGGTCAGTGCAAGGGAAGGAGGGAAAAAAAAATCCCATTTTTTATGAGTGTTTTTTATTAAGAAAAAAAGAAATTCTGCCACTTTCTAAATGCAAAACTGGAAAAGAAATTGCTAAAAGCTTTTTTAGCCCTGTTTGAAACTATTGCCTTTTTGTGAATAGAATTAATATCTAATTTATTTCTGTTAGGTGCATTTTTAGTCATTTATGGAAAAGTTTTTACAATTGGTGGAGTGAGAAGAAAGAAATATGATGTGGAGTGGGATGGTGACAGTTAATTCTACAAAGTACTGAACATTCTGGTGCAGTTACTGCAGGGTATAGAACCACATTCTGAACTTTTGCCATGAAATGGTTTTAATAATATAAATACACAATAAACTACATTAAACTTTTAAGGTGTTGTTTCACCTGAGTTACCAAAGAAGTAAATGCTCTTTGCTTGTGGCTAGACAATGAGTTCCTTTAAAAATAACCATCAAGACAATTTAAAGAATTACCTTCCAATTATGCAAATGCTTTGTGAGAATTCTGGATTGCTGCTTTTGAAGAGTTATAAAATTCCTTCTTTGGCTCTACTTGATACAAACAGGTCGCATAAGACAAGATGGGGAACCCCTGGGGCACCTGGAGGCTTGTGCGAAGTAAGTGCAGCTGAGGGTTTGTTTATTAATAATTCCACCAGCTCTCCTGATCTTTTCTTTCTGTTTCTCCACCGTTATGTACATGTGTAAACAGAATTAGAGCCAAAGGGCATGATCTCTGTGGGAAGGAGCCTTCAAGTTATATTTGGGTTCTCCTGGAACATAAGCATTAAAGGCCTCTTCATGCATGATATTGGCATAAATCTGAATTGATTCATCTGGGCTATTTTGCTTCATTATGAGTTTACTGTGGCCTCATTGTTGACAGAATTTTCCTTAGGTTTTTCTGGGATCACATTCAAATATGTCTCTTTCGTTTCAGTTATAATTAACTGGCTTTAATCTATTTCAGGTACAGGCCCAGTGCGAGTGAGCCCCGGTCGGGGTCTGCTCATGCTGTGATGGACATAGGGCTGGTCAGTGGAGTGGAAGCCAATCCAGAGGATTTATCTACTGCAAGTATTGAAGAATGGTTTTTCTCTTACTGGCTTTATATAACAGAGCTGTAGTATTTACTGTTCTTCATCTTTTTCTGTGCCCTGCAGCTTGCAAGTGGAGTTGATCAGTTGATAGCAGATTATGAGATAAAAGATGGGCATGTTCTCCTGCAGATAGACTCTGTATGTTACCCCTTTCCTAACTGTAAGCACTGCTTTTACTCTTTGGAATAATTTTGCTTCCTCTAGAGCTCCTTAATTCATGTGTCCTTCAAACAGGTGCCAGCTCATAAGTTCCTGTGTGTTGGCTTCCGGATCAGTGAGCTTTTCCGGGTTGGAATGCTGAATCCTGCCACCTTCACTGTGTATGAATATCATGCACCAGGTATGTGTTCCAGGTACTCACATCCCTGTTTGCCTTTTAGCTCTTTATTCCTCCTGAAGGACTGCATTTTTCCTTCTGTAATGGCTTTTTAATCCATCTTATTTGAAGCTCAGGTGACTTTTTACTTGCCAAGTTTCAGTGTTGACATCTTGGACTTTGATTTTCTACATGTATTTGTTGTTTCTTTCTGGATCTCCTAGATAAAAGATGCACTATACTTTATAACCCCTATGGAAATGAAAAACTTGTGAGATTGTGTGAAGGAGATGAATGCAAATGCATGGAAGGTAAGCTTTATTTGAAGATGTTTTTTCATTTTACTTGGTGGGAAAATGCAGTGTAGTGCTTTGAACAAAACCACACTAAACATAAGGAAAAAATCCTCATAAGAACACAACTGTTTCCTCTCCACATTTTGTATTTAAAAAAATAAATTAGAAAACCCCAAGTGTTCAGTGTGATCATGGAAGTCTGACTTGATTAACTCAGGTGTTTGAGGGTGTTATTTTGTGTTTCAAATATTCAGTGTTCCAGCATGCAATCCCATACTTACAGTGTTGCTCAGTTAGTGATCCCAAACAGGTAGAGATCCATGTTTTCTTTGGGGACATGTGCTGACATTCTCTTACCTCTGCCTTTCCCTTTCTCCTCATAGCTGAGTGTGGTAAAGTCCAGGAGAGACTCGACCAGTCGATAAGTGCTGAGAGCAGGAGAGAGGCTGCCTGCCAGAGGGACATTGCATATGGTAATGGGGGGGCTCCACTGCCTGCTTCCCCTGCTCTGAAATGTTTGTTTGCTCTGTTTGCTGCTGCTGCAAAGCATCTTGCTCAAATTAGAGCTGTAGTGATTAGAAATTCAGTGTGGTTGCCAGTGGCATAGAGTAAGGAAGGTGACAAACTGGAGCAGAGAAAGGTGAGCTCTACCCACAGCTTCCCTCAGATTAAGCGTGGGTAGAACTTGCCAGTGTTTTCTGCCCCTATAACCATCATATTCCCAGAAATCAGTGTTGTAAAGGGACACAATATTCTCCTTCTGAGCGTCTGTAAGATATTCAGGATGTGTTGGAGGAACAAGGAATAACCGGATTCTGGTTTGTGTCATTGTGCAGTTTATAAAGTGAACATCTTATCTCGCAGTGAAGAAGGGTTTTTTGTGAAGTATTCTGCAACTCTGCTGGATCTCTATAAAAGGGGTGAGTGTCCTGTTCCATTTTTCTGCCCCTGGGAGAAAGGATGTCGTAATGTTCTTGGGTTCTCACTGTGGCACAAGTGGATGCTCATAGGTCCTGTGGAACTGAAGCTGATATTCACTCCTTTTTCCTCTGAGTTTAAGCATCCAATATATCCTTAAAATTACTCTAATATAAAATTATTTAATGTCCACAAGGCTTATTTGCCATTCAGATTTAATTGCAAAGTCTTTCACAAGAGACATGTTCTGTATCATTGAATTTTCCTGTTACAGAATGTGGCAAAGAGATCCCTTGGCTGTGGAGTGCTGTAGAACATTTTAGTGTTTTCTATCTAATACATGAGTTACTGGAAATTCTTTTTGTGAAATTGTCCATTCTTGATTCTTTTTTTCTTTTTTTTTTTTTTTTTTACTTCAGGACAGGCTTTTGCTCAAAAAAATAATGAAATAACCTTTGTTAAAAAGAAGACCTGTACAGATGTTGACTTGAGCCCAGGAGAGCAGTATTTGATCATGGGAAAAGAAGCCTTAAAGATAAGCATTGGTTACAGTTTCAAGTAAGTCATTTACCACCAAGATATGATGAGATGCAATCTTGAAGTGAAGTGCTTGTATGCAATAATTCTTGTGTGGTACAGAACTGATTTAATTTTGAAAGTACTCAAGCAACCCTCGCACAATGTGTTATCAGATGTGTCACCTAAAGCTGGATCATGAACACAAAGCAAGCACTTCCATATTGTAATTTTTTCTCTCTTTGACATTTTCCTTCCCAAATCTTAGCAGCAAGTGATCATTTTCTGTTGTCTTCTTAGATTCCAGTACCCTTTGGACTCCAGCACTTGGATTGAGTGGTGGCCTTCAAATGCAGCCTGTACATCCTGTCGGGAGTTTCTGAACACAATGGATGATTTTGCTGAAGATCTCCTCATCAGTGGCTGTTGATTCACTTGGACAGTTTTTAAATTAAAAATCCAGACCAAATCTCATTGAAAAGAAGATAAATCCTCACCTATTTATTAATTCTTTTTGAACTGAACACTCATTAATAGTTATCTTGAAAAATTATCTTTGCATGTATTTTATAGCAGTGTTATTACAAGAGAGTAATGTTCAAATATGGTTTTTAAGCTTGGATGAGAGAATAACACAGAATGGTGCAAAGACATTTGAAGTTAAAAGAAGTGGATTGATTGTAAAAACAAACATGAAAAGTCCTGTCTTGTCACTCAATCCCATGTCTTATCTGAACATAAATATATGCAGCCACTTTGTAAGCTCTCTGTGAAAGAAACTTTATCCCTTAGGTTTTCCTTTTGTACTCTTTTTTTGAATTCCTGCATTTCAATTCCTGACAGTAACTGATGCTGGTTTTATGCTCTGCTTTCTTGTTTAAAAAAAAAAAAAACCAAACAAAATTCTTCAATCATATGTGTGCCTTTCATTATTTGTGTTTTAAGACACAGTCAACTGAATCAACATCTCCTGTAACTTAGGTGGATTAAAACAAATGTTACTTTGCATTTGATGACTGAATTTGACAGTTAAAAACCTTGCCTTGCCTCCAGGAAAGTGGAAGATGAAGGGCCAATTTTCCTGCTCACAGCTCCTGGCACAAATCAACTTGGTTCCCAGTAAAACTGAGGAGAGATTTTGATACAAAGTACAGTTGCACACATTTTTATTTATATTGAAGAGTTGCCCAAAAGCAGCACGTCCAAGAACTTTAAAATTACTGTTTTCCCTCTCTCTTAGGAATATCTTGATCCAGAACATTTAAGATGTGGAAAGAAGATAGTCAGAGATGATGCAACTTTTAATTTTGGCTCAGTGAGTATTTGACTTTTTTTTAATGCTCCAAACTTTCTAAGAAGCACAAGAAGCTCACACTGTGTCCAGTAATAACTGGATATAAATTAAAATTGCAGGGAGAAGTACAGGGAAATGCTCAGTGAGGTTGTCTAGACAGGCCACCTGTAAACATTTCTGCTTCTGAACTGGTGACTGTGTATTGTGAGACCTAATTATCTCTTTAAATGACAAGGAGCATGTCTTGTTTTCACAGATGACTTGTGACATTTAAGTTCTATCGATTTTCAGTGAGCCAGACTACAAAAAGGCTCCTAAGGACCAGAAACCTGATTTAAAAATAACACATAAAAATGCTGCTCTTAAGTATCAAATTGCAGACACTAGTTTAAAAAAATTCTTTAATCTTATTTGTTGTGTCTCTGTTTCTGCCTAGAATTAACTATCCAATATATCACTAAGATCAGTAAAATATTTGAAATACATGTATTTAAATGGGAACATTTGTACAGATATTTAGCCATGTGTAGGATGGAGGGGTGTACAGACACCAGTGTCAGGAAGATTTACCTTCCCCACATGCCATGGCTTGAGTTTCACAGCAAAACCACGTGGGGGAAAGGTGTATCTGTGTCTTCATCTGCTTCCACATGCAGGTTATGTTGGCAGATTTCCATAGGGCCTCGTTAGCAGGACAAGAGAAGATGACATGGGAGTGATTTTAGAACTCAGTGCCACGCTAACCTCAGTGCCTCGTGGTCGGAGAGTTCTGAGGCACTAAAGAGCTCCCAGGATTAATCCCAGCAAACATGGAAATACTTGGAATAATCACTGCTTAGGTGACTCATCTGTATTATGAAATGGAAATTATTTCAGAATACATTCTGTACTTCCAAGCTTGCTGTGGATTCTGGACATCAGAGCGGTGCTTTTCCCTCTGAATTGTACACAGTGTTTTTCTGTTCCTCGCTTGTTTATGTGTGCGATGTGCAAGTCTCCAAATGTTCCAGCCTTTGAATCCCCAGCCAATAGCTGTACTGCTTCCAGAAAAACTTGCATTTCCCTGCCCCACTCCTGCAGTGTTCCCAAAGGCCAGGCAGCCTCTGGTGTGAGGTGACTGCTCTGCCTCCATGGTAATGAAGCGGCCCAGAGAGCTGAGTGCTGCAGCCCACGTTGATCCTCACTTTTCCAAGAATACGGATGACTGACCTTGCCTGCACAGATTATCTCTGAAAGCAGGACCCACTGAGGGCAATTAAATAAGTTTGGGCATTATACTTTTATTCCTTTTTCATATATTTCCCTTTGAATAAGAAAACTCACCAGATGCCATTCGAATGTGATTCTCCCTGGATACTCTTGGCAGGCCCGAGCTGGTTGAATTCCAGGGATTATAACAAGTCTAAAGGTTAATGTTATGTTATCCTTTAGTTCTTTTAAAAATATCTATTTCTGTACATTTACGTTTCTATTTTACTGGTTTTTAGATAGCTAAGCATCACAAAATGAACTAGTTTCTCTTTTCATTGCAACCAGAAATTAATCTCAATGACCCAAGCTGGTAAGTGACTTGAATAGCCCAAATTCCACCCTGTTATGCACAGTGACACATGAAACTCACACTTTGGTCTGGGCTGAAAGCTGCTGGGCTGTGCCAAAGAGCTGTGACTAATTTGGGCAGAGAGCCAAAGGGTGCCTTTCTCTGGCCATTGTTTCCCAAGCAGGGAAGAAGTGATTTTGTGTGTATAATCTTTTGGGACATGCCACAAGCCCTAGGTAGCCTTACTCAGGCAAGTGCTCTGTCAAAAATGCTTTGGAATTAGGAATACCCAGCAATTTTAGAAGAAGAATGGTAAATCCCTGTTGCAAGTTAATGTTATTACTTTTTAATACCTCCACAGTGACTGTCATAGTTCTTTCTTGGCTGACCTGAGCACATGTATTAAATACCAGGTGGAAGAGAAGAATGCTCCCATGAGCTAGGAGGGTGCAAGTCCAAGTTACCACATAATTTTTATTTGGTTATGATGCTGCACTCTCATCTGAAATTATCTGGAAGGGGAGAAATATTCACTTCATCACAGTGAGTTTGTTCAGTTCATGTGGGCAATGCAAAGCCAGAATATGACACCAAAATTCTTTTTTATCTTTGCACAGAAGTGAGGATGTTCAGTGTAGGGACAGACTCTCTTCTGAGTAAAGAGCTAGAGCAATACAAAATCCTTGAATAAAATCCTTAGTAAGATTCCTTTCAAGTTCAAAACTCCTTTAATAAATAATCTCAAACACCCATTTCCACAAGCAAAGAGTTGTGGAATCAGCTGGCAGGGGGCTGTAGATCCATTTAGAGAAGGGGTGTGCAAGAGATGAGTGAACAACACACAGTAGAGAATCCTGTTTTGATTTTGAGTGAAGATTATTCTGTAATTTAAAAAATTGCTGTCTGAGAGCTGCCAGTTTGGTGTTCATCCACGGTGGGTTGTCTCACTTGACCCCTACCTACAGAGGCTTATTTTCAGTCTATGTAAATGGTAATGTTTAGACATGTCTCCCAGCAAAATGTGTTCTTAATCTCCTACTGAATTCTTACATCAGAACACACAGAAATTTGGCATGGCTGTCAGTTATTTTCCAGTAAAACACCCACCTTATAGGAGTTACATATGCTTTCAATTTTTAGGATATTTAATAATGTTTTCATCTCTAATTAGGAGAAATATCTGGGTTTGGCTCTTTCATTCTCCTGGGAACTAAGAGTTTGGTTTTGCCAGTTGCTGGATCATTACAAAATTCCAGTCCTTGTGTTAAATTTTGCTTTTCAAGTTCTGAATGAACTTGGAATTTGGATACATGTTTAAGCAGCAACCGATTTCCTGGAAAATACTAAACTGAATTAAACACCACAACTCTCATAAAAAAGAACATTCAAGTGTAGAAAACAATAGCAGAGAAATCCTGAGTAAATCTTGCTCTATTCAACCCTTTCTTTTCTATCCCAGGAAATATTTGTTATACACAGGGGCTTATTTATAAAATAGTTATATTTACCCACATTCCTAGCCAGAAGTCACGAAATGCAGATTATTCCTAAAGTGCTGTGGCTCAGACTATAGTTCCTTTGTTTATTTGCTACTTGACAACTAAAAAGGCAATTTCTTTTACAAGCAAAGTAAACAAAAAGTTATATTTGATGCACTTTAAATCAGCTGAGATATTAAACCCCCAAAATTGGGCTTTACAGTGGAAAATCTATTTTCTCTTAACGGCAGCAGCCCCACTGGTGCCAGTTTAAAGGACTCCAGAGCACACAGAGGTTCAGAGCTGGGTTTAGTGCTCTGAGGCTGCTTCCAAGGAGCCCTGACATGGACTTGAATTGTCTAATTTGGCTTTACAAGAGGAGCCTCCACAGCGAATTCTTTCCACTGGCTGTTCTGTGTTCCCTGCAGTTTGTACCATGAGGAGCACATCCTCAGCTAGAACAAATCAGTGTTGTTGCAATCATTTTGAAGGAGCTATACTTGATATCTAGAGCTGCAGAGACAGGATTTCTTCAATTGCAGCACAAAAAGCCAATGGGAAAATTGCTTTCCAAAGAGGAAATATGTCAGGAACACCTCACACATCCCCACTCGAGGAGATTCACGTTGCACTGTGCCAGTTTGTACCTGCTGAAAGGTGATTTGCAATCTTTAGACATAAACTGAGGTGTTGGTGACAGATTGGGCCTAAATGGCAGCTGTGACTGAAGTCATTCCTTTACTGCATGGCTGAGTTGTCTGTCTCTGCCAGGGTCTGATTAGCCAGGTTTCCTTCATTATTTATAAAAAGCAATATGCCATAAAAATGTCATTTTCACTGCCTAAATCATCAAATTTTCCATTAAAACCTTCTGCTGGAAGGTCCTAGAGAATATTCATCCCCAGGCTCTGACAGGGAGGTAGAAATGGGCATTCATTTCCAGCAGTAGTGTAATTCCAAAAGTTTGGAGTCACCAATCTATTAAAGGGTGGCTTTTTTCTAAGCTTCTGTTTTGGTCAGAAATCTCAAAAACAAGGTAGGATCAAAAGCTTCCTATGGAACCATGAGGGATCAAATTAATCTGTGACATAATTTAGCAGGATTCCATGGATTTATAGCAGAAACTGGGGGGATGTATCTAAACCTACATGAGCTGCTGTGTATTCCCTGTCCCGTGTCCGTGCTGATCCTGCCAATCCCCATGCCCAGCTCTCACCTGGGATTAGTCCCAGCCCAGAAACACTTCCCAGGAGAGTCACTGGGCTTTGAAGATATTCATGATAAGAAAAACTGTTAAATATGGCTTTAGAGAACCAGATTTAGGAAATGCTGGATTTCCTTCCAGTCCGTATCTTGCCCCAGGGAAACCCAGGCTTTGCTTGTGAAACCTCGCCACGGTTCCGGACTGCTGCCCTCCAAAGCCAGGCTGTGCTTTGGTTTCTTCCAGGCTTCCATTACTCCTGACCCTGGACAGATGGGAGCATTCCCTGTGTGCCTCCTTCACTGGCTTTGGGGTTTCAACACCCAGTTTATGATTCAGATGTTGGATGTGGAGCTACAAGTTTTGTTTCCTTGGCTGAAGTCCAAGGACGCTGCTGGGAACATGTCTGGGATTTTGGGCTTTTGGAGTCCCATCACTGGCACAGCTGCCAAGAGGTTTGGCCTCAGGAGGGGGCTCTTTTTATTCAGGAGTTTAAACATTTACCTGTTTCCCCTGCTCAGAATAGACCTGTTACTCTTTACACCTGCTTTCCCCACTTCCAACTTTACTTTTTCATTCAGGCTCCTCCTATGCTCAAAATTTATTTTCCTTTCTCCTTGAGAGTCCTCCTTAAAAACATCTTGGTTTGTGAACACTCTGAGTTTTCCTTCTTATTGCGGCAGTGTTTTGGTGAGGGCTTTGTTTTCTCTTTACAATATCTGTAAAGAGAATTTTGTTTTCCTCTTGTGAAACCTCAGATAACACTTGGAACTTCTGTGTTACCTGGGTGTGTTGCCTGTAAAATACAGGTACAAATAGACATGTCAGTGGTGGCGTGGAAATTACTCAGGATTATGAATCACGTTGAAAAAATACTATTGGAAAGCTGAGCCTGATGCTATTAGTCATTCTGCAATAGCAAAAGGAATTGTGGTGTCAGTGGAAGAGAGATGCAAGTTAGTGCAGAGTCAGTCTCTTTCTGCTTCTGTCATGTGGAAAACATCTTCTAAACGTCTTTATTTTTTTACTGTTATTAGCAAAATGAGCAACTTCTGAAAGGGTTAAAGGAGATTTACCATAACCTTCACTCTCCCCTCAGTTCTTGTCATTTATGAGAATTAATGAAGACATTAAATAAATCTGATGTTTCCTTTTTCTGTTTCCACTAATTAGTCCCAGTCAATCAATGGAATATCCACATTTTCCCAGCTGGTTTAGAGTCAAAAGATACTGAATCTGAACTTGTTTTTTCATGTCACATCCAGAGCTTTGGAAGAGTGTTTTGGCAGGCTTCCCTGTGGGCACAGCTCCCATTCCCAGAGTTCTCTCCAAAGCATTAAGAATGGAAATAAGCAGCTCAGAATTTTCCAGTTTAGCTCAGGCTCTGTGTACTTTAAGAGAAACAGAAGCACAACCACAAGTACAGCAAAACCCTTCATGTGGCCGGGCTGCAGCGGAGAGCTGAGCTTCAGCTGGGGAAACTGGCACAAACTGGTCCATGCTGGGCCCACACATGGCACCCCACGTTTGTCCTGGTGTGGGGGGACAGTGGCTGAGGCACGATTCCACCAGGAAGCCTCTTAATGTAACGAAGATCTGCGTGGTGGCCTAAAGTCAGAGGCAGGCTCAGAAATCTCTCAATGATTTACTCTGAAATACTTCTGCTTGTAGAAAACCATCAAGGCCACTGACAGAGAGAAACACTTTCATTTTCTCTCTCCTCTTCAGGGTGATTCCTTGGCTTGTGGAAACTGCTTTAGTGACTGAAATAAGGCACACAGATATACATATATACATACATATACGTATATATAGTGTCTATTTCTGGGTGCTTTTCTCCTG
This sequence comes from Corvus brachyrhynchos, assembly GCF_000691975.1. Classification (NCBI taxonomy): domain Eukaryota; kingdom Metazoa; phylum Chordata; class Aves; order Passeriformes; family Corvidae; genus Corvus; species Corvus brachyrhynchos. The sequence continues at coordinate 2,212,399 of NW_008246054.1, forward strand.
TCCAATGCTGAAGAAGTGCTCCAGAGCATCTATTCTTTGGAGGAAAAAATTCCTAGGACAATATTATCTTACAGACAACATGATCTGGGAAAAATCTTGAGGCCGAGCAGGGATAAAGAAGATAAAATTGATTCCTGATGTCTCTTTGAGGATTACAGTCCAGCTCTTATGAAACTTAGTGGGAAACTTTCCTTCTCTTGTAATGAGAGCTGGGCTGGTCCTCAGGGTATCACTGTAACAAAGCAGAGCTACAACTGGTAGTAGGCAGAGACAGATAAAACTGAAACATGTAAAAAGATTTTATTAGAGATGAGAGATTGAATTGTGGCAAAGCTGTCAAGTTCAGTGAGGATAACAATATATCAAATTTAATGATTCTTCTTTCTTTAATCTTGAATTGATGAAATCTTGCAGACACTCTGCTCCATTCAGAAAATAAGTAATAATGTGGAAGTTACAGAACTCCTTCATATCAGAGCTCTGGATAGGCAGGAATCCTGACTTGAAGCACACAACTCCAGTTCCTAGAAGTACTGAATCTCATGGGCACTGGATTTGCTTTTACTAGCAAATTTTCCTTCCTGCCTTCTACCCATTTTTCAGGTTTTCCTGGAACAAGTGCACATTTCCAGCTAATTTATACTAATTGAAAATTAAGTTTCCATAGAATGAGACATCCCTATCTTAAACATCTCTCTGAAATGCAGTTCTCATTTTGACTACAGCCTTTAAAACCCAGAGCATCTGAGCCTAAATTCCATTTTAAGTGTCCTATGAAATCTGTTGCATTAAAAATCCAAGACCTTGGCTTACTTTTAAAAGGTAATATTAAATATGTTAATATATTCTCTTATGCACTTTTTCCCTAGGATATAAAACAGTCATTCCCCTTAAATAGTAACACAGTGCCCTGCAATGCTGAGCACTGGTGGAATGGCTCTACAATAAAGTTAAGCTTCAAATTTTAATCTCTCCCTGAGCCACATCCTGTTTTCAGTTAACTGATCTCATATGGGGGAAATTTACCACAGGAAATCTCTCGAGTTTGGAAAGTACCAAAACCTTATCTTTAGTTTCTTTGTGTAATTCAGCACCTTTGGAGACAGAGGTGTAGTAGAATCACTGAAGCTTTCAAGAAGTCTCAAAGCAAAAGAGGAGTGAGTTAAGGGCACGGGGAAGAGATAGAGCTGCCACTTCATCCCTAAACCTGACCCTGTGGTGTAACACTGATCATTCTAAAATTAACATCTTACACCTCTTTATATACTCAAAGTTGAAAAAACCACATCCAGAAATCTTTTAAAATCTCTTTCAGAAACTAACTCACATCCTGGCAGAAACTGCCTGGGCCAAATTAACTTACAATGAGTTTTAACAACCCAAGTGAGAGCAAATGTTTCAGGCCAAGGCCTAACTGGGGCTGTATCACAGCTTCCTCATAGCCTTGAGTTAATACCCAGCCCTGATGAGTCTGAACTACAGATCTACATCTGGATCTACATCAGATCAGCAGCTACAGATACGCTGTAGATCAGCAGAGAGAGGAGGGAAGTGGAACTGAGGTGTCTGTCATGTCTGTCTGTCATGTCTGTCTGTCATGTCTGTCTGTCATGAAAATGCTGTCATGTGTGTCTGTGCACACCCAGCACGGGAAGGTGCCAGACTGGAGGCAAACGCTGCTGTACAATAAATCCCTCAGCAGCCTCCACACACCCACAGGTACCTGCAGCTGGTGGCTCTTGTCAGTGCAGCAATTAACGAGCCAGTGAAGCACCTAGAGAAACACCTCTGCTTTTATTCTTAATTCTGAGCAGGGCCTCACCCTCAGGGATATTCCCTACAAGGAAGAGTGAACAGATTTGCATGTACGACTCTTTTTCTGACTGAATCCTCTGTCAGAACTAGGTAGGGTGGCAGCAAAGTGAGCTGTGTCAGGGGCAAAGAGGACCTTCTGCTGAATATGAAACTTCGCTTTGTAGAATCTTTTCTGCACTCTAAGAAGGCTTTGCAGACATTACTGAACTCTTGTGTCACCCCGCTGTGCTACCCCCGAGCTGCGTTGGCGGCTGAGGCACAGCGGGGCTTCCCCGGCGAGGCTTCCCGGAGGCTCCAGAGGGACTCAGGGCTCCCGTCCCGGATTTGGGGCAGGGGCTGCCCCGAGCGCCCAGGGGGAACTTGGCGCTGTGCCCGCGCTCCGGGCAGGCAGGACTTTCTGTCTGAGTCCCCGGCCACCATGGCAGACCCGCATCACTCCGCTTTCAGGAACCAGCCACCAGATTCTGCATTTCAGCCCGCCCGGGGGAATTTGCTCCGCGGGGCCTTTCCTCAGTCAATTCCCCGTGCCCGCGGCCCGGGACAGCGCCGGTCCCCCGAGCAGGGGAAGC
>NW_008246054.1:2215242-2222980 GCF_000691975.1 Corvus brachyrhynchos
CCCGGGCACCCAGCCACCACAGCCCCGGTCCGCTTCCATTACGATTGTGTTACCGGGTTTAATTTAGGGCTCTGGCAGGTTGTGCAGCCCCTGCGGCCGCTGCCGAGCTCCCGCTCAGATGCCTGCAGGGACCATGGGAATTGGCTAAAGCAGGCCATGGCAAACGCTGTTTGTTCCGAGACCCAGGGACAACCCCAGGGTGTGCCATGTCCACCTCACGGCAGTCACACCGCCAGCCCGGCCTGCCCAAGGCAGCCTTGATTCATTCATTTTCAGATTTCTTAGTCAGCGTGACTATCGGTAATACTGTGACAGGTTGTGGGGTGTCAGTACTGTTATGGGGAAAAAAAAGATTTATACAGGCATTATTATGATCAAACTGCAGCAGTTCCCTGGGTGAAAACCTTCCTTGAACTTTCCAAGAGACACCAGAATCAGTTTTGGCTGCATTTCCAAAAATATCCCACTGCACAGCTCTTATTTACCAAACCAAAGTGAATATGGCGCGTGTGGCTCCAGGTGCGCCTGGTAAGAGCGCAGCATTAAGGGCTTGCGGACTTGGTATTTCCTTTGTTATTTCACCACGAGTTTTATGGCTTCAGGAAAGTCACTGTCAACACACCAGCTGCTCAGTTTCTCTGTCTGTGAAGTGAAATCACGAATTTTGGCTGCTGAGAATTGCATGGCGTTGGGGATTTACTCTACAGAAACAATTCTGTGTGATGGGGACTGACGGGATTGTAGCTCATCTTTCTACAAGCTAAAAACTCTTAAAAGAAAGAAAACCACAATACCCCTTTTTAGGACGTTGTCTATTTTTGTGTAGTGTTGGAGGGAAATTTTAAAGCTGTAATTTCCTGCTGGTACCAGGTCAAAACCCACTGTGACATTTGGTCGCGCCTGTCACTGCAGACCCAGCTAAACACAGCACTGTCACTGCTCGGGTTTGAGGCTGCTGGAGGACTTTGATACATCCTCTCACATCAAAACAGCTGTGTGCCGTGTTTGAGCACCTGGTTTTTTCCTTCTCTCGGACAGGGCTCACTTCAGATGGCCGAGAACACCCCCAGGAGCCTGCAGGACACCCCCGGCTCTTCTCCTGATGAAAACGAGTTTCCTTTCGGATACCCCACCAACATTTGTGAGGATGTGCCTGGTCAGAAGTACCTGTGCAGCAACTGCAACAACATCCTGAAGAAAGCCCTGCAGACGCTGTGTGGGCACAGGTACTGCTCTGCCTGCCTCACCTGGATCGTAAGGTACGTCCTGGGCTGGCCCAGGGTCACTGCCAGGGCCACGGCCATGGCTGCAGCATTCCCGAGAGCTGGGTTGTGCCTCTGAGCTCAGGGATGACTCTGTGGCTCCCTGGCCCGCTGTCACTTTCCTGGATGGCAGGATTTTCCATGCTGGACTGCAGGATACTCTCTGCCTCCTCCTTGTTTCCACCATGGAAATCTGTGGGGTGGATTATGGGGCCTGACAGAGTTTTTCTGTCTGTGACATAATAATTCTGATTTAACCTTGAAGAACTGGTCCAAGGCTGACTTAGTCCTTCCATGGCACTTTACAGTCTTTTGATAAGGGATGCTATAGGATTTTAATGAACATAATGTCATATATATCTATGTCTGTCTGAACAAAATGGGCATTTTCTGTGCTTTAGAAGACTTTAGTTTTCACATTATCTTTCCTACTTGGAGTTTTTGCATCATTCATGAGATAAATAGCTTTCCATCTTTATTCCTATTTATGGTCCAGGCTGCCCTTATTTTAGTGAAATACAGGTAAGATTAATGGGCAGAGTCCTGGTCTTGAAAAAGAGAAGAGCAAAGCCTCTTTGACATCAGTGTGTTCAAGAACTGGCCTTTTCATGAACAAAGACTATGGATTCTGAGTGGAAATTACAATTTCCATGGGTTTGTGTCAGTGCCTATAAAATACCTCCTAAACTGCAGTGCACCAATGGATTGTTATTTAATTCTTCTTTCTTTTTGCCAGAAACAATAAAAATGCAATTTGCCAGAAATGTAAAGAGGAAGATCCCAACACTTTAAGTGAGGAAAGCTTATTGGCAGAAGAAAGGGTAAGCTGTAGTTCACAGGTCATTAATTTATTATTAACCATTTTCTGTAGTCATCATTGGACTGGAGTTCAGAAGGGAATAATATCAAAGGCAATAGCAGCTGATCGTTACACATTTTAACTTAGGCTTTAATAACTTGGATTTCCCAGAGTTTTTGATTAAAAAAAGTGTAATGGCTGCCTCAGGACTTTCCAAACCCAGGTTCTGCACTGTAAAATCCCAAACTCTCCCATATGATTACTTTTTATTGTCTCAAAGTAACTGGTGCTTTCCTACTTGTAATAATATGTCTTAGCTGTTACTTATTATCCTTAGGAAGTATTTTAATGGATTTTCCAACCTCATGGTTTCTTGTACCCTTCAAACATGAAGCTGAACATAATAATTGATACAATCTATGCCCTGGCAAATGTTTCATCTGTAATTTAATGGTGCAGATCTCTTCTTGTGTGATTTTCCAGGCAAATTGCTGTGCTGTTCTATATCCCAAACACAAACTGGGCCATAATGCCCAGTCCCAGCTTGTGCTTTTCCCTCCTCTCTGACTACATGCAGGGATATCAACAGACACACAATTTGTCTAAATTTTTTAGGAAAAAATGAAAACAAATAGGCAGCTGAGAGTGGCATAGAAGTTTAGGAGTTTAGGAAGCAGCAAAATAATGGATCTGCTGTTAATGCTGAACTTGGTAATATCCCAGGAAAAAAAAAAATCCTCAGTTCTGCAGTGAATTTCCCAATAACAGATTTCATACACAAATAGGTGCAGCTGAACCCTTATGAACTTCTGCTTTGACTGTCAGTTTGGGATTTCTCTGCTGTGGGATTCTCCTTGAGTGTGCTGGGAATTTCTGCACAGTCTGTGGGTGGGTGGTTGTAAACAGACCCCACTCTGGGCTGCCTGGCACCTTCCTTTGCCTGCTGGGTGTCCAGATGAAGCCAGGCACCAGGAAGGGAGGAGGATCTGCCTGTGTACATCATTTCCAACAAATGCTGGGTGCATCTTCAGGAACTTTGAAATGTGGGCATCATTTATAAATACTTTCCTCCCTCTGTTTGTAAAACTTTCCCCTCCCAGTCCTTGCTCTGTGTTATTCCATGTGAAATCTGCATTTCTCTGCACTGTACTTACCTCCGGAGTATCCAAAAAAATGCCTTTAACTGTGGCAGGGCTTCTTCTTATGCCAGGGTACCTCTTTTAGTGCAAGGTGTAATATTGAAGTGTGCAGTATTTCATAAGTTACATAACAATTGTACAATTCCTCACCTTTAAATAACATAAAAATTGAGGTAGTGCAAAGAACAAACCCCTCTCCCATCTGGTTCGTATTTTTTTAGCACACAGTGTCTGCTAAAATGGAAACAGTCCCGATCTGAGCAGTCCTCAAGTCCTCTCTGCAGCACGTTTAGGAGGTGTTAATGACCCCGATAATGAAATGCATTCATTAAGGGACCCCATAGTCAGGGTCCTGTCAGCACATTCACTGCATGTGAAATATTTCAGCTCCTGTGAAAAGAAATGTAAAATAAGAGCTGTAGTTGGCTGGGCTTATTTTCAATAAATTAATGCCAAGTCAGATAGATTATTTTTGAATGCTAAGAAATAAATGATTTAATAATTATTTGGGCTTCTACTACACTGAGATTAACTTGCCCTGTCACTGAGTCTTGTGCAGTACAGTAATTTTTTTTAAAATAAAGGATTTATCAAGATGTGGATTTCTGTCACCCTAGTCCCATTCCAAGAATGCATGCTGGAGTATTTTCTCACCAGTGGTTTTTTCCTCACTTTGTTTTCTTTCCAGGCTTTTGGTGATGCTGCCATTAATAAAGAGATTTCTGAACTCAGAGTCCACTGTGTGACCCTTGGATGCAGCTGGTCTGGCATCATGAAAGATTTTGAAGTATGTTTGAAGAGAGTTTATTCAGATTAATATGCACTTTTACTGGAATGGGGACAGAGAGGCAATGAAACCAGGATATCAGGAGACACAAATTAGTACAATTAATTAGAATCAGTGTCAGTACTGTGGTTTATTCCAGCACAGTATCTAAAAATGTGCCATTAATCCATGGAAGGTTCCCTGCCCGTGGCAGGGGGGTGGAACTGGATGATCTTCCAACCCAACTCATTCTGTGGTTCTGTGATTAACTTTAGTAGGGCTTTGGCCAAATCCAGAACATCCTGAATGAAATTCACATTGCACAAATTTACATCAACTTGATATTTCTTCCAGGGGTTTCCTTATTACTTAAGTGCAAGGCTGCTACAAACAGGTTGTGACAGGGCAGAGTATTTCAGTCTGCAGGACACTGTTCAGGCAATGTCCTTAGCATGTTTTATAGGAGAAATAATTCCCTCCTGTGTCAATGTATTGCTTGTATTCATCATTCTTTTCAGACTGATCTGAAATGCTCCAGGTAAAATATTTAAATGAGCACAGTTTGTGAATCTGCCATGCAAATGTGAATAGTGAATACAAGGGAGAAAGCTGGGACCACGATCATGTTGTTTTTAAACAAAAGCCCTAAGAGCCTGTTTAAGGGAGGCCTTGTGTTTGAATTTACCAAAAGTTGTTTGGTTTTGGTTTTGGGATTTTTAAAAATTAATAATTAGCAAAAAAAGCCCCAGTAAAGTTGGTGAATTTTTCACCAGTAATCTCAGTAACTTTGAGCAGTGGGACTTTACCCAAGCTCAGAAGAAATGCAGATCAGAGCTGCCAGAACAGAGACTATTTATAGATAAATGTGAATCAGCACTTTACATGTTGCTTTATAACTTTTTACTTCCAGGAGCATCAGAGTTTATGTGAATATGCTTTGATCCCTTGTCACACTGGCTGTGGACATGTGGTGATGAGGAGGAAGCTGGCAGATCACTTGGAAAATGGATGTGTCAATAATGTGACAGTGTGTCAGCAGTGCCAGTGCAGCTTGGCCAGCTCTGAATACCAGGTAAGAACATCTCTCTCTCACATAAAGTCTTTATATTAATGATTTAAATAATTGCTGATGCCATTTTTCCATCCTGATTTCATTGCACTTGGGGAATATTTAATATTCCTGAGTTTGATCATTTTTCCACACATGTGTTGGAGGGAAAAATGGTTGTGATAATCTGCTGGTGATGTGACAGAGTACCCATGTGCTCCCCCAGGGCTTGGGCAGCCCCGGTTTCAGCTCCTGGCTCAAAACTTGTCCCAGTATGAGGTAAGAGAGAAGCAGAAAAGCACAGACAGGCAGGGAAGGGATCTTGAAAGTGACTGAAGTTTATTCAAACTAAAACCACCCACGAACGTGTAAGGCAGGATTCTGTCAGAATCTGTTAGATCTGACGAAGTATAAATCTCCAAATTATCAGCAGTGTCCATAGACCAGGAAGATCATACTCTGAATCTGCCACTGATATCTCAGTGACTATTCAAACATATTTGCTTTGTATATTTTAATGGTTTTTGCTCAAAACAATGAATATTGTTCCCTCTAAATGATTTCAAGGGAATAATTGCCAGCCTTGGAGTTGGGCAGAGTGATTAAAGACCCACATGTGAATATTTCAGAGATGTAAGTAGTAGTGGGTAGCTCTGCATGTCCAAAGTGTCACAAATTGATGCCTTTCCAAATACTGAGCTGAGAGATTTGTAAGGAATTAAGACTCCTCCTGGGGTAAGAATCAGGTGCTCTGTTAAAATCTACTCCTTGGGAAGCTTTTGCCTGTGCTCTTCATCCTTTACTAACCTACAGAGAGAGGAGAATCTGGACCCAGGCACATCTTCCCAGTGCTAAATCCAGTGTTTCCCAAAACTGTAAATACCAGAAGGTGGCAACACTAAATCCCTCTCAGCCTTCCGTGAGTGCAGGCTCGGGCTGGAGGAGGAAACCTGAGCTGGGTGCGTTCCCTGAGCACCTTTCTCTGCTCAGGGGTCTCTGACACCGCAGCTCCAGCGGCTTCAGAGCTGTTTTCCTCCCACTCATCCCACTTAGCTGCCACCTAATTCATATTTTGGTTGGGAAACCTTGGCAACTGAGCAGGGGGTTGGCCTTGAGGTGTGGCTTTTTCTCTGTCTCCTTTAGTATTTGTAGAATTCTGGTTACATGATCTGCTTTAATAATTTGTACCGACTTCAGAATTTTGATTATTTGTGGGTATTCCATGTGTCCACAACCCTCTGGGAGTAAATTTTGGGCTCTGCTCCTGCTCTGTTCCTCTTATTCATTCAGTTACAGGTCCTTTGATTTTTTACATTTCTCTATTTTAAATAAACTCCTCTCCAGTCCCTCTCCCCCTCAAGGAATTGGTGATCTGAAGGAGTAAAAGAGTTGAAATAAATAAGATAAAGGCATAATTTGTTCAATGGCAAGACAAAGAGTGCTTAAAAATTAGTTAGAGAGTGAGAAAACCCCGTGGCTGCATTTCTGAGAATCGAAAGGGAAACCTCAGAAGTGATATGCAAAGGAGTTTATGAAGATTAAAGCCACCCCCTCCGAGGAGTGTGAATGGAAAGCTGACAGTTGCTGTGTTAAATACAGATATTACAGATGCAGTGACCAATGGCAGGGGGATCACTTTACCTTTCTTGGAGCCAGAAATGGCAGGAAGCCTCCTGTAAGTGGTGATGCATTTTGCATTAGCACATCATGATGGAAAATTTGGATTCCAGCCTCCAAAATGTTCATAAGCAGGATGCAAGAAGGGGCTGCACATTGAGCAAACTGTATGAAGTCAATGCAAGAGGAGTTTATATTTGAATTATATTTGTATTAGAATTTATATTGGAGTTTCCTGTGCTGTAACCTGTTTATATTCATATATATATATCTGTGTATATATTTGAATTTCCTGTTCTGCTGGTCATTGTTGCTTCCTGTTCTGTAACCCCCTGCTTGTCACTGCAGGTATGTGAGTGTACATTTTGTGTGTGTTCACATAACTCTGGTTTGAACCTGGCAAGACCTGGACATTGCCAATCTTGTATCCAATATCCCAGGGTCACCTTGCAGGTCAATGATTAAATACTGATTTTTTTCCTTCTTGTTTTAATGACAGGAGCATTTGTGTGAAGGCAAGGAACAAAAACCTATGCAAACAGAAACAGCTTCAAAGGAGAAGGTGGGTGAAAGGAGTGAGTGCAATGCAGCTTTATTTATTTCATTTAGATTAAATGAACACCTGAGAACATCTTCAGATCCAGCAGTTGCATCTGGGTGCTCTTTACATCCCAGCAAAGCTCTGCTGACTGCCTTCCCTTCCCTGCTCCCACAATTACCTTCACTAAATTATCTTCTCAGTTAGTCTTGTAAAATGGGCAAATATTTGTTTCCTCTTATACACTGAGTGAGAGCCATGTGAGCACAAGAGGAGTGTGCTGCATAGCAGTGTATTTAAAGCATCTGATTTATGAGAAGTTGTTACCAGGTGATCCCTGTGGTTCATTCAATTCTGTTCTGTCATTATGGGGTCTGTTAGATGGACACCTCACTGCCAGGCTGTGTGCTAGAGACTTGCAATCAACCACAGTCTTAATTGATTTACCATCAATTTTCAAAGCTGGTTGGGCACCAGAAGCTGTGGAAATACCTTGACTTGGATTCATCTAATTTATAGTTGCTGGGTTTGTGGCTTAGCTGTTTGTAGGGGAATAAAAGAATTCTTTG
>NW_008246054.1:2223229-2230562 GCF_000691975.1 Corvus brachyrhynchos
TGGCTTAGCGGTTTGGAGGGAAATAAAAGAATTCCTTGCAATTAGTATTTGATTATTTCCTCTGCATTTTTTTTTTGGCAGAGCCACTCTACATCCTCAACCAACAAGGATGGATGTCGTTTCTCTGAAATTGGCTGCACATTTAGGGTGAGTGAAACAGGTCCTTTCAGGAATGTTCCACCCTGGTTTGGACATTCCCTTCAGAGTAGTGTCTCTGAAAACAGAATCAGCACTTCTGGTGCCAGATGATGGAGCTGCTCCTGCACCTTGCAGTTTTTCCATCTCCCAAGGAGCTGCAGGATTGCTGGGTTTGGCCCCAGGCCAGCTGTGGTGCTCATAGAGGGTGCATTGACGGTGTTGTCTCCTTCCAGGGAAGCAAAGAGAAGATAAAGGAGCACGAGAAATCCGCAGTGGGGGCCCACATGCTGCTCCTGCTGCAGCACATGAGGCAGCTGAAGGGAACCTTGTGCTCTGCTGCCAAAGCTGCACCGGGCTTCACCCCGCAGTCAGAGCTGAACCCAGTGAAGAGTGCAGGAAAAAGCATCTCTGACCTGCAGATCCCAGCAGGGCTGGAAATCAGTGGGGATCCAGAGGTGGACTGTTTCCCTGGATCTTCTGTTCCTGAAGATGAGTCTGTCCTGCACCAACTCGTGAGGGAGAAAGTGATTTCTGAGCTAGAAAATAAGCTGCATGTGTTTGAGAACATTGTGGCAGTGCTCAATAAGGAGGTGGAGAGCTCTAATTTGGAAATCCTGGCCTTCCGAAGACAGAGCGAACTGGACCAGAACATAATACGGGGCCTTGAGCTGAAGGTAAATACAGCAAGGATTGTCTGGGTGCTTGTTCTATAGACAACAAACACTAACACACGTCAGGGAGAGGTGGGGTAGGGATCAGGACGGGGAGTTTGAGCTGTGAAGTGTTAAGTTCTGGACACATCTCAAGGACCCTTTTGTTGTTTGATGCATTTTCAAACAGGGTTCTCTAAAATTTGTTCTCTAAATCCACGTTTAGGTAGTGAGATATTCCTGAGGGTTTTGAGTGTTCAGAATTTGCCACGATCAGACTGTGAGCAAGCAAAAGAGCTGTTTAATTGCCTGATCCTCTTAAAAAGCAGCACTTTGCCTGGAGGCCCAAACAACATCTCCATGTATGTTTTGACACATAGCTGTCACTTGGAAAGAAATCAAAGCAGAGCTTCCAGAACATGAGGACTCCAGAAGGATTCAGCCACCCCTGCAGCACAGCCTGGAGCAGGGGGCTGACTGAGGGCTGGTTTTTTTCCCTAGATTGCAGAGTTGCACCGGTGCCTGACGCAGAAGGACGCGGGCCTGAGCAGCCTGCACAAGAGCCTGCTGTTCTCCGAGCAAGCCTCCTACGACGGGATCTTCCTCTGGAAAATAACAGACGTTGGCAGGAAGCTCCAGGACTCTGTGACTGGCAGGACAGTCGGTTTGTATTCCCCAGGTAAAGCACAAGATGGAGGTGTGTGTTCACAAACCCCAGTCCTTCAGAATCCCCCCCATTTCTCCAGAACTCTGCTTCTTTCTGCTCGTCCCAGCAGGAGGATCTTTAAAACAGCTCCTTAAACCAAGATGCTGTTTATGCAAAGATCAGGGGACTGGGATGTGCTTTTCCAGAGGGCTGTGCTTTAGTTTAGGCTGTCATACTAAACTTTGCCCTCCACCACAGCTGCTTGCAGTGGATCCATCCCTCCTAATCCTCACCTCGGTGCCTGCTGGCACCATGTGGCTCCGGCTGCAGCTCTTTCCCATGTGGGAAATAATTGGATTAGGTAAAATGTGCTTGTGTGGCTGATAACAGGTAACTGTCACCAAGGTTTGAGGCACTAAAAGAATTCCAACCACTGGATTTTCATTGCTTATAATCTCCAGGGAGTACTGATTTGTCTGTCCTCTCTGCGAGAGCAAACCACGTCACACGTTACCTTTTCCCATATGCCAGAACACTCATTATGTCTTTTTTTTCCCCCAAAAAAGGTTTACTAACGAAGAGTTCTGATTTTCAGCTTTCTACACTGCAAAGTATGGCTACAAGGTGTGTCTGAGGGTGTACCTGAACGGGGATGGGACAGGGAAAGGAACCCACATGTCCCTGTTCTTCGTTGTCATGAAAGGAGACTACGACGCTTTGCTCCCATGGCCTTTCAGGCACAAGGTGAGAAGGGAAACCTTTCTATATCTGATCCCCGCCAGAGGTCAACACAAGGTGACTTTTTCTCTGGAATTTAGTGGAAGTTGAGTGCTTTCCCACATCCCTTTCCAAAGGTGAGGAGCCATCCTGCCACCCTGGCCAGTAATTTGTCTCTGGAGTCCCTTGCAGGGAAAGCTGCTCCTGCTGATACTCCAAGCTTTGCCAGGTAGGATTTTCAGACACCGGAACGTGGTGTTTGGAAAACTCCAGCCTGTGTCCACCTGGGCTAAAGCCACAGACACATTTTCTCCTGGCTCTTGCTAAACATAGATAATATCAGTTTAGGAGGCAATTATGATTTGCTGCCTGAAGACGTCAGAAGGGTGAGGTGAGAGTTCCACTTACAAAGGTGCCACAGATATCTGATGTAATCCTGATCTTATTTTTTCCCCTAAGTGTGGTCTGATAATGGCAACAGTGGTTAGAAAAGCAGACAAACCATGGCAGGGCCTGATCTCTGCTCTGGCACTTGCCTTTGTGGGGTAATAATTCTGTAAGCCTTTCCTGTAAATAGCTTTGCTATGAGTTAGCAGCCAAGAAAATAGAAATCAAAGTTCCCAATCCTCACTGTATTAAAAGATTATCACAGACCTTTCGTGTTTCAAACTAAAGAACAGTGAGTTAATAAAGGGGGTAATGAGGTGGGGAGATTCTATACTGATATTTAGGTTGTGTCTTTCACATATTTGTGCACGGGCAGCTGAGCTGTTTGTTCTGATTCCAAACCACAATAACAGAATAAATGTAATGACTGGAACCAAACCCAGGGGCTGTTTAAGTTGTCAGGAGAGAGAGAGAGGAAAAAAGCCTTTGGACTGTGCAGTTCTCTACCAAGGAATAATTCCTTACTTGATTTAATTTAATTTTGTTTTATGGGTAGCAAAGTTTTAAAAACTTCATCTGGGAGTTCACATGAACTGACCTTGCAGGTTGGAAACATTCGTTACAGTTTGCATTCAATTATCAGTGGAGCATCCAGCTGCTTTTGCAGCACTTCTGTCCCTGCTTGGTTTGTTTTTCACTCCAGTAACTCCTCATTGCCACATTCTGTTTTTCAGGTGACATTTATGTTGCTCGACCAAAATAACAGGGAACACATAATTGATGCCTTTCGCCCGGACCTGACTTCTGCATCGTTCCAGAGGCCAGTGAACGACATGAATGTGGCCAGTGGCTGCCCCATGTTCCTCCCCTTGTCCAAACTGCAGTCCCCCAAGCACGCCTACGTAAAAGAGGACACGCTTTTCCTTAAATGCATCATAGAAACAAATTAGCAAATCCTGAAATACGCTTGTACGCAGAAGTCACCTGCTGAATGTCAACAGATTATGAGAAAAACGCCATCAGTTTGAGAGCTTGTGTTAGTTTTTGTGTACACAAAATGCACAGAGCCTGAACCTGCATCCCCTGCACCCACTGCCATCACCTGGAGCTGCCCCCGTGCAGCAGCTGCTGGAATGGGATTGTTTCACCAAACCAGGCAATTCTCATGGTTTAGGTGTCAGTCTCAGTCACCCCCACCCCACACTCGTGGAGAAGGGGCTGTTCTTCCTCCCAGCTGGCCCTGCTGTGGCTGTGGTGCTGCCGGGGTGCCTGGCAGGGAGTGTGGCTGGATTCCCTTCCCTGGGATGGACAGGTTTGTGGGGTGAGGCTGAGCAGTCCCATCCTCGGGCAGCCCTGCAGGGTGTGCAGCTCCCTTTCCCGGCAGGGAGGGAGGGAGCTCCTGTCAGCCCTCGCTGGCTGGCAGCTGCAGGGGGGGATTTTGGCTGTTCCCCAGTGGAAGCAGGGGCAGAGCCCTTCCCCTGAGGCTCAGATCAGGTGTCTCTGTGCTTCCCCATGACCTTGGAAGCCAAGAGCGTGGCCAGCGCTGGTGGCTGCAGTCCCTTCCCCAGGGGATTTATTTCTTGCTGTTTATTTCAGACCCCTCTTTCAGTGCTCTGTAAGGAGATGTTGTGTTGCATCAGCAGACAAGGACCAGATTACACTGTGCCTTGGGGGAATCACCTCTTGGATTTCCAAAGGAGCCCTGGGGCTTTCCCACTGTGGATACAGAGCTCTGGGAAGGCCAGAGCTCTGCTCCAGGTGGGGTCAGAGTTTGGTTTTAATGTCAGTCACTGAGTAGTTTGGTTTAATGTCCAGTCACTTCCTGAACCTTCAAGGCAGGTGACTTATTAGAAATTATTGATTTCTTTTTTGCTTAATTCCTTTTGTGTGCTATGATGTTTAAGTTTCTTTGCACGCTAAAATAGAATTAACTGCTGGAAATGGTTTTGTTCTTTTTGGGTTTTCTAATGGAGGTAAAGAATGAATAATTTTTTTAATAACTGAGACAAGCTTGGGACCGTCTGCATGTGTGCAAAATCTCTCACTTCTATCTTGGCAACAGCTTTTAAAATAATTACTTGTGATAAAGCATCAAATTTCAAAACCACCCACCCCATAAACAAATATCTATCAAAGATTGTTGGGAAGGAACTGGATATTCTTTGCCATCACATCTGTGTGTCTTTTCCTCTATTCTATCTTTCAAATGTTCTTCCAGGGACAGAAAGTGATTTTTTCCAGCTATGTGCCAGCCCCTGTCACGACACTGGAGTAATTTACCTAAATATATTATGCTTTTCCTGGCTGTATCACTATGACAAGTGCTGTATTTATTAAAATCATTCATATTTTCTTACGATTTTATTTATTTCCTAAATAAAGCTCACTAACTTAAGAAAGGTTTGGGTGCTATTTTCGCTGCCAGATAGGGAACTGGGCAACCTGGAGATGTGATGATGAGGGTTTGTTATAGAAACAGCTGAGCTCTGCTGCACTTTCCTTCCTTGCTTTTTTCTTTCCTTCTTGCTGGGGAAAGGAAGGTCCCTTCGGAGCTGTGCTCAGGAGCTGCAGAAATGCCCAGAACATCTCTGTGTCCATTTCCCTCAAACCCGCCCAGCTGGGAGAACACTTACAGGCTCTTCAACAGAGCCCAAATAGAGAGATCAGTTTGAAAAAAAAAAAAAGACGGATATGGATGAAATCCATGCTAAATAAACAAATAGACACGAACTCCGCTGCCCGGTGCCCCTCCTTTCACAGGCACAGCCGGCAGAAAGCAGCCAAATGTCAGATTGATCTGCTCTGGTTGTGATGGCAGCCACCCCTCGGACCCAAGGCTCCTTTCCGAGGGCATTTCCATCCTTGGAAAGGGCTCCAGGAGCACGGCCGGAGCCGGAGCGGGACCGTGAGGAATGCAGGGAGCCGCTTTCCAGGCGCGGGGCTCCGCTGCCAGCCCGGCTCTTCCTGGAACGGGCTCCTGGTTCTCATCTCCAAGCCCTCCAGCCGCAAAGGCGTCTTGATAAGGAAGTGGCTGACACTTAAAGGAGCTGGAATCGGGGCGATATCAGGAGCTCTCTGATCCAGCAATTCATTTCTGTGTGATTTTTGGTTTTGATTTTTTTTTTTCCTGGATCAAATCAAACGATGCAGAAAAGTCACGGAGAATTTCAGCGAGTTAGATCAGCAGCATTTGCTCTGTGTTTAATGGCCAGGCTGGCAAAGAGTCAAGATGCTCCTGCAGCTACGATGGTCTGAAATAATCAAGGACAAGGTTTGGAGGGAAAAAATAATGATTTTTTTTAGAATGGACGAATGAAGCTGAGAAAAGGGGCAAATTTTAGGCTTGTAAGCCCTTGTTCAGGACAGGGAAAGAACTCAAGCCTTGCACACAGTGGCTTAAACTGGTTGTGTTGGTCAGTCAGCTGGCTTCGGTGAAGAGGTGGTCGAGACCCTCAGAACAGAGGGATAAGAGGGGGAATTAGCAACTTGTGGGAGCTACTTCTACTGTCAGGGATGTGTCCTATTGAACCGGCTGCTCCTGCAGCTGGAAGTGGCACTTGGGAGCCGTGCTGGGAGCCGTGGGAGGCTCCGGAGCCAGCGAGAGCCGTCCCTGCAGATCCGATCTCCTCGCCAGGCCTGGAGCTCACAGGCAGCCCCGTGTTTGGGTTTCCATTCAATATTCCTCGGCTTCGGTCTCCAAGGCTACACGCCAACATCCAACCCCTCCTCCCACTCCTGTTTTCAAAGAAAGAAAAACACAGTGAAAAGAGGCTGCAACGATTTCTGGGCAGTTTTCAAAGCAGAGAGGCAGCGCTGGGAGCTGCTCTCCCTGCACACTCCGCAGGCTCTGATCCAGCCTGGGCCATGATTCCCCGGGTGCTCCATCCTCGTGCAAGCAGGAAAGCACCTCCCCACTCGGCAAGTGCAGGGTATGGGGGAGCAATTAAAAGGTTTTGAGGGAAAAAAGGGAGTTTTGGAGTCGTTAACTACACGGGGCTTCATTCAAATCCTTCTGCAAAAGCTGGTTTTGTTTGGGATTTCCATAGTGGGGAAGGAGCCGGGAGTCCTGCCCTGGAGCCTGTGCTGGCTCCACTCCCTGGCCGAGGAGAGTGTAGGATTGCTGCCCTCAGCTTTGCACCAGTTTTGGGGCTCTCGTTCATTCCTGTTCCCTTGCTTACAGAATAATCTGCTTTTAATGACCGGACATTCCTGCCCTATTCCAGCACGGAGAGCAGGTCAGCCTTGGATGCAAAACCAGTGTCCAGCTGCTCCAGGCGCTGTCACAGCCCTGCTCCAGCACCTGCCAGGGGCCACGATCCCACAGTGCCAAAGAAATGGGATATCCAGTGGCTCCCCCACCCCGCCAGGGTGTGCGGGAAAAGCCAAATGGGTGTGCAGAGGAAGAGGAGGAGGAAGAGAAGGAAAAAGAGAAGGAGAAAGGAAAATGAGGAGGAAGGGGAGGAGAAGGGCAGCACCCAGTAGCTCTCTGCAGTGGGATCTGAGGCCAGGATTGCTGGATGCTGCAGCAGGAGCACCTGCAAAGAAACCAGAGTTAAATGTGATGATGTTGCTTCATTCTGGTTAGAAAATAGAGGATACATCTCAAATTCTGGGATGTTTTTTCATTTTTGTTCGGGACTTTAGTCCCAGCACAAGGTTCCCGTGCTCTTTCCATTGGCAGCTGGCAGGTTTGGGGTGCCCTCTCCGTGTGGAGGGGTTTCAGCCAGGTTCTCCCTGCCTACACCCCCGGTGAATTCGATCCAGCGTTTGATTTCCGTGTCACATCATCCGCATT
>NW_008246054.1:2230692-2231716 GCF_000691975.1 Corvus brachyrhynchos
GCGGGTCACACCACCCGCATCCCGGCGGCGAGCAACCAACATGCAAACATCAGCCACGGGCGCCGGGCAGGAGGGTGGTGCTCCCCCGGGCCCCACGGGGACGGGCTGGGACACGAACGCTGTCCCGGGAGCGCAGCAATCCGTGGGATTCCGGGCAAACCCAGCAGCCCCAACGCACGGAGCGAGGAGCGGGGCTTCTCCGAGGGCTGTGCTGCGGGGTTATTTTAGTCCTGAGGTGACTCACACGTATCCCGGTGTGACTCACGGGGAGCTGGGGCCCAGGGCTGGGTAGGGATGTGGCACGGCATGGCGTGGCACAGTGGGCAACGGCATGGCACACATGGCACACATGGCACACATGGCACACACGGCACCCTGTGGCACGGCGCACATGGCACACTTGGCACACACGGCACACAGGGCACAGCGTGGCTCTCCTCACGCAGCCCTGCACCGGGAGCAGCAGCGCGGCCGTGCCGGACCCATCGCTCAGGGAATCGCCCTTCCCGGGCCCTCCGCAGGTGCAGCGTCACAGGGAGCACTCGGACACCGATGTTTTATGGGGAAGTTTGGTTAAATAAATGATTCCTACGCTGAAGGCAGGTTCAGCCCGTGCCGTGCCGCTCACCCCTGGCGCCCGGGAGCTGCTCGCTTGCAGTTCAAGCTTTGTTGCACGTGTGCTCTGGGCCCCAGCTCCTGGAGCTGCAGGAGCTCATCCATCACGGACAGGAAAAGCCGTACGGGCTCTGCTCGCGCTTGGCCCGGACCTCGCCCCGGGAATCAGCTCTCCTATGGCCCGAGCAGCCTGGAAAACATTGCTTTTTCAGGATCGCTTTCCAACAAACAGCAAATCCTACAGATTTCTTCTTGGCACCGACCGAAGCATTTTTACAGTGATTGATTTTCTCTGTGAGATTCAGAGAAAGGCTGAAAGGCTGCTCCCGCTTCCAGGAATCCCGGCGAGCACAGGTCGTTCCCTCTCGGGACAATGCTGCGCAGGCACTGCCCCCCTCCCACCCCTCCC
>NW_008246054.1:2232756-2233918 GCF_000691975.1 Corvus brachyrhynchos
GTGAGTGTGATCGCTCTGCCCATCCCGGGGCTCTCGGGGAGCGGGAGAGTCCTCATGGGCGGCAGGGGCCGGGCAGAGGGGACTCGTGTCGCGATCCGCGGCGCCGGGACACGCGTGTTGTCATGAGGCCACATGTGTGGCCGTGACGGGAGCGCCAAGGGGAGAAAAGTCCCTTTCAAGTCGTTTCTGTGGTGTCCTTTGGGATCGCAGCTCTTCTGGGGATGGTTTCTTTGCCTCCTGCACCCCGAACCTCGTGGCGGTGACATTTGGCCGTCTGGGTTCGCTCGCTGTGGGTGGTGCTGGCACATCCCTACTCCTGCAGCAGCCCCGGTGGTTTGGGAGCCCACAAAACTGCGCGGAAATTGTGATGTAAAAATCACAGTAAATGTAAAGCTTTTATTCCTTACGTGCCCCCTCCCAAAACTGAACCACGCGGACCTGTGGCGTGTCCCAGTGCTGTGGGAGCCTGTCGGGGGTTAATTCCCTCTTGTTCACCGGTAGCAAAGATTTTGGCTGCTCCCTGGATTTCGTGGAAAGGAACCGTCCCATCGGCACTTGTTTTGCAGTGTGCTGAGCCCCTGCTGGTGGGGCTGAACCACCTCCAGCCTCGGTCCTCCCAGGCAAAACGCTCAGGGATGCTGTGCTCGGCTGATGTTGTGCCGTGTCGAGAGGGCAGGTGACAGCGTGTGTGTCCCCTCCAGGCTGTGCTGATGGAGACCACCAAGCTGAACCCCCTGATCCGGGATGTGTACGCGGCCGCCGGCCGTGTCCAGCAGGCAGCGGCCGCGGGCTCGGCGCGGAGGGGCAGCGGCTGCCGGGAGCTGATGGTCAGGCTGACCGAGGGGCAGTACGTGCTGTGCCGCTGGACAGACGGGCTCTACTACCTCGGCAAGATCAAGAGGGTAACGTGGACACCCCCAGGGGAACGGGAGCACCCGAAGAGGTGCCAGTGCCAGTGGAGCCGGTGCCATTCCCTGGCTCAATTCGTGACGCAGGGGCTGCTGGCCTGGGCTGCAATGTGTCTTTGGCCAGCTGGGCATTTTGGGTCGTCATCCTGCCCCGGGGTGTCACGCCCGAAACCTGACTTCCCGCAGCCCCGAGGGACAGGATCACTCACCAAGGAAAACAGGGAAGTGCTGGGAATGGGAGCTGACACACAGCC
>NW_008246054.1:2234537-2237591 GCF_000691975.1 Corvus brachyrhynchos
GCCAGGACGCTGCAAGCCGTGAAGATGGTGCTGTCCTACAACCCCGAGCTGCTGGAGTGGGACTCCCCACACCGCACCAACCAGCAGCAGTGCTACTGCTACTGCGGGGGCCCCGGAGAGTAAGGCCCTGCCTGTGTGTCAGGATTAGTTTTGTGGGGGAAAGGAAGATGGGATCAGGGTGGGGATGCTTGATCCCAGGCTTGCAGGGCACTGCCCCGGGGCCAGTGGCTTTGCTCTCCACACTGCCCCTGCCATCCGGATCTCTGCTCGCTCCCGGAGGCAGCGTTTGCACTAGAAATACAAGTTAGGGACAGCTTTCTCTCCCTGGCTGGGGGGCGTCTGTGCCTAGGAGGGGACTGGGGCAGTGGCTAACACACGCTGCCCTCAGTGTCACCTTCCCCCTGTCCCTGCCCAGGTGGTACCTGAAGATGCTGCAGTGCTACCGCTGCCGGCAGTGGTTCCACGAAGCCTGTACCCAGTGCCTCAGCGACCCCATGATGTTCGGAGACCGGTATGTCCCTTCTGGGCTTTGCTGAGGTGGCTTCCCAGGGAGGACTCATGGACACATCCCAGTTGTGTCTCCCTGATCCATCTGGCACCGACATGGATCAGGTGGCCCTGTCCCCCAGAGCCCAGCTGCTCCTGGCCTTGCTGCCACAGTTGGTCCCTGGAGCACAGTCCCACCTGACCCATCCCTGGGCCCTGCATGGCTGTAGGAGTCATCCTCACTCCCGGCATTTTCCCTCCCTAATGTTTTCCAGGTTCTATGTGTTCTTCTGCTCCGTGTGCAACCAGGGACCTGAATACATCAAGCGCCTGCCCTTGAGATGGTGAGAAATGGGCTCTTCTCCTTTGGAATGTGCCCGGGTGGCTCTGGGACACCGGGCTGGCTGATCCCTGGAAGTGTTCAAGACCAGGCTGGATGGGGCTCTGACCAACCTGGTCTAGTGGAAGGTGTTCCTGCCCATGGCAGGGGGTGGGACTGGACGATCTTAAGGCCCCTTCCAACACAAACCATTCTAGGATTGTGTGTTCGGGTGTTCCCCCAGCTGCAGGCAGTGTCTCACCTCTCCCCAGAGCTCGAGGGATGCTGTCCTGGCTGGGGCATCCCCCAGGATACACCTCTGGGCTGGACTGCTTCCCCTGTGAAGTGTGGGAAGGTTCCAGTGGTGGGTTTTGGGAGGACCTGGGAGCTGGAGTGGCACTGGCAGAGCAGGGCATGACGGTGGCACCACCCTGCCAGGGCTGCTGACCCTGTGCCCCTCTTTGCTGCAGGGTGGACATCGTCCATCTCGCCCTCTACAACCTGGGTGTGCAGAGCAAGAAGAAGTACTTTGACTTCGAGGAGATCTTGGCCTTCGTGAACCACCACTGGGACCCGCTGCAGCTCGGGAAGGTACAAACACACCCCGGGCTTGTGCTGGAGAGCAGCCATGGGAGTGAGAAATGTCACCCCAGCTCGTGCAGCACTCGACATGGCAGCTCCCGCTCCAGAGCAGCTTAATCCCTTTCCTCTGTGCTGGGATTTCCCTTGTGGGAGTGTCAGACCTTACACCTTCCCCAGCGGGAGCTGGAGCTGGGAGAAGCGTGTTGGAAACCTGTCCCGGGGCAGGACGGGGCGGCTCCCCGAGGGCGGCAGTGCCAGACCCGGGTGGCTCTGGCCGGGCCTTGGCTCCCTCCCTCCCTCCCCGACCCTGGGCAGGAGCCGAAAGCCGGAGTTCGGGTTCCCCCGTCTGTTTGGATTTTGCATAACCACAGCGGGCACTGAGCCCTGCCTGCCCCCCTGTCCCGCAGCTCACGGGCACCCCCATCTCGGAGCGCGGCCCCCACCTCCTCAACGCTCTCAACAGCTACAAAAGCAGGTGAGGCCCGGGCGAGGGATGGGGACAGGGCGGGATGCAGGGTGCTCCCGTGCCAGCCCGGCTGAGGGCTGTTCCCTCCCCTCTGCCGCCCAGGTTTCTGTGTGGGAAGGAGATAAAAAAGAAGAAATGCATCTTCCGCCTGCGGATCCGCGTCCCCCCGAACCCCCCCAGCAAGGTGCTGCCGGAGAAAGCCCCCGGCGAGGGCGAGAGCAGCTCCTGCGAGCTGAAGAAGAGAGGGAAAAGCAAATATGCCCATAAGGACAGGTAAGTGGCCCCGTTGCCCCGGACATGCCCGCAGTAGTCCCCCCCGTGCCTGCGCCCCCCTCACGCCCTGTTTGCAGCCTCCTGCCGCGGCAGCTCCAGCAGCAGAAGCGGCGAGCGCGGCGCAAGAGGGCCAAGTTCCTGCTGGAGGATGCCATTCCCAGCGTGAGTCCTTCGCCCCCTCCCCTGTGCAGCCAGCCCGGGATTTGGCAGCTGTGTGGGACTGCCCAGCCCTGCGGCTCCCCGCAAGTTTTCCCCACTCGTACGGGCAGGGAGAGCTCCTGTCCCTCACCTGGGAAATGTCCCACGCCGAGCCCACTTCCCAGGGCAGCGGGGCCATGGGAAGGAGCGCGGTGGCCCCGGGCAGAGGGTGCCAGGGGTGGGGTGTGGGCAGCACCCCTGTGCCAGGCAGTGAGGAGTGAGCTTCTTTTTGTGGCACAGAGTGACTTCACCTCAGCCTGGAGCACCAACCACCACCTGGCCAGCATCTTTGACTTCACGCTGGATGAGATCCAGAGCCTGAAAAGGTCCGTGCAGCCGGACCAGGGGTGTGGGGGGCCTGGGGTGCTGCTTGCGCCAGGCTGGGGCCGATGCTGCATCCCAGCCTATCCCATCCCACCCTATCCTGTCCACAGTGCCAGCTCAGGGCAGACTTTCCTGTCGGACGTGGACTCTACAGATGCCACCAGCACCTCAGGCTCGGCCACCACAAGCCTCTCCTACGAGTCCAGGTGAGGACTGTGCCCCTAGCCCCCTTCCAGAGGGGTTCTGGTGGCATGGCCAGGGGGGCGAGGTCCTGTGTCTCCCCCCTTCATGTCCCACACTGGGGAGCTTTTCCTCCCTGTGTCTCAAACGGGCTGGGGGGCCCAAAGTGGCGCTTGCTGGCTGTGCAGGATCAGAGCCGTCGGTCCTTGCTGGGCTCCCCCAAATT
>NW_008246054.1:2237706-2249150 GCF_000691975.1 Corvus brachyrhynchos
GTTGCTGCTCCACAGCTGCCTGAACCCCCTCCTGCCACTCCAGTCAATAGGAGGCTGTGGAGGGTACCACAAAGACCTCAGAATTACCATAAAGGATTTTCTGGGCAAATGCCAAGTCCATCCTTGGCATAAGCTGACCAAAGCCATCTGGGCAGCATTACACATGATCATCATGACCAGCTGAGCCACCTGCATTAGGGCTTCCTGACACCACCGAACCGAAACCTTTCCCGGAGCCAAAGCAGAGGAGATCGAGGTGCTGGGGAAGCCCGTGAAGCACAGGAGAGGTGCTGGTCCCGCCCCCCGGGAATTTTGGCGGGTGGAGGCAGCGCCCAGGCCAGCAGCGCTGACCGGGAATGAAACCTGAAGCCCTGACACTCTGTTTTTTTTAATGTTAACAATTTTTAGTTTCTTGGCTGTGTTTATGCAGAGCAGGGCCCAGCCGTGCTCTCCCCCGGGAGCCTTTGGCCGAGCCCGAGGCACCATCCCGGTGGTGGCCAGAGCAGGGAGGGGGTCCGGCCCTCCAGAAGGGTCCCACAGCTGCAGCAGCTGTTTGGGGGACACCCCACACCCTGCTCACACAGACGGACCTCGGCCTGTGCCTGGCATAGCCTGGCTTATCCCGGTGTCCCAGCCTGACCGAGCAGCCTCGAGGGGGTCCTGCTGCCAAAGCACGAACCCCTCCTCATCCCTGGGCTTTCATAGCTCATCCCCGTGCTCATGGGAAACTGGGAACAGCTCTTGGGGTTTTCCACTTTGTCCTGAATCCATTCATTAAAGGAATGTGGTTTGTTTAACATGAGAGGAAAATGCCCCAAAGCCAGCCCATGTGTGGCTGGGGCAGCCACGGGGCAGATGTGCTCTCACCCCATAACCTGGACTGTGTGTGATGCTGCACCAGCTTCATTTCCCTGTTCTGACAATCATGATCTTGGAAGAGATCGTCCAAAAAATCCGCCTTTGCCTTAAAACCACCACGGGCACTTCACAGACTGGAGTCCAAGGCCTTTGTTCCTACAGGAAATCTTCATCCCAAATGTGCCAAACCAGCAGACAAACCAAAAAAAAGGCTGAAGAGGACAGCGGGGGCAGGGGGAGGGGGCTGTACCAGGGTCCCTGTGACCATCCCTGTGGCCATCCCTGGGGCCTCGTGGCTGTGCCTCTCTCGTAGTGGTGATGTTTGTGAGCACTGGGCTTGATTTGTCTGCAGGGGAGAAGGAGCAGCCCCTTCTTTAAGAAAGCAATACTGCCAGCTTGGGCAGGAGCAGAGCAGTTGGCTTTTTAAAAAAGATTCTAATATCAGATAGATGTGTTAGATTTTTTTCTTAAGAGAGAGAGAGAGATATTTTTAATGGTGTCCTCCTCGTCTCTCCCCCATCCCACCATGACTGTCCCATGGGATGGAGGGTGAGCCCTGCTGGGTTGTGGGGTCCTGTCCAGCAGCAGACCCTGTCCTGTCCTACCTGTGCTCATGGGATCTCTGCTCAGAGCGGAGTGTCCCTGTCCTTCTGGGAGAGGTGCTGCCAGACCCCCCCATCCCTGGCAGGGAGGGGTCCAGCAGCTGGAAAACTCCCTGTCCTGCCTTAGCTTTGTCCTCAAAGGATCACTTAAAATATTTTCCTTTCTTGAGTGCCTATGGAGCCCTCGTGATTCCAAGGGGCTGCCAAGAGCTGTGCCAGGGCTGAGCAGGGTCATGCCTGTGGGATGTGCCACTGGACATTACACTTGTGGGGGCACCCACAGGATGTGGCCCTGGCTCCTCTCTGCTCCCTCTCTGTTCTCTCTCCTCCTCTCCTGGCTTCTCGCAGAGAATTGAATGTGGAGCCTTTAAAAGTATTTTTGTTGCAGAGTATATTTTGCATTCGCTGTAATAGAGATTATAACAACTCTGTGCACCTTCTGATTTCTGAATTCAGGTTGCTGCTTGTAAGCAACTCTCATTATACCCAAGTTGTAATTAATACGTCTGATGTACAATTAAAAAGTGAGGGTTTTTTTCAACATCACTGTTTTTTTGAAGTGTGAGGATTATTGAGTTGGGATGCCCAGTGCCCACCATGGGGCAGCTGGCACTGCTGGGTTGTGTTCCATTCCAGGTGAGGTGTGTCCTGCAAGCCCAGGACAGGCCCTTCCTCTTGCACAGCTGCGACCACGAGAGCCTGCCCAGCTAAGAAACACTCCTGTTTATTTCCTTCCCCATCCCATAAATAACTCGAAAATGTTCCATTAAGTTATATCCCATGAACCATCAACATAAGGATCTTTCTACAAGGCTCAGTGTGGCCTAGGCAGAAAGCCCCTGTTCAGGTGGGGGTAGGGATGCAGGGCCAGGGCAGTGCCGTGGTCCTGCTGGCACCTGGCTTCCCTGAAGTGGCCGTGGATGTCGCCCAGCCCACCCCAGCTCTCCGTGGCAGGGCCGAGTCTGTGTGTGCTGCTCGCGGCTCCTGCTAAATCCTCGCGGCATCTGCTGGAGTTTGCCGCTTCCTTGGATTGTGTCAGACTCCAGCAGCACGCTGGCTGCCGGCAGGGGAGGGCGGGAGCCGCACGGCGCGGGGTGCCCGGCCACATCCTGCAGCCTCCGGGCTGGGGAAGGATGCCGGGACCACCGCTGCGGGGGAGCAGGGGGCCAGGCAGGGTTCAGGGGCTGGCTGTGGGGACACATGGCACTGCAGGGGCTGCCAGGCCACGGCTCCCAGCTGGAATTCGCTGCTGGCAGCCTGAGGCAGCCCCCGAGTGTCCTGACAGGAACATCTCCGCGTATCCTCATCCACAGCCTTTGGTGCGGGCGGCCCTTCCCCAGCTCAGCTTGCACCGGCTCCGGGCTGCTCAGCGCTCCTCGGGTAGGCCGAGGAGGGGATGTTTCCCAAGCTCCTGTGTTACCGCAAATCCTCGAAGATAAAAGCCGCCTCCCACATGGCTCAGCAGGATCCCGATCTCCCCAGAAGTGAGGTGCACTTCGCACTTCTCAGTCCCGTGGCACGTTCTCCTCTATCCATTTGAGGTACAGAGGGTTTCCTTGGTCAATAGGCAGGCTGATGATTTCGGGGGTTTCAAAGGGATGGATGGATCTAAAGTGGAACCAGGCGCGGAGGAGCAGAGTCAGCGCCAGCCGCGCTCCGCGCTCCCAGCCGCGCCCCAGCCCT
Organism: Corvus brachyrhynchos; assembly: GCF_000691975.1. NCBI lineage: Eukaryota > Metazoa > Chordata > Aves > Passeriformes > Corvidae > Corvus > Corvus brachyrhynchos. Next base: position 2,240,850 of record NW_008246054.1, read on the forward strand.
GCCCCGCGCCCTCCCCGCACTTCAAAGCACCCGCAGCTTCTTTTTGCCACGTGGGAATTCTGCTTTGAGTTTGGGGTTTACCACAGACTGCCGGGGGCCTGGCCCAAAGCTGAGTGTGCTCCCCCCTCGGGAAATGCAGGAAATCCTGTCAGGAGGCTGTCAGGGAATAACCTGTGTGAGGAGAGGGAGAATCCCTCCTCGAATCCAGCATGGAGGGGCTGGGTGAAACCCAGTTGATATTTCTGCCGCTTTTTACTTTTTGCTGATGCCGTCTCTGGGTTTTTCTGGCTCATAAGATACAGCAGGAGCACTTAACCCCCCTGGGTGGGAAGGGGCTCAAGGAACTCCCAAAGCTGGAGCAGGAGGTGAAGCCTACCTTGGACAGGACACCCAGTGCTCCTGCGGAGCCAGAGCCTCACCTGACGTAGTTGGACAATTCCCCTATTTTGGACGTCCTTGTCTTCACCAACTGTGGAGAGTAAAAAATCCAACACAAACCCCAAGGGAGTCGTGAAGGGATGGAGGGATCCTGAGCTGCAGTTCCTGACTGCCCCCACCCAGCATGGCCAGGGGTGCGACAGGAGCCCTTCCTGGGCTCTTCCCTGGGGGATGTTCCCAAACCTCAGGCAGGCTGGTGCCACCCTCCCCAAACCTCCCTGCAGCCCCTTTTGGCTGGGACCATTCGCAACAGGGATTTCTGTGACGTAGGGAATGATCACTTACCAGCAGTATTTCAGTGGATTCTTCCAGCTCCCCTTTCCAGAAATACCTGGATTTAAAAGAAAAGCAGCATCAGCAAGTCCAGCTCTGGCTGCAGCCATGCCAGCCCTCGGGATACTTTCCCTGCTTGGTGCTTTTTGCACGTGGCCATTTCCTTACAAAGTGGCTCAAGAAGCATCGCTGGCCCCAAAACTGCTGAGCATGTGAGTGAGCACCCCAGATTTATGGACCAAAGCCTCCTCCAGAGAATTTGCCCAGGGGGACTGGCAGGGCAAATTTGCTGGGATTGGGGTGTCCTGTGGTGGTGGCCCCGCTCTGAGCTGCGGCCAGGGGACAGTGCCTGCAGGGGTTGTGGCTGCGAGGCTGAGCTTTCTTCCTCTCCTTCCCTGCAGGAGAGGAGCTGCACTTCTCATGAGTCAGATATGACCTTTCAAAACATTTTTGCTGCCAGGAGCCCGTCCTGATCTCATCTGCCTGCTGGGCTCCTGCGCGAGGAGGACTCGGAGGCGTCGCGGTGTCTCCTGAGCAGGGCACGGAGCAGAATCCAGCTGGAGCTGCCAGGGCTGTGCAGGAGCAGCTCTGCTCCGCCTTTTGGGTTTGTAGGAAATGATGGATAAGGGGAAGAAGGGTATTACTGGGTTTGCCCTCAGCTGGGATAGGGGGTGCACTGTGGGGATCCCCTCCTGAGGGAAGGCTGCAGTGGGATCTGTTCCTCACTTCTGCCAGGGTGTTTCTATGAGGAAAAGCTGTTTTGGGGCTTTGCTCTTTAACCCCTCTAACAAGTGCAGTCCCTTTGCATGGACAGCTGAGGACACCTGCAGAGCAGGGCTGGGCCTGTTCCAAGGTCAAACATGCTGTTCTTCCTGCCTGAAAAAGCTGCTTAATTTTGTAAAGGCCTTTTCTGGTCCCTATCTTGGCTTCTTTTTAGAGCTTCTGATAACAGGCACCATGTCCTCAGGACCATAAATCCTAAATTGGTGGATGCCTGTGTAGCCAAGTAACCAATAAATAAATGGTCCCCATGGGCAGTCAGAGCATCTGTGCTCCTTAACAAGCTCGGAGCACGGTGAGGATCGTCCCCATCATCTGCAACAACAAACAGACCCAGCAGCCTTCTGGAAACTGAAGGCTGTGTCCATCCCCTCCTTCCCTCCCTGCAGAGCCCAGGTTTGCCTCCTCTGTTGGGGAATATCCAGCTCAACTTACAAGGCTGAGCTCTTGGGCAGGATGTTCACGTAGGCAGCCAGTTTCTTATCCATGATGGCCCTGGGGGAGACAGGAAGGGAATCAGTGCCAGGCCAGCTCAGTGCTCACCCCCAGCCATGGGGACATTCCCTCGTGCTGCCCAGGACTGCCAGCAGCAGCTTTGACATTGGAGACATGGAATTTTGGGTTACTTATTACCCTGAGAAAACAGAGGCAAAGGTGACCTTTGGCTGGAGCTACTTCAGATCAGGCCCTCCTGGCAGGACTCTGGGACCCTCCCTGTGCTGAGGAGGGAGTTTAGGTGTTGCTCCTGGCCTGGAGGGTGCAAGGACCCTGCTCAGTGCCAGCCCTGTGCCCTTCTGGCCATGGGGTCAGGGCAGGGCTGAACCATGGGGCTGCAAGAACTGGGGCTGGGATGGATGGGAAGGGGTTTGTCTGCCACTGTCAAACTGTGCCCCTTCCTCTCAGAGCAGCCTAAATGTGCATCTGGTTAGATTAACAACATCAAGGTTTTTCAATCCAAAATGTCCTCGAAATCTGAAGCCCAAATAAATTCCTTCCCTCCGGCTGCCTCCGTTAGTTGTGGGCTGGTTTGTTATTGCAGAGCTGCTCGGGGCTGCCAGCAGAAGTGATACTGCAGCGATTACAGAGCACTGAAGCGAACTCAGGGCGGATTTTTAGAAGAAAGGGGGAAAATGATGTGTTTTGTGACCACAGCAGTGTCTGGCCCTTCTCACGGAGGTGGCAGCTGTCCCTTCAGGCAGGGCACCAGTGACTCCACCTTCGGTTTCTTTAGCACTGGCTTGGGGGGACCACGGCTGGAGAGGAGAAGCACCCCAGGAGGCTCACGGTTGTTTGCTCTCACCATGTGTAGGCAGTTCCAGGCATTTAATGCTCGTGGAGCATCTTGAGTTAATCTTTACACCAACAAAGTGCAGCAACACGAACAGAGCCACCCCTGCTGTGACTGTCATGTCACACATGGCACAAATCAGTTTGGTTTTGCTGCCTGCAACTTGCAAGGCATTTTAGCACAGGAGCTTTTTGGTTTGGGTGCTCTGTCCCAATAAATGTGATCCTAACTGAGATCCTGAACTTCGTGCCAGCAAGCTGAGCAGCAACAAGAGGCCACCAGGGGAACAGGGAACATTGTAAGAAGCTGAATGTGATCTGTGGAAAATGTCTGCATAATACATGATAGCTTTGGGTTGGGCACTTCATCGTGTGTTTCTTTGTCTGTGCCTCACAATAGGCCCTGAAGTGAGACAGATTAAATATTGATAAGCAGAAAAGCAAAGAAAATGATAAACACAAATCTACGGCAGCGGTGGGGGCTGACAGGGGGCTGGGTAAGGTGGGTGAGGTGCAGTGGCCACACCGCCCAGCCAAGGGGGTCAGCTCCTCCCAGCAGGCACAGGGGACAGGCAAGAAGGTCTTGAGATGTTGAATTCTACCTGCAGCTCTTCTGCTTTCTCAAAGCTTGAACCCCTTTTCCTTAAACCAAAAAATTTCCCTGCAGATCCATCCGAATGAGTGCTCCACTGGGCAGTGCAAAGGAAGAATAAACATGACAGCACAGGAAAAATGAGTGGGGGAAAATCAGCATAGAAGCCCAGTGTCATCCCCTACAACCAGGGCTCATTGCTCCAAATTCCAGAACAAAGGAATAATTACTCCACCAGTAAAACCACAACCAAAGTACACATATCTCAGCGAGGGGGAGTGATTTATGTCCTCTCCCTTCCCTGCAAGATGAGGAACAAAGAGTGGAAAGCATTTGCAAAGCTGTTAAGACGAAGCATTTTCAGGAACTGAGGCTCTTTTCACCAGGTACAGTTGCCCCTTTTTTTTAGGAGACATCGAGCAGTGCAGACATAATTCTATTTGAATTTCTTAATACAGTTGCAGTATTTAAGGTGACACAAACTCCCTTTCAGTAGCCTGTCAGTTCCTGAACATGTTTGGGAGCACTTTGCTGGAGATGGAGAGGTTTTGGCAGGAGCAGGGCAGCAGGAAAACAGCGCAGGAGGTGTTGCAGGAAACTTCACGGTCCATCATAAACACTTCCCCAGTCAACACGGGTTCAGTACTTCCAACAGAGCATCCATTGAGTCAGGGACTGACAGACGTGTGAAAAAACTCTGCATGCAAAATATCATGCAAAGTATCTCATATATTAAAAGAGAAGAAGAAAAAATCGAGGAAAACCCCCTCATTCCCTGAGGTTTGCTGGTGAGCAGAGTGGTACCAGGTGGTACCTCACAAGCGTTTGCTGTGGACCACTTTCATACTTCCTTTATTTTCATGTCAGAGCACTGTGCATTGTCCCTCTCTATAAATCCCCTCCGGGCATTTTGTTGTCTGTGTTGTTCTAGAGAGGAATAAGGACTGTGGCAGATCAGAGAGCATCAGGTTGGAGCTTAATCCATCTGAGGGCTGAGAAATTCATGGTCATAACTTGAAAATGGGTCTTGAAAATGCAAGGCAGTGAAATAAATTGAGAATTGCTTGATGCTACCATGGCATTGGCTTCAGAGGCAAATATCAGCTTTCCTTGGGACAGGGCAGCTCTGGTATGGGGGTTGTGATACAGAGTCTGTGGAAAGGAGCATTGCTCGGGTATCACAGAATCATGGAATGGGTTGGGTTGGAGGGACCTTAAAGCCCATCCAGTGCCACCCCCTTCCACGAGCAGAGACACCTTCCACTATCCCAGGTTACCCCAAGCCCTGTCCAGCCACAGCTTCTCTGGGCACCCTGTGCCAGGGCCTCACCCCCCTAGAAATGCAAAGTACACAGGATACAGATCCCCTCGAGGGACAAGGGAATATTCAGCTTCACTCCAGCTTTGGAACCCCGCAAGCAGACAAGCAAGGGAAGCGTCTCCGTACCTTGCGATGTCCCTGGCGATCTGCTCGTTGAGGCAGTTGACGAAGGCGATGGAATGTGTCCCTGGGATGTAGCTGCCAGTGACAGCAGAGTGCAGGTGCAGAGCCAGGCCCCGGAGCAGGGGGTACATGAGCACCAACAGCGTCAGCACCTCGGAGAGAACAGCCGGGTGATGGGAGGCGAAACACAGTAAAACTGAACATTTACATTGTCCGTGGCTGCAGGGACGTTTCCAGGCTTCCCTCAGCATTGCAGGGACCAGTTAAATCAAATTAAGATGAGAACCTGCTGCTAGGGGGATTCATTCCCCTCCAGTAGGACCAATCTCGTGCTCAGGGCAGGAGAGGGGCAGTTTTGCGGCTGTATCAGCCCAGGGGTGCCCAGGCCTTGGCTGTGGGAGGTCACCCCAGACTAACGGGGGTTACAGACCCCACCACCCGACCACAGCAGCCAGCACTGGTTTTCTGAAGAAGAATAAGGAGCTAAGACAGGGAATGTCTTGGTTTCTACTGCAAAAAAGAACAAGAAGGGAACGGCTCCCACACCCAGCACACCTCTCCTGCTCAGGGCACACCTGCAGCCGTCCTTTAGCCATGCACCAGGGGTGAGGTGCGTCCATCCCTCTGGGAAATGGGGGGCACAGGACCCTCTGCCTCCCTGGGGATGTGGGCAGGAGAAGAGCAGTTTGTCAGTGTATTGTCCTTGGGAAAGAGATTCGGGCTGGAGCCTGGTGCCAGGACCTGGGGAATTTCAATCCTGCCCTGTCAGATTATTCTCCTCTGCCTTAGCTCTGTGCAGCCCACCCAGACCACGCTCCAGCCTCACACCCTGACTTCAAGGCAGGTTTTAAATTCATTTCATCTTAATTATCTGCTACTAAAAGCACAGTGAAACTGGATCCTGTGCGGCACAGAAATCCTAAAGGACACAGCCCAGGTCTGCAGGGCAGCACAAACACCAACGCTCTGCCCGTGGCCTGGCAGAGCAGCAGCAACAAGTGGGGTTTGCTGTGCAGGAGCTGCTATTCCTGGCAAGCCCCTTTGCTGCCGTTTGTGCTCACATGCCATAAACAGCCTCCCAAAAATATATCATTATCCCGGCAGGGATGCTGCGGGAAGGGTGAGGTTAATTTGGAGTGCTGAGGACCAGCTGAAGGATGGTGCCGTTCTGGGCTGCAGCTCCTTCCCTTTGTCTTTTGTTTTGTTTTCGACATAAACAGCATCTGGCCCTGATTCAGCTACAGTGATTAAAAAATGCTTAGAAGACTAAGAAAATATTCATTTCCCCCCCTTATTTCCACCCTCCTTTGTCCTCTGAACAACCTGCCATTGCAGCACTAATGCAGAAATCTCTCTCTTTTTTTTTTTTTTAATTGAATTAAAAATCTCTCTTGTCACCACTCTTTCTCATTTGGAAAATGACCAATGCGCTGTACTGCTTGTCTCCTCTTTCCCAATCCATTTGAGGAAATATTCTTTGTTACCACAAGACTTCTCATCATAATTTTTAGAGCTCCTTCTGTGCTCTTTTTTTCCCCACTAAGCCATTTAACAAATACTAGACAACAAATCCCAAAAGCTCCTCAGTGAGTTACAAGCCAAACAGAGATGTGCTGGTGTACCTATTTTTCCAGATTAAAATGTAATCATGCTCCTTGCTCAGGAAAAAAAAAACCACCATCCAACCTGTTCAGCCTGGTGATCATTAAACTTCTTGGAAGATGTACGTGCATGTGATGAGGAAATCCCCAGGATCATTTGGGATTGAATATTAGTACAAACATGAACACTATCTTGTTTTTTCTGGTGTTTCCCCCTCTTTTTTTTTCTGAAAAGGAAGATAACCACCCCTTTTTTCCCCCGAATAATTGTATTTGCCAAGAGATGGTGCAAAAGGGAAGGAGTGAAACCTCGGGATTCTTGCCTGATAAACCAATTAAACTCATGATTGCCGAAATACTGAACAAAACTGAAAACACCCCTGTGAGGTTTTAAGCACTTCACTAAAAAGCACTGAGCAGCAAAATGCCATTTTAGTGCAGAGAGACTCAGATTTCTGCAACACTTCTTTTGCCTTTGGCGAACTAAAAACAGCTTTAGGTTTAAAATCACCACGCTAGGACTTTTTGCTGAGTTTTGATGAGGTTCTGTTAAAAAAAACACCCCAACTGAACAACACCACCCAAACACAAGTTGTGCCAACGTTGTAAAAAAACTTGGAAATTTGCTTCTCTCGCAGCAGATGCAGGGAGTCCACCCCTCCTGCATGATGGTTTTGGGGAGAGGTTTGCTAACAAAGGTACAGACGGGTATTTCCATGATTGCTTAGAGTGAGTCGGTGTCTGTCGTGCTTCCCAGGGAGTGTTCCGTGCCCCACATCCCCATCCCAGCCCCCTGTCCATCCCAGCCCCCTGTCCATCCCAGTCCCGTGTCCATCCCAGTCCCCTGTGCATCCCAGTCCCCTGTCCATCCCAGTCCCACTTACCAGCACCAAGGTGCCGCGGCCGGGCCGGGGGCAGCCCTGGGAAGCCGGGAGCAGCGGGCAGCGCTGGCTCAGCCCCTCCATGTCCTGCGGCCCCTCCACCTGCTCTGCCCGAGCTGGGAGCGCTGCCTGGACCGGCGGCACTGACTCCTCCTCCTCCTCCTCTTCCTCCCCGGCTGGTGCCCGCCCGCTGCGGGGACAGGGGACAGCGCGGTGGTCTAATGGGAGGCCTGACCTGCAGAGCTGGGGGGACAAATAGCAGGGACTGGCACCCCAAAAGTGGGGTCAGACACCCGAGTGCTGTCGCTGCTGGTATCAAACTGCCCGCACCAGCATCTGGTGGGATTTCCAGGTTGTCCCTCCAGTACAAGCACTGGAATCCTCCCAGTGCCGTCCCCGGTGCTCCGAGACTTACTGACGGCATTTGTCACCTTCGCTTTGATTTCCCCGTCTATAAAACTTTCTCAGATTTCATCTGGTCGGGGCTCTTTGGATAGAAACCAGCGGGCAGGTGCTGAGTCCTGGCGTGGTGTTTGTACCCAAAATCTCCTGTGAGGGACGCGGGGCAGAGGAGCCGAGCGCTGTTTGCCTCACGCTGTAACTTTATTGTGTCCCTGTGTAACTTTTTACAGTCCCCCTGTCTGTTCCCATAACCTGTCAGGAGAACTCATTCCTTGCCAGGCTGCAGAACACCCGAACCCGCCTATCTGTTCCATATTTAATTGGGGGATGTAATCTTTCGCAGAGCTGGAAGCACAAAGTTCTTTATTAAGCAGCTCCTGTTGTAGAAGTTATGTGACGGCATCAATTTGTTTGCAAAAGGTGAGAAAATTCAGCTTGAAGACATCGGGGGGTGGCACGTTCTTCGCAGCCCAGGGAGCTGCCCCGGGCAAACACCGGGATGGGACCGGCTGTCCTCGCACTCCTGGGATCAGCACTTCCCCCTCCCGAACCCCGACAACGCCCTTTATCCCGGTTTTTCCAAGAGACGGCGACCCGCAAAGC
>NW_008246054.1:2249682-2265749 GCF_000691975.1 Corvus brachyrhynchos
GCCCGCCTCGGCGAGCACCACCTGGTAGCGCTCTTCGGCCTCCTCGGCGTCAATGACCGGTGAGCTCCGGCGCGGTGCCGCGGGCCTCACCGGCCCCGCCGGGCCCTCGCTGCTATTCTCCCGGAGCGGGGGATTCCTGCCGCCTCCCCGGCTCATTCTCTGGGCTGTTTCGGGGCGGGAGGTGGCACAGCGGTTTCCCTTTACTCAAGAGCTCGGTTTTGTCTCCGTCCCGCTCAGGGAACAGGTGTCCGCGTGTGTTTCTATCCTGGAGAGGCTTCTGCAGGCCCTGGATCCCCTTTACGTGATCCAGAACCTCAGGGAAGAGCTGCAGAAGGGCCTTTTCCACCCCGATGACTCCGTGAAAATCCTCACCATGTCGCAGGTACAGGGTTTCTTCCAGGAGGAGGGGACAGAGCTCTGTGGTGAGCTCTGGGTTAGTCCCCATCTGCTCTTTTCTGCCTCAGCTTGTGATAAAAGCAGGAATTGTGTCCTTCCACACCCGTGCCATTTAGGATAATTACCGTGCAGTGTGTATATAATGCTTTATGATATGTCAGTTACAATGTATAAAACTATGTCCTGACAAAAGCAACTTGTGAATAAAACTTTTTCTCCGTGTCCTGGTTAAAGCTTTCCAAGCCAGCACTGACAGCAGGTGCTCTAAGAACTGAAAGCAGCAGCATTTTGATATTCAGGATACTTTAAATGTGATTGTGGAAACACCAAACAGGCTGTGGGAACTTTTGTTGCATTAATTTGAAAGAACAGGATTGTGGGGTGTTGTGGTTTGGGATGGACTTTCGGAAGTTTCAGGTTCAGCTAAAAGCAGTTGTTGGCCAGTTGAGATTTAATCCAAAAAGCTCAAAAAATGGTGATTTTGGCTTTCTGTGCAGCTGTTCCAGTGCTTGTTTTAATGTTATCTTCTGTAATCCTGTGATCAGGTTGGGAGGATTGTTGAAGACTCAGCTGCTGTCACAGAAATTCTGCACAGCCCCGAGCTGCTACGGCAGATCATAAACTGCATTGGTGGAGAGAAAATTGCAGTGGCTAAAGAGGTAAACGTGACTTTATTGTCTCATCCCTCTGCTAGCTGAGGTAGTTGGATGACAGTGATCATAACTAGCTCTCCTCAGTGAAAATTGAATTATAATTAAAATTAAATGCACAGGTATAGTTAATAAGGTCATAGAGAACATTGGAGCTAAGCCTGTTCATCTCGGATTTTCTTCTCTGGGTGGTTTTGTTCATTTTTCATAACGAGCTCCTGTTTTTGCTTGCAGGCTATCAAATCTCTGTCGAGAATAGCCCAGAGCCAGGAGGGTTTGGAGGCTTTGTTTGGGAGCACTTTGTTGAGTGACCTGAGGAATGTGATGGCCACGAGTGACGTTGTTCGCTACAGAGTCTATGAGGTGGGGGGGTTCTCTGCTGGCTCTCAGGCTGGGTTTTATGGCTTTTAAATCAGTGTTTCTCACTGCTTTACACACTTCTCTTCATGTCTGTGTTTTATCAAAACTAGAAAGGAGTAGGAAGATTACAGCAGTGTGGGCTCTCATGAAGTAATAACTTCTTTCCCATTTTATGGTATAGAAGTGTGAATTACTGTTTATTTTCTAACTTGTAGTGCATAAGGCATTGGAAGGGCTCCACAGAATTACTAAAGACACCTTAAAGTGTTTGTTTCTCTGAAAATAAAAGTAAAATAATTCTTGTAGTCTCTTAACCTTTGGATGTGAAGTGCTGCTGAAAGTTCTGGAGAGATGCCAGCTGTCAGTCTAAGATGTTTGTCAAAGGAGAAATTATACAACTTAGCCATCCTAGAGCTTAATGGGAATAGCACAGGAAAAGCTGATTGTGAGTAGAAGTCAGATGCATGTGCTGCAAACTTGGAACTCCTTTTGGACTTGCTTCAGGCAAAGATTTGGGTTAATGATAAAAGTATGATTAAATTCCATATTTAATACATATAGGGTTAATCAGCACTGTAGGATGTATTTGGCTGTCACTGTGAATTATTATAATGTTTTTATAAACCATCCTTTTTGCTTTTTTTTAGTTAATTGTGGAGATTTCATCAGTGTCAGCAGAGTCTCTGAATTACTGTGCAAACAGTGGGTTAATCCCTGAGTTAATTGGGGAGCTGACTGGAGAGGATGTGCTGGTCAGGTATGTTGGTGAGTTTGCCAAGGAGATTTCCCCCATTGTTAAAACTCTTAATATTCTGATAAAATAAACGTAGTTGTGTGTGTTTCTTGGAAAACCCTTCTCAGAAAAATGCTCTTATCTGCCTCTTCTTAAACTGCCTTGAGTGTAAAATACTTCATACCTTCATTTGAGAGCCAAGAGGGAGTTACCCCAGTGTGAGGTGATAATTGTGAGGTTTGGCTGTGATAGAAACACTTCAAATTCTTCCACAGATCTAAAGAGCTGAATGAGCTTGGAGGAGTGTTGGACACTTGGGGTCACTTGTTGGTTTTTTGTTAGGATTTTGTCTTATGGGTATGGGGGGTTTTTTTAATCACTGACTACTTCAAAACCCACTGAAATAAGCCCAGATAACTTTGTGTGTTGCAGGGCCACGTGCATAGAGATGGTGACCTCGCTGGCCCACACCCCCCATGGGCGGCAGTACCTGGCTCAGCAAGGAGTCATCGACAAAATCTCCAACATCATCCTTGGGGCAGAGTCAGATCCCTTCTCCAGCTTCTACTTGCCAGGTGACACCATGTGTTCCTTCTTTCCAGGGTTTGCTGCTTGCTTTGGTAATGAGTTAAATTGACAGGACTGTTAAGCCTCTCTTTTGAAAGCTCAGGTGAAATTTTGAATATTAGATTGGATCTATAAAATATTGGATATTTAAATAATGCTGAAGGACAGTCTGACGCATGAGGAATGTTCCTCAGTAACAGTGGTAAGATCTGGACAGGCTGTGCTGTAGCTTTAAAGTTTGTGTTATTGTAGCCTGTTTTAGGAATACAAACATCATGAATTAAGCAACAGTCAAAATATTTGGCTTGTTGCTTAGTTCTGTCTTTATTTTGAGCTTTTTACCAACACTATTCAGACTTAATAACACATGTTCAGGAACAAATCAGTCTCACACTAACGTACATTTAATTTTGACATTGCTGAAGTTGTTGTTCTTCCACTCAGTGCTTTTTTTGGTCTTGTTTTCTCAGGATTTGTTAAATTTTTTGGCAATCTGGCTATTGTGGACAGTCCCCAGCAGATCTGTGAGCGATACCCTGTCTTTATGGAAAAAGTCTTTGAAATGGCAGAAAGTCAGGATCCAACCATGATTGGAGTGGCTGTGGACACGCTGGGAATCCTGGGATCAAATGTGGAAGGCAAACAGGTTTTACAGAAAACTAGTTAGTATCTTTCTTTTCTTTAATAAAACTTTTCAGTATAATACAAGGTTTAATTGGTTTGGGGTGATACTGAAAGGAATTGAAAAATGTATTCCTTTACCTAGTGAATACATTAATAATGGGTAATTGTATTCCTGTAGAGATCTGGCTGAATTAATTAAAAGCACTTTGTTTTTGTTTTGAAAGGAAGTAGATTTCAAAATCTCTTAAGCAAAATAGGGCACCAGGCCAAGAATGCCCCCACTGAGTTACGGCTTCGGTGCTTGGATGCGATTTCATCTCTGCTTTACTTGCCTGTAAGTTGGCGTTTTGGTCTTTGTTTTTGATTCAAATCTCCAAGAATGAAATCATCACACACCTGAGTAATTGTGAGAAGACATTTTGCAGCCTCTAGGTTGGGTGGCTGTGGTGCTTTCAGTGTTCTGAGTCACTGATTTACTGTTTTGAAATTCCCTGATTTGTTTGCTTAAAGGTTTGGGTTTGTTTGTAAGGAGCCAGGTGTTCTGAAATGTTAATAAAACATGAAGTCAAGACTTCATTGACAAGGGAATGAGAGTAAACAGGTTCATATCCTTGTGCTTAAGGGGTAGGGGCAAACTGCTCCAGTCCTTGTAGCGTTCTTTGGATCCAGGGATCTGGGTTAACAGTGTAGCTCTAAATGAGGGAGTGAAACATTTGAACACATCCTGAAAATTTGAAAGTCTTTCATAATCCTAATCAAACTCCTTCATTTTTGTCATTTATGTAGCCAGAGCAGCAGACAGAGGACCTCTTAAGAATGACTGAATCCTGGTTCACATCCTTGTCCAGCCAGCCCCTGGAGCTGTTCAGGAGCATCAGTACTCAGCCATTCCCTGATCTCCACTGCGGGGCTTTGCGGGTGTTCACTGTGAGTGCTTTCTGCTTTTAAAGATCAGGGAGTGACTTGTGCTGCTATTCAGTCTCAGACTTACTTATTTAGTTCTTCGAAGTGAATGCCACAAACTTCTGGTTAAAGCCCAGAAGTGGTCAGAAAAAGGCTTTTTTCCTCGTGCCCCACTTGCATTCCCCGTTTAAATAATGCAGCAGACACGTCATGTCTGTAATGCTAATTTCTGCTAGATTGGAGAGGGGGGAAAAAAGGCAACAGCTGTGCTCTAAGGTGCTGCTTCTATACCAGAGGCACTGCTGTGATAATTCCCTTAAAACTTTGAAGATAAGCACTGAGCTGTACTTGTTCTCCAGGGTTAAACCCTGCTGCTTGATTCAAGTGCTGATTGTGTAACCACTGGTGGAATGAATATCTCATTTAATTTTCCCTGTTCCTTGTCTTTGTACCGAAAACCTTACTGTGTAACTGCTTTTTTGGGGTTTTAATATGTTTTCCCCCCTCTCATGTCTTTTGTCTTCCTGTTTAGGCCATTGCAAATCAACCATGGGCCCAGAAGCTGATGCTGGACAGCCCAGGGTTTGTGGAGTACGTTGTGGACAGATCTGTGGAGCCTGACAAAGCTTCAAAGGATGCTAAATACGAACTGGTGAAGGCCCTGGTGAACTCCAAAACCATTGCAGAGATCTTTGGGAATCAGTATTACCTGAGGCTCAGGGCTTACCTGCACGAGGGCCCCTATTATGTTAAGGCAGTTTCTACTACAGCTGTGGAAGGAGCAGAATAATGTCCTTGGTGTCTGGGGTCCCCTTCTTGCAAAAGATATTCCTGGCACAGGTGTTGAGGTACAAGGTGTAAAAACTCTCCACACTGGAGGTTGTCTCTTTAAAGGAATGTGAAGATATTTTGACTCTATTTGAGATGAGTCAGGAGAGGAAATGAAAAGCTGTTGTATATTTCCCCCTAAAATGTCACGGCAGAAGTTCTCTCTGTGTCTCATGAGACAGGTAACCCAGGTGAGCACTTACCAGCTACTGACTGTGTTTTATTTGGCAGAATTCATCAGCGTTTGGTTAAATTGTTCTTGGGTTTGGAGTTTCTGTTGTGTTTTCTCAGTAGGTTACAGTTCAGTTAAAACCCCACCAAAACACCTCAAGGTTTGTAACCTCAGATGCTGCCATAATTTCTATTCTTTTTTAATTCATTTTTTTACCTGTCAGAGTTGGCACTTGCATGGAGCACTCTCTTTGTTCTATCAGAATCCTGTTGCTGAATAAGCCAGTGACCCTGTCCACATGAGGGAGTGTGGACTGGATTCTCTTGTTTGCAACCTGCTGGATGTGAGTCTTGCTGGAATAAATAATCCTAAATATTGTTTACATTTTCTGCTGAGGATTTAAAAAAGAAAAAAAAGCTTTTAGCCCTTTTACAAACAAACCAATGCACTCTGTAGGGATCAAACCCACCTGGGAGCTTTGTCTCCCTTGTTGGCTGTGCTGTGGGATGGCAGCTCAGTTTTGTGGCTGGAGCACTACAAGGCTACTTCAGAACCAAATCTTGACTTGTTTACACTATTTTTTAACAGAGATACAATTTTTTAAGTGTTGTTTAAAGAAATGTAGTATTTTAGTTACCTGAGTTAGACTGAAAGGGGGAAGAACGTGAAGCTGTTGTATTGAACGGAGTGAATGAACTGGGAGTATGGAAATGTGGCATCTTAGGAAGTTGGAATCTTCTTCTGAAGATGTGAGAACTGTGAGGGAGAATCAGGACTGGCTGGGCACTCCAGTGACGTGTGACATGTCTTTGTCCATAAACAGAGACCACGGGGTACTGTATATCAAAGGCTTGTATTATTCTTTTTGAGAAATACATCTGAGGAGTAGCTGGGGGGAGCAGAATAAAACATGAAATTACTGCTTTGGGGCTTATTTTAGTAATGTGTCAGCCAGCTGTGACTCTGGAAAGAACTGACTCCACGTCCCTGTGCTGCCAGGGGAAGCAGGAGGATCTTGTCATGCAGTAACTCTGATTTTGCCTGTGGTAGGTAGAGGTGCAGCTGGCATTGCCTGCCAGAAATACTGCCCAGGAGTCCAGGGGGGCTCTGAGGAGCTGGGGAGGATCCCTTAATGTTTGCTAAGCTGTCTAAATGGAGGTGATGTGCCTTGCTGCTCACAACCCAAGATGTACCAGAGTTGTCATCCTACATCCCAGTGCTGCTGCTTTTATCCTAAATGTGCCCAATAAACATCTGCCAGTGGGAAATGCACTGCAGTGTCTCGTGACTGCAGAGAGCACGGGAGCTTTGTGAATCCTGCATCCAGCAAACACATCAAAGCACTAAAAAGGAAATGAAAAGAGTGTAGAAGTCCTTAGTTTGCACTTGTTCTGGGCAGTTCAGCTCTGTTATTTTAGGTGGCTTTGTGTGCTGGTGGCTCTGTGCAAGCCATATGCTGAAATGTCAGTAAAAGAAATCAATATATAAACCTGTTCTGCAATTTGTGAGCCTCTTCCATGTGTGTTTTCAGCTGGTGCTTTTGAAGGCTACTCTGTGTGCTGAGTATTTAGCATCTGCTTTGCATGGTACTTTTGCCAAAGACAATATTTTAGAATGTGCAGAGATGCCAAACGAGGGGATTTTTTTATGTATACACATATGCTTTATTTTATTGAGCTTTGAGCTCAGTGTTGATTGATTAATTGATCACTTTCCCCTTATTACTCACATGCAGTTCCCTGCCCATGCTGTACATTGCCATATGGATTACATGCTGCTGCTGTATCTGATATAAATGACAAAATTGAAGTGTGTTGTTTTTGTCACCCCCTCCTTGAAGTAACAGGTGGAGATAACTGAGGAAAAAACAGAAATGGAATGCTGGAGAATTGAGGTAACATGCTGAACATTTGGTTTAAAAACCAAAAAACCCCAAACCAAATCTCGTCACTTGATGGATGTTAACAAGCAGCATAACTTGAGGAATTTCCAGGGTGGCTCAGTGGCTGTTCTCTGGAGCTGCTCTGTTTCTCTGTAACCCAGCCTGCTCAGAGGCAGCTCCTTTTGTGGATGGAAAGCTTCCCCTTAGTTACAAAATTCTTTGGAAGTAGGTGATGCCTCACTCAGATAAAAAAGGAGTTTTGAAGACTCAGAAGTCTGAAAAACCCTGGATATGGACAAAGTCTCTTGGAATACTCCTTTTTACTTTCATGCATGCACTTGTAGGTACTTAGGCAGAGTACATCCAGTTCTGCTCTGTCGCACGCTGTAACAGTGAGAATTCATTTGCTGTTGAAGGGAAAAGAGCAAACTTTGGGAGGGCATCCTTAGTACTGTATGTTAACAGGATAACACAGCTGATGAAAGAAAATCCAGACTCTTTTTGCAGAAGTTAAACCTTAATTGACAAAATGAAGGACCTCATTTTTGATCCTATCCAAGTTGAACTGTTTGAACTTATCAATGTAGGTCAGAACCTTGCAGGACACCAGGCTGTAGTAGGTTTCCAGTAAGGAACAATCTTCCCCATCGCTCGTTTCCTTCCAGTCTTTAAATAGCTCATCCTCTCTCATGTCAGAAGAGGTGAAAATGAATTTATAGCAGCATCGATTGTAGCTGATGTGCTTCTCCCCAGAAAAGCGGGAGCTGTGCCTGGCAGCGATTCCGGCTCTTTTAGCACAGATTCCTACAAAGGCAGCGGGGGGCACTGCCAGTGGCACCTCCCTGGCAGCCACATAAACCTTGCGAGCCACGTCCTGGGACATGAGGAAAGCACTGCCATGGCAGAAATCCGGGTAAAACTCCTCGGGGTATTGATGGATGGGGACAAAGCCCGGGCTCTGGGGGTCCCTGTCAGGCACTCCGTGATGAACCACCCTCCCAAGGTAGATGTCCTCCCGCTGCGTTAAGCTCAGCAGGTACCCAGCCAGGCTGGGAACGCCGACAAACACGTCCTGGGCTGTGTGAAGGATGTACCTGGCATGGGGACAGAAAGTCACCATCCACTCCACACTCATCAGCATCTTCTGTGTCTGCGTCTCGGGGGAATCGATGAAACTGCCTTCAATGATGTCTCGGTGCTCTTGAGCCTCTTCATTGATCTCCAGCTGGGTGCTTGCTGAAGCTGCCTTTCCTACAGCAAACAGAGTCAGGACGCTGTAACCCCTGGAGCCTGTCACATTGCCCCAGGTCTGCCTGATCATGTTGCGCCTTGTCCTGTTTTCTGGGCTGCTGCAGACAACAATGAGCAGAAATATCTCTTGATTGGAGCATGTTGCTGCACTGCTGCCAGTGTGGGAGAGGTTGGCCTTCAGAGGATCCAGATCCAGCTTTCTGGCCCTCTCCCTGATCTCCAGAGTCTTCGTGTCGGTGTAAGAGAGAGGCAGGGAATGCAGGAAGTATTGCTCCAGCAAATCTGCCCCAAAAAGCAGCACGTGGAAAAGCAAGACATTGAAGAGGATGAAGCACCACTGGTGTGTGCGGAGCCTGCAGAGTGTCAGCTGGGGAAGAGGAACGTGGACACTGAATTCTCTTGCCTCTCAAACCAAAAGGCTTTCCCTCATTTTACAATATATCTATGCAAAGCAATCACAACTTCTAGACTGTGGTCTTTGTGTTATTAGTGTGAGGCTCCTTTTTCTCCTAGAAACTTAAGGAATGTACTTCTTGTGGCACAGTGAGATCCCAAACTGAGAAGGACGTTACCATTTTGAAAGCTGTTCTGTGCATCCATGTGTGGAAGTACCAGAGAATGACTCGCTATCAATATTTTCTGACTATTTTTAACCTGTTACAGAAGGCCTGAGGTGCCAGTTAATACAAGTCCTTGAAGGAGAACTTTTGGTACTTGGCCTGACACTGCCCTGGGAAAGCTGGCAGCGTAAGAATCCAGAGGGAAAGGCCAGGTTGGACAGGGCTTGGAGCTACCTGGTCTAATGGGAGGTGTCCCTGCCCATGGTAGGGGATGGAAGGAGATGATCTTTAAGGTCCCTTCCAACCCCCATCCTGTGAAAGCTGCAAAAGGCTGAAGCACTTACCTGCATGGTGCTGGGAGCTGTCCCTGCAGCAGGGGCTCTCTGGGCGGTTTCTCCTGGCAGTGGCTGTACCTATCTGGGTCTGCAGGATCCAGTTACTGCCCAGTATCTGCAGCCTGTGGCTTCCACCTCACCTGCCGGGGCGGAGGAAAGGTGATCCCAGGGGCTGATCGTGTTGCAGCCACAGAAAACACAAAGCAAACAAAACCCTGGCCTTTCCCTTTATTAATTTCTGACACTGAGAGATAAGTCAAGCAAATTCTGGGGCTCACTTGGTGGAAGCAATCCCCGGTACTGTTGTGAGTCTGTTCTTAATCTGCTGCTTTGCTGCTGGCCCTGGCGGTTGTGTTTTCCACAGCTGTGCCATTGTGGTGTTGGCTCCCCAGTCCGGGGCAGCTGACCCCTGCGCTGAGCACTCTGCATCTCCTGAGCTGGAGCTTTGGGCGTGAACTTTTGGGTTTGCCTTGTGTGAAGGACACCCCAAGGCCAGGCTGGCTCCAGCACCTGGGGCTCTACTCCTGGACAGGCTCTGCCTTGGGCTGCTCCAGAGCCTCTCTGTGTTGCTGTTGGCTCAGCCACGGCTGTGCCGGAGCTGACAGGGCTGGGGAGCCACAGGGGCCTGGAAGTGCTGCAGGGGGAAGTGCCAAAGACACCACAAACAGGATGGAGGTGTCAGCAGGGGGGAGTTGGCTTTGGCAGTGGGGCTGTGCAGCACTGAGGAGAGAGGGGGTTGTGGGTCCCCAGCAGTGCCCTGGGAGGGCAGGGAAGGGTTGGGTGATGGCAGTGCTGCTGTTGGAGGGGTAGATTGAGGTGGGAGGTTTCAGCCTTGTGGGAACTCCAGCCTCCATGGGAGAGCAGGGAGATCATGATTTCTTTTCAATTTTGAAAAGGTTTCTCAGAGGTCAGGGTGCGTTTCTGTTCTGCAGCCTTGGGTGAAAGGAGAACACAGCACTGCTGTGGTTTGTCTTGGCTGGGCCATTGCAAGGCTCCCTGGAGCGTCCTTAGGGCAGCCTGGATTAGCCCAATGTCCCAGGGAGACGGAGAAGAGCTTTGATTTCTGCCTTGAGGGGTCCAGGGTTAATCCCCTGCTCTTGCTGAGCTGCTCAGCTCTCCCAGCTGTGTTGATAGAGGGAATAGAGGAATTACAGAAGAAACCAGGTTCCCAAAATCTGCTCACAGCTTGGAAGTTCATCTTACCCCACTGAAAAACCCCAAAACATTCACAATCTGCAGGTCCCAGTGTGGATTTCTGCTTCAGGCTCTCCAAAAAGAGGGAAAGCTCCTTCCCCAGAGCTTGTGTGTCAGCTGGGACACAGCTTCATCCGGCCCAGCCTCACACTCTGCAATCCTCACAGAAGTTGTTCTTTGAAGCTGGGTGAGCTGTCAGCACGGGAAGTGTCAATTAAATGTGTGCCCTGAAATAAAAGGCTAATAAGGAAATATTTTTCACGCACTGTAAAACAGCCATGCAACTCCAGATACCCATTCTGGGGGAAAAAAATATCCTTCTTTGAAGATATTCTGTCTCCAGCTAAATCATTTAATCAGCAAATAAATGCCAGTGTTTGAAACCTCTTACATTAAAAATTGAGTATCTTTAGAATAATAAAATAATAATAACAATAAGCCCCACATGTGTATCATCCCCAGTGCAATTAGGCCCAGCGTGGTGCTGGCAGCACTGCCGAAGTCATTCCTTTAGCATTGCTCTGTGGTGGCAGCAGCAACTTTGATACCAAGTTAATAGAAAATTAACACTCCCTGAGCCCAGCCAGGGCACAGGCAGCTCTTGGATGTGGGTTTTTATTTATCCACAGAGCCTGATGGATTCCCACTGAGAGGAAGCTGAGGAACAGCAAGGCAAAGACTGCTGAAGGGGAAAATAACAGAGTCCCTCAGCTCCAGGAGGTTTGCCTAGGGGTGGTCCCTCCATGGCCTTTAAACCCAGGTTTCAGGCAAACACAACACCCAGCAGCTCATGTGTGACCTTATCTCACTTTTCAGATGGGTGACGTGAAGCTCATTTGGGGAAATCCTTGATCCCAGGGAGATCCAAGAGTTTCCTGGAGAAGGGTGAATTCAAGAGCCTGGAATGGCTGAAGTCAGGTCAGTGGGGGTAGGAACGCTGTTCCTACAGCTGCACTGAGACCCCGCACAGTCTTGGGGGTGTAAATCATGCAATCAACCAGGAAAGCAGGTTTTCCTGAGCCACAGGGCTAGAATTTGCTTTCTGTGGGATGTTTTCACATTTTCCTTAAATTTTATGTCCAAGCAAACCTCATTACAGGAGCAGGTATGTAACGCTCTGGGCAACTTGACCTCTCCTAAAGCTGTGAGTGTTCAGGCTGAAGGGTGCTGGGGTTTGATTTTTTGGAGAGGGCATGATTTGTGATATCCAAAGACCAAAGCAGAGCTGCCAGGAGGGTGCTGTTGAGCAGGAGAAGCCTGGGGCAGGCAGTGGGTGCTGCAGGGGAGCAGCTGAACCTGCAGCTCCTTAAAGCATCTCCTAAAGTCTCCTGGCTTCCTTCCCAATGCTGGGAACATTTGGAAGGGGGAGCAGAGCCTGGCTTCCCTCAGCTCTGCTCGACTTCACTTAGTGAAAATGTGAAGGCTTTGGATGACGCACCGTTCTCAGGAGATGGAGCAGGAGAGGGCGGATGGATGGGATTGAGGGGGAAAATCCAGGGAAAATTGGGTTTCCCAATATAAATTTGTTCAAGTGTAAAAGCTTGAGCTCAGCCTGCCCTAGATGTCCTTCTCAGCAGGGTGGACACCCCTCTCCATGCCCACCACGCTAACCCTGCTCTCAGGCTCTTCCCAAAAGCCAGGTTGATTCCCACAGGTTCTCAAATTTTCACTTGCTGCCTGCTGCTCCAGAGACAGGTGAGAACCCCTCTGTGGAACCCACCTGGCACAACCTCCCTTTCCATGAGGCATTCCCTGTGCCCTCATGGATTCACCTGTCTGATTCAGAATGCCCCTTATCCCCACAGCCAGGATGCTCTGTGAGCACAAAGCACTCCCAGGTCTCCAACGTGTTTTGGATGCTACACAAAGGATCCCCGTTATTCCAAACTGCCTCTTGCAGTGTTTCACCAGCACACGCAGACCTGAGAGCACGAGGGGCTGTGGAGGGACCTGTCTGGTTTTTAATAACAGCATCAGTTGCAATAAATAGAGATGGGTGTTTAGGCCTTAGTCACCTAATAGCAATGTTTGTGCTTGAAGACATGATTCAGCTCTTGCAGGCAGTTCCTCACCTTATATTCTCTGTGGGATTTGGGAAATGATGGAAGAAGAGGCTTTGTAAGAGTTCTACAGTGTGTGTTGCACTTGTTATTTGATATTTAATGTCCCTTTGGGTATTAAATATAAGTAGAAAACTGAAAACCAAGCCAACAAAGCTGAGCACTGGCGCAGCAGACAAACAGCTCCTGTGGCTCCTGGTGTGCAGATGAAGGTGTCTTTGCTCCTGATTCAATGGCTCGCTTGATGAGACTAAAACCATGTTTTTATAGCTAAGTTTCCTGCATTCTTCTTTTTTCTTTACATTTCTTTCTTGGCATACTTTCCATCAGTCTAGGAGTTACAGAGCTCTCTCCTTTTTTATGGTATGTTTGTTCCTTCTTGAGATTAGTGGCAGCTTTGACAGCTCCCTACCTCTGTGTTCCTGGATAACGACAGCCTCAACCCCCTGTGTGTTCTGCAAGTGCTGCATTCAGCCTCAGCAATGCTGAGTTAAAACATGAGCCAAGTGGAAACAGCATAAACTTGTGTGAAACGTTGAGTTGTGAGGCCACAGGGCCAAGGAGGTTCCCCAAGTGGTCTCCCTGCCAAGATGTCAACTTGACAGAAAAGTTGCTGATTTTGCAGTGGACCAGAAGTTTCCCTGTTGTTACTAATTCTCAGAGCATGCCTTGTGATTTGATTTTTTGATCCTTTTTTGGTGCTTTTTGCCTCGCCCTTTCATTCCCTGCAGCCAGACTGGGGCTGTGTTTGTGCCTGGCAAATGGAGATTCACATGAAATTCATTTGACACGCACAACATCCACAGCGTCGGAGTCTCGACTCAGGCTCTGATTAAGTCCCATCCATGCTCTGACAACATTTCCAGCTGGGAGCAGATCCAGTGTCCCTGTTCCTGACTCCGTGGCTGCTCAGCAGCACTGGGCATTTCTCCTGGGAGAAATTTCAGCTGGAGCATTTCTCCTGGGGCTCTCCTTGCCCTGGGGTGAGGAGGTCCCTGTGTGTCTGTGTGATGCACCCAAAAAGGCGAAGCTTCCCCAAGGTCATGGGGGGAAGAGGAGCAGGGTGCAGCTCTTGAGGCTTAAGTGATGCTCCAGCTCATCCTCTCCAGGTGCTGGATGGATCCAGCTGTGCTCCCACTGGTGCCCCAGGGCTGGGGAGGGGCTGCAGCCGTGGCCAAGGCTCCTGCTGGTGGGGCTGTCCCCATCGCCCTCCTGACAGGGAGGAACTGGAGGGAACTGGAGCAGGACAGGGACCCCCCTGACACGAATCCCTGGGGCCCTGTGGGTTGCTGGACTCGGATGATGTGCTCTGCAGAAATGATTTTCTCTCACTCTCGCCTCTGACTCATCCCACTGTTGCCTCCCACAGATTTATTTATTGTTCTCCCAGACACAGAAACAGCAGAGTTGAGTCTCCCTGCCCTGTGCCAGGCCCCTCCTCGGGCAGCTGGGCTGGGATCTGTTGGAGCAGCCGGGCCTTCCCCCGCACTCATCCCTGGGGGTTCTCAAACTGGGGGTTTGCCTTCCCCAGGAGCCCTGTACGAGCCCCCCTGTGCTGCCCCCGAGCCTGGCTCTGCTCTGGAGAGCTGTTCACACACAGCAGCCGGCCCTGGAAATGGCACTCGGGATGTGCCCGTTCCTGAGTGTGCTGCTCATTCCCTGCACAGGGGAAAAACAGCCCTGGGGTGCAGCATGAATGTTGGGGTGCTGAAGGGGTTCCCCAGCAGAGCTGTCGGGACTGAGGGAGTCGAGAGGAGGAGGATGGTCCCATAGTCAGTGCATGAAATCCTGATTAATTGTATTTTGTGTTAATGACTCCTGGGACGCGAGGACTTGCAGCATCGGTGGCATTTTGGGGAGTGCTGCAGCTGGAGGCAGGAAGGACCAGCTCAGCCCCATGCCCCCAAAATTCTGAACCATGCCTTTGCTGAGAATACTGCCCTGCCTTCCCCTGCCTTCCACTGCCTTCCCCCCTTGGCTTTGGGGGTGCAGGGAGTTGCTCCGTGCTGGAGCTGGGAGCAGTCCCCAGGACAAGGACTCTTTCCTAAGGTAGGATGCCACCAGGGTGCTCAGCTTGTCCCTGTGGTGCCCTGAGCAGCTGCCCTGGTCCATGGTGGGACTGGGGTGGCACCAGTGCCCTTCCAGGGCAGGGACAGGTGGAACCAGTCCCACTCTGCTGCTCAAGCTTCAGCATTTGGATGGGGATGTTCTCTTCTTCTGCCTCCTTCTCTTTCATTTCTCATTTCTCTCAGCATCTAACTGTAACTGTTTTAAATAATTCCTCCCCCACGCCTGTGTTATCACCCAGTATGTCAATACGATGCTGTGCCACCCACTGCTCTCTTCCCGGAGCTGCACGTTAACGTTTTGCACCAGATAATGTGAGGCAATTAGTGAATGGAGAATAACCTTCCCACTTAAAAGCAGGATGGGTTGGGAAGCATCACACGGGTGGATTGCACGGGGAGTATTAATTGCTTTTCTCTCCAGTGACTGCCAGTGTAGGAGAGTCCATATGGAGAGAGAGGAGGAGGAAGAGATGCTGCGGGAGAAACGAAGTCTCCAGCCCTGGCGAGAAGCGTAAAGCCCAGCGCATCCGAGTGGGGGCACTTCCCTCTGGATCCGGGGGCTGTGGCACAGCGGGGGCTGCGGCATCCAGCGTGTGCCGATGGATCACGCGAGCCCGGGAGCGGCGGCCGAGTGCGAGGGTGGGCTATCCCGGGGCCAGCGGGACTGGGAGCTGCCGGAGAGAAACCAAAGCTCTGGAAGCAGCGGGATGCCAGCGCGGACGGTGTCACCTTCCCCTGGGTGTGACTGAAGGGGGCATTGGTGTGTTGGGTGGCTGAGGTGGCAGAGGCGCGTTGCACAAGGCACAGGGGCTGTGTGGCCACTGCGTTTTTGTGGGAGCAATTCCTTTATTGGGGTATCTGCTCTGGGGTCCAGCTCTGGGGTCCCACGAAATGGCACCACAGCGAACGCCCCAGCGCCCACACAACGGCCTGGGCTCGGAAAGAGAAATGAAAAAAGAAGCAAAGAGGAGAGGAGCGTACCCGAGCTGGGGCAGAACGACCCCCGGGCCCTGCTGCCCCACGGCCGCCGCTGCCGTGTGCCGGGGCTGCTCAGAGGCCGCTCCCTTTGCAGCCGCTCACATCTGGCCCACTGTGGCCAGGGGACACAGTTTTGGGGCACTTCACATTTGGCCACATCATTACTGGTGGCACCTCCTGGCACATGGGGCTGAACTTGGACGAGAGGGAAGGCACCTCGGAGCCCATCCCGTTAACCCTTTTCTGGAGGCGGCCGGCTCGTTTCCAGGATGCCCACGCTGTCCCTGGGCTCGGGGCCATTCCCCAGCGGGGCCGTGTTATTGCAGCAGGGCTCCCCGGGAAGATCAACGCTCCCGGCCCGGCCGCGCAGCACGGCACAGGAATTCCCGGTGCTTGGCCGCGCTGTTTGCTTTCGGCACAACCCCGAGGCGCAGCAGCGCTCAACACAAATATTTGTGTGGGTAGTAGAAAAAATACCAAAAAAACCAAAAAAAAAAAAAAAAAA
>NW_008246054.1:2266435-2278732 GCF_000691975.1 Corvus brachyrhynchos
GCCGGGCGCGGCAGGCAGGACCCCCGTTCCCCGTCCCCACCGCTCTCCCCGTGCCCCGAGCCTGGAGGAAAGTTTCTGCGGCACTTCCAGGCCTGGCTGGGGTCCCTGCGAATGCCCCCCGTGGGCACAGCACCTCGGGAATGGGCCGGTCGGGAGCTGCCTGCGTACGGGGAAGGGGTGTTTGGAGACCCTGGAGCAGTCACGTCCTTCATGGGAAGAGGCTCGATGCTGTCCCTCTGTCGAGCCCAGCCCGGACCGAGGCCGTGCTCCGGGGTGTGAGGGTGAGGCAGTGTTTGGCTGAGCCCTGGAGCCACCCCAAAGCCAAGGGGCTAAAATACACCCGGGAAAAAGCTACACTCCCGTAGGTGCTGCCCAGCCCCTGCTCCAGCTTGGGGCTGGTTTTATGCCGAAGTTACAGTGTCCAGTGTGAGGGAGGGGCTGCTGTGAGAGTGGAAGAGCTGCTTGAGGAGATCAGGGGGACTCAGTGCCACCATGCTCTTGTGGCTGGCAGCAGCAGCTGTTTCTCACAAGTGGTCCTTGCTGAAGTATCCTGGTTTTCCCTGATAAATGCTGTGTGTTATCTTTGTTCTGATTAAATTTACTGGTGTGGCTCTTCTGACTGTCACATTCGTCAAATGCCAGCTGAAATGTGCAGATGAATTGTGTGTATCAATTCCTGCTTGGCAGATAAGGACCTTGGCTGGGTTTGTGCCCTGGGCCGCCCAGATGTCTTCATCTGCTTGCCACGACTTAGAGAAACAATCTTGTATTCCTAAAAACCTAAATGGAAAAGAAGAAAGTCTGTTCTTTAACTCTCAGTACATTGCCGCTGACTGGGTAATTAATAAAATCCTTGAATATTGGCTTTTGGGGTTAAGTCCCTCATTGCTACCCCCCGCTGTCCTCTCTGTCAGGTGCCTCAGGACCCCCTAACTCTGGATAACACCTTTTGGTTACTTTGGGCACAGCAGGGTGGCTGTGGAGCACAGTGCTTTCCCCAAACTGCCTCATTTTGCAGCTGTGCTTGGAGTGTCTGCAGAAATGACACCCTTGAGGAGGATGTTGAATGTGTCTGTGTGTGTGAGGATCAGAGACCGGGTTGGAGACGACAGCTCCCGGAGCTTTCCAACTCCAGCATGACGGGATGATGAGGAGCTGCTCCTCATTACTGACACTGCAGCCCTGCCCGGGGTCATTTATCCTCATCTATAGCACTACAAAATCCTTGCCCCAAGATCCTCCCGCCTGTCTCTTTCAATCTGAATAGAGGAGGTTTGTTTCCTAATTATTGTTCTACAGCTCGATGTGTTTCTAACCCCCTCAGGCTCCGGAGAGGTTGAAATGCCATTGCTTTCCATGGCTTGTCTTGCCTGCCCTTGTGCTCAGCCCTTTGCTGCCCTTCTGCAGATATTAAACAAGCTGCTTGGAGCCTGCAGGACTCGGCAGCTTCCCCGGCTCCAGCTCACAGCAGACTGTTCTCTAATGCACTTTTCCAGAGCTGATCGGCTGAAGAAGCAGGAAAGGACTGTTACAGACAGGCTGAGGAGAAAGGGCAGGAGCAGGCAATAAGCAGCATCAGACGATGCCAGGGCCCCTGGCTGATCTGCTCTTTGCTTTCCTCTCCTGTAGCTTGGGCTGGGGGCGCAAATCCTGCCAGTGGATGATCACCCACATTTAACCACCTGCTATCGCTCAGCCTCTGCCGGCTACAAGAGCTTCTTCCTCACCTCCCATGGGTTTCCCCTCCTCTCCAGGCTGCTGTGGGGTTTGTGCACAGTCCCTGGAGTCCAGCACCATCTCCTTGTCTCCTCTCTGCGCTTGTAGGTGTGATGGCAGACAAGCAGAGCTGTCACCAGAGGTGTGTGTGAGGGATGTGAGAGCCAGGATAGAGCAGCAAAGATGTAGAACACGTTCACTGAACCTTCTGCTGAATGTTCAAGGGACCTCAGCTGGGCTGGCCCTGTTGAAATAAGTGGAAAATTCAATTATCCCCTCACTTAGCAAATCTAGAGGTGGCTTAAAAGCTGTTAAAGGGAAATTCCAGCTTCTCAGTTGCCTGAGTGTGGAGATGTGTGTGGAAATGTCTGTGAGCTTCCTCCTGGCCCTCTTTATAAGGGAA
Source organism: Corvus brachyrhynchos (assembly GCF_000691975.1). Taxonomy (NCBI): domain Eukaryota; kingdom Metazoa; phylum Chordata; class Aves; order Passeriformes; family Corvidae; genus Corvus; species Corvus brachyrhynchos. The sequence continues at coordinate 2,268,555 of NW_008246054.1, forward strand.
TAATGGTCCCCAAAGTCCCTCCCAGGCAGAAAGCAAGGAGTTAATTGTAAAAGCACTTGAGAATTTGTTTGGACAGCAAATACACATTTCTGGTTCCCAGAGGGTACAAAGAGCCTAAATTTTACTTTCCTACCTCGTGGGAAATCTGGGTAAATGTTTGCACAAGGATCCACTTTGGGGAACTCAGGATTTCCTCCGGCCAGTGGCTCTGCTTCTTCCGCCTTGCCCATGTAAGGGCACTGCGGGCACGAGTGATGGATGAGCAGCCAGATGGAAGGACTCACACAAAAACATCCTGCCCGAGCCAGGGGGCCGGCGGGAGAGGCAGGGGTGGGCGGGAGGAGACTTGGATTTTCCATCCCCTGCCTCCTGCTCCTATGGCTCGTCTGAGAAGGAAGAGCTGGAAGAAGGCGGCGCTACCTGGAGCAGCTGCTTAGGAAGGTCATGGCTTTGCGTTAGACGTACGTGGCTTTTCTCAGGTCTGCTCTAAATGGCTCTTCTGGGGGATCTGTGTGGCTGCTGCTGTTTGTATCTGAGTAAACAGCCCATGGGAGCGGGAATTTGGGTGCTGTGCCATGGGTTTGGGAGCGGGATGTGGAGGGAAGGTGGGTCCCAGCTGCTCTCAAGTGGCAGAGAAGCTGAAGCGGGGGGCTGGACAGCAGCAGGCAGAGAGACTCAGGATGTGCCTATGGAATGTCAGCTCCAGGGGGCTTGGTTGGCAGGGGCTGTGCTGCAGTGGGGTCTGTTCCCAGTCCCACCTGGCTGGGCAGGCAGGACAGGGCTTTTGGCCCTAGAATTCACAGCAAGAGTTGGAGCTGTGGCAGCCAGGTTAAAAATGCCCATAGGTACCTTCTGCCACTCTGGTTAAAGCCTCTGCCTGAGTCCAAAGGCAGAAAAAAAAGAGCACTGATTAAATGGGATTCTTGTGAAGTGTGAGCACTCATCCTGGCCCAGGATGGCTCTCCCATGGCTTCTCCTGGCAATCTTTGGATGTGTCCAAGGAACTGTCTCAGTTTAGCCCAAGGATGGTCCCTGCAGCTGACAGCCTCTTGTTGTCTCTAAAGTTTTCTGTTTTCTGGAAGTGAATGAGAAGATGCTTCTTTGGCAGAGCTTGCACTGAACCAGACTCTGGAGCTAATTAGTAATCAGTTCCTCCAGGCGAGATTACCAGCTTGGACATTTCTCAGCTTCCAGAAAGTCAGCCCTGTGGACTGCAACAACTGTTGCTTTGGCTGCCCGTGGGCATCCTGGCCTTGCTGTGCTGGGAGGAATTGCAATAGGGAGCCATGAAACTGCCAGGCCAAACATGCTGTATTTTCAGAGTGTTTATGTAGCAGAGATAAGACAGAATTCTGCTCTTGTTTTCCTCAGATGCTTAGGAAGGGGAAGTGTGAGGCTCTAGACTGCTGCAGAGGAGCACCCACCAGCACACTTGGTTCAGTGGGAAGAGTTTTTGGGACCCCTCCCTACTATTCTGCTCAAAAAAGGACCCCCAGTGTGCTGAATGCCCTCCTTTGGAGCTGCCCTTGGGTTCTGGCTTGGCCATGTCACCGTTCTCTGGAGAACAGCAAAGTAGGTCACTGCCTGTGCTCAGGGCTCTTTCTGCTCTGCAAAAATATTTACAGCATCTATTTGAATCCTCCCAATTCTCCTGCAGCGACCTCTCCCTGACCCCCACGCCTGGTTCCCGAGTGCTGCACGCAATTTGTTTTGGAGCCTGTTAACGTTTCTCTTGCATCCCTGCCAGGCTGGGCTGGAGTGTGGAACATCTCATTCATCCTTCTCATGAATAAAACCAGGCCGAGAGCCAGGAGAGCTCTGAGCACAGGTGCCTCTGGCCTGGTGTCCTTCGGAAGTGACAGAAACTGCAGGAGGGAAAGTTTAGATGGAGTCTTAGGAAGAAATCCTCCCCTGTGAGGGGAGGGAGGCGCTGGCACAGGTGCCCAGAGAAGCTGTGGCTGCCCCGTTCCTCAGTGTCCAAGGGCAGGCTGGACAGAGCTTGGAGCACCCTGGGATAGTGGGAGGTGTCCCTGCCCATGGGAATGAGATGGGCTTTGGGTTCCTTCCAACGCAAACCATTGTGAGATTCTGTGGCAGGGACAGAGGGCAGGGTGGAGCAGCCCTTCCCAGGGCTGGAGGTTGTACCTGTGGCTGTGCTTCCACAGCCTGGATGGTACCTCCCTTGGGATTCACCTGCTCCCTCTTGAAGCCACTGGTACCTTCTGCTTCCACAAGAGGATGGGACTTGTGTGATGCAGCTGCTCCGTGACAGAACACGCTGCTGCTCCTTTGAGCTGCTGCCCTGTGATTTCCCTGCCCTCCTACAGCTCCTGTGATACTCCTGCTCCCTGGTTGTCCGCTCTGATTTTATCTGCTTTTCATCACGTCTCTTTTCAGGCTAAAGACTCCTCCTGGTCTATTTGGCCTCGCCTTGCACAAAACGCTTTATAACCCACAGTTATCTCTGATGCCATTCTCTGTGCTGTTTCATCTCTGAGGAGGGGAGCCAGAAATGTGTGTGACTCCATGGTGGGCTTGTCTGGAATGAAAATCCTTCCCTGACATTTGGGGTTTTGACCACCACTGAGAGCCGTTGGCTTTGTGGCATCATCCACTGTGACTCTGGCTCTTTTCTGAGTGCTGATTTGCACTCAGACCTCTTCGTGCCTGTGCAGGAAGATGATTGTCCCCCTCTCCCTTTGGATCAGTTGGAATTTACTGATGCTAATTTTTGTCTGACATTTTATCATGAGGTCGGTCAGTGCCACAAGATCTTCCTGTTTACAGTCTGGCTTTGGCTTGGCTACACCAGATAATTTGCAGTCATTCCCATCCCTTCTGAAGCCATGGAACAGTGGAGAACCTTGTGGGACCCCACTGATATTTGCTTCAGCACCCCCCTTCTGTTTTTCTCCTGCCTTCCAACCCAGGAGACATCTCCCCTTCATCCTATCACATCCTGGCTTGGCAGGTGTGTTGACAAACCTGCCTCTTGGGGGTTTATTTCTGCAAGACTTTGTATTTTTGAACAGTGTGAAAAGACTCTTCCTCCTCCCACGTCCCTCTATTATCTTCTGCTTCCATAGCAGGGGCTGTTCTGCAGGAGTCTGGAGCACGGAGAAGTTTTTTCTCCACACTCCAACCCTTGCTGCTTGTAGCAGCTTGGGGCTGGGCAGAAGGGAGGATTTTCCCAGCAGTTTATTAGCAAGAATTAGCACTTTCCTCATCTTGCAGCCTTTCTATTTTCACGTGAGCCTGGAAGCTACTGGGCACTGACAAATGTGGCAGAGGATGTAACAGCTTGGGGTGAGGGGGAGTGAGATATCGCCAGGATTGCGTCCCTTGGGATATCATAGACACAGGCAAGGGTGGAGGGTTGGTTATTGGCTCTCCAGGAACAGCTCTGGAGGCTGTGGCAAGGGAATTGTTCTCTTTTTAGTTTAATAATCTGTTTAGGTTTAAGATTTGTCGTGGTTGGTTGGCATGAATCATGAGCCTGGTGCTATCCCTGCGTGCTGCAGCACCCTGTCATTAAAGGCTGGGCGGTTTTCCTGAGGAGTCTGCTGTGCACAGCCTCCGAAATCCCCAGTGGGACTGGCGGGGCCTCGCCCTGAGGGATTGTTTCTCTGCCAGTGAGTCCTGGTTGCTTCATTTCTTGAGCACTGGGGTTGATTCAGCTTTAAAAGAATTTGCACGTGCTCCCAGGCCACCCTACAAACCCAGCGCTGGGATACGCAGAAAAAGGGTGATGTCCCTGCTGGGAAAGGGCGGGACACTCCGGGAAACCTCAGCAAGCAGAGATGGGGCCTGGTGTGATCCATAAATAGCCCTGATGGCTGAGTCAGGAGTTTCCTGGCAGGGTTGGTGACCTTGGCTCTGCAGGCTGAGCGTGTTTGGGGTTTGCCCCTTCTCCCGAGGCTGATCCTGGGTGAGGTGCTGGGAACGAGGCCCTCGGAGCCCTGTGCTCAAGGACATTGGGATGGGGAGCAGAGCTGTGTCCTTAGGAAAGCAGGCTTGGGATGATGTGCTGCAAGTGATCAGCTGAGCTAATTTGCATTTTATTTGCATATTTACACAACAGAATAAACTGGTTGCAAGTCAAAGAATCACAGAAGGGTTTGGGCTGGCAGGGACCTTAAAGATCATCCAGTTCCAACTCCTGCTATGGACAGGGCACCTTCCACAGACCAGATTGGTTCTACCAGACCTTGCACTGCTCCAGTTGGTTTTTCTTTTGATACCACTTAGTACTGCCAGGAAAACATGAGGAGGCCCCAGCCCAGGCCTGAGGAGCAGGAGCTGGTCCCCTCACCTGCCAGGAACCCAGGATGTGCAGGATGAGCTTTCCCTCCCTCCTTTCTCCCGGTGTTTTTTGGGCTTTGCAGTCACTAGGGACATCAGCATGGCTTGTTTGCCTTTATGCCTGCTGGGAACCCCCAGCACTGCCAACCCTTCCTGATGGGATGCTGTGGAAAAAGGGGATGGCTGTGGGTCACTCCCCCTGGATCCCTTCCCTTGGCAGGGCCACCAGTGCTAAGTTTCTCTGGGACTGGGGATGCCGAGCTGCCTCTGCCACTCGTGTGCTTCGTGTGCTGCTGTGGGATCAAAGAAGAGGGAAAAGGCTTCTCTGTGGGCTGTGGCTCCTGCGAGCTCTGCCCTGTCCCACAAAACATTCGTGTGCACCAGGCCAGAAGGGATGGGGAGATGTGGGGCTGAACTGCTAATGCAGGGCTGTCTAAAGAGAAAAGCGGCTCTGGACCTGGAAGGTACAATTTCTACTTTTATCTTCTAGAAAATAGCATTTGCCAGCGGGGGAAAGGCTTGTGGAGCTTTGCACTGACTCACTCTTCCTGTTCATTTTCCACGTGAAACACACAAAATGCTAATTTCTCCGTGAGGCCTGTGGTGCTAAATTGCCTGTGCTTGTTGGAAGCGATGGATGGATTTGTCACAGGGCTCAGCAGCTCTGGAGAAGTTCTGAGCAACAGCAGCTCCTGACGTGGACAGTCCAGCTGTCTGTGGAGATGGGAATTTGGATGCAGGAATTGGATCTGGGAGACAGAGCGCTTCATACATGTGTGTGTATATATAGAGATGTGCAGCTGTTGCACCCAAAACCAGGACTTGGGCCAAAGCCGCTCAGGCTACAAGGGAATAATGACTTGGGTGTTGGGATGGGCCTGTTCACATCCCTCAGAGCTCTTTAAACTCTTAGAATCCAAAACCATGAAACCCACAAGCATCATATGAGTAACGGTGTCTCAATGAGCGGTGACTGTGAGTCACAGTGAGAGCTCTGCGGAGGGAGAGGGGACGGTGGGATGAGCATCTGGGGCTCTTCCTCAACGAGCCAAGACAGAACCAACAGTGACTTGGCTGCTGCTCACAGAGAGAGGTGCTGGCAGGGAAAGCAGCTCTGAAATGAGCACCCTGGCTCTTCTGTGGGGATGTCCCTGCAGGGCAGTGCCTGGGCAGGGGGATGCTGAGCCGGTGTGTGAGGCACACGTGCCATGGGGCCTGTCCCACGTGTGCAGAGCTGCTGCCTTCCCTCCCTGCCTGGTCGTTGCCCTCTCCTCAGCTGTGCTGTGCCAGCTCTGCCACCCCTCCGTGCTAAGAGCAGTGCCAGCCCTGCTGCAGTGGCTGGGAGGGAGGGATGTTCTGCCTTCCAGCCCGGCCCTAGGGACCAAATCTGTGTCCCCACGAACTCCAGCCATTAGGAGACCCCACAGGGATGTCACTCAGAGGGGAAAGAAACCCCAAACGAAAAAGAGAGGGGAGAACAACTGTAACCTGGTAACCAGAAGAGCTGTGGGAGGAGAAACAAACACCAGATGATTGTATATATTTAAATAACTATAGGAAAAGAAAGGGCAGCATTTCCTGTATGGCTTGGCTCCCTGGAGAGGCTTGGAGAGCCTGGGGGTGGCTGGGCTTGCCAAGGATGAACCAGGATGCAGGGCCAGGCTCTGCAGCCATGGCTGGGTCAGGGAGGACAGGACATGGCACAGTCCTTGCTGTCCTGGAGCAGCCTGGCCCCAAGGACCCTCTGGAGAAGTGTCCCAGCCCTTGAGTGCAATCCAGACACTGTCACCCCATGATCATCCGGGCCAGCAGAGCAGCTGGAGACTCCTGCCCAACCAGTGCCCATTTGCTGCCCAAAGGCTGGGTTCTGCCAGCAGATTGCGTCCTGTGTCGGTGCCAACAGCAAGAGAAAGGGCAGACACTGTGTGTGATTCTTGCTCCAGTGTTTCAGCCAGGGATTGTCCTTTCCATCCCGTTAGAGGCACAGGAGGCACAGCAGAATGTGAAGAGAAGTGGCTTGGCCCAGGGAGGGGATGCTGATGTTGGACACGAGGTGCTTGCTTTCCTGGCTGCACATCCAGACTCCCTGGCCATCCTCCTGGGGGAAGGATGGAGTTAGAACAGACGGCTGCCAGCAGGACCTCGTGCCTCTGGCTCCTTCTACAGCTTGGAGTGGGAGAGGAGAGGTTTAGACTGGAGGTTGCTCAAGGACTTGCCCCAAACGTGGGTTCACCTGTTCTCCAGCCCTCAGAAGGAGGAGAGGAAAAGCGTTCCGGGAGGGCCTCCAATAGCTTTTGGTGCTGGCAGAGCAGAGGTGTCAGTGAGTGCTTTGGAGCTCCTGAGGGTGCCTGGCAGGTTTGGGCAGTTCCATCACACAGGTACCACAGCACGAGTGTGGGGTCTGTGATGACCCCGGGAGGTTTGGGATTGGTTTGTGGCGGGAAGCAGGAGGATGCTCTGTGGGTTTTGTGGTGTGCAATGTGCATGAAAGCAGAGGAGGAACTCGGGCTGTGTCCTTCCTCTTCTTTGACAGATGTAGTCACAAATAATAATGGGAATCCTACTGTTCATTACTACAAGCTCCCTGCCTGTGGGTTTCCTCTGAGGCAAAGCTGCCTCTTGGATCTGGGGACCTGACGAGCTCTGAGGAGCTCCAGAGAACACGTGGCACTGCAGAGCCACAGGGAGCTCTGTGGGCTCTCACTGGTCTTGTGCCGGCACTTCCACCCCCGGGGGATGCTGCTGTCAGCAGCGAGGCTCCCTGCGTGTCCCAGGTGGAATCAGCAGGGCAAGAACGTGGCTGGGAGCAGCCCAGGCACAGGAAAGGATTGAAGGACCCCAAGGCAGGTGCGGCTCCGGGGCTCCCGTGTTTGCTGCACTGGGCGGTGACCGGGTCTGGCTGCGGTTTAATGGGAGCAGAGGCCGGGGGGGGGTCTGGTCTGGGTCGCGCACCGTTCGGTCCCAGCTCCCGCGGTCCCAGGAGGCTGAGCAGGGGCGTGTCCCGCTCCCGATGGCTGCGGGGAGCTGGCCAAGCTGGGGGAGAGACGGAGCCGTAGCGAGAGAGTGGAAGAGTGTTGAGGTTTCCATATGCTGACTGCAGCTCGCTTTTTTAGTGGTACATGGTTCTGGAGGAAGGAAGGAAAGGGATGATAAAAATAAACCTGCGGTTCTGTATTTAGCTATAAACCACTCCAGGATTTTTTTTTTTTTTTATAGTATTTGAAGACTATGCAATAAATGAGCTTGTTCATGAATTTTTTATTTTATACCACTACAGCTTTGAAGAAGTAGCCAGGTTGCAGTGGCATTTCCATAGCTCAGGATCCCTGTGTTTGGGAGGAGAGGCTGCAAATCCTCTGTGCCAATGTCAGGAGATCTGTGTGCAGTGCAGGAGCACTTTTGTCGACGACATTGATGTGCAACATCTCAAAATCTCTGTGTAATTGATAAAGACATTTTAACAAACAAGCGAATGCAGTGTTTCTTGTAGTGAAGCTTCATCCAGAATAAACAAATGTGCCAAAATTTTAAAATTCTGAATGATTCTGTATGCAAGAATAAGAGAAAATACATTCAAAGTGTAGCTGCGACTGCCAATAGGAGAAGAAACTCAGATGCAAGTAGCAGAAACTGTGTTTCCAGAGCTGCTGATATAATTGGATTTTACTACAGTTTCTAAATGCTGAGAGAGGACAGTGGTAAATATTTGCTTTGTTTCATGAATATGACACATGATCTGAGGCCAGGATTGATGGATTAATTAATCTGGAAAAGAATCACATGGGATTAAAAAAAACAACAGCACCCAAACCCTAAAAGATGGACATTTGATATCCAAGAGAATGGCTGGGCATAGCTGTGAGCATCCATAACGCCCAGAGGGTGCAGGATAAGGATGGACCTCCCTGTCTGGACCCACAGTGGGAGCTGTGGAGTGTCAGACAGGGTGGCAGCTGTGGGTAAAGGTGCCCTTTCCAGGTGGCAGTCAGTGTGTCCGTGGCTGTGCAGCAGGAGCACTCGGCCTTTCCTCTGGGGAAGGAAACGAGGTGCTCCTTTAAACAGGCACTTCATAATCACTGGAGGGCACTGAGTGTGACAGTCTCCTTCAGGCGCAATTATAATCACCCCCATTTGGAGTCGGGCACCTGGCTCCCCACTTTAAACCGTGGTTATAATAAGAGAGTGGATAATTTTTTCAAAATTGCATTTTCCCTCGCTGAAATTTGCATTTCAGGATGCTGCCCTGATGCCCTAGAAACAGCGTGCTTTTGGCCTAATTTGTCATGGTTAAGCTCTAAGAGGAAAGACTTAATTGTGGCTTTCTTTTTTGTGTGCTTAATGTTAGATCCTCGTTTGCAACATGAGCTAGAGGCGATCAGCAAACTTCGGTGTTTGTATCAGTCGACCCAGAGGGAGCACTTGAGTTGACAGGAGTTTGGCTTGATTTATCTTAAAGACCAAGTTTTGGATCAATGAGTAGCAGAGAATAACCTCCCTGGTGCCCAAGGCCTTGCACAGATGCATTAGTCAGTGCACAGCCTTGGCTGCACTGTGCATATGGCAGCTAAAGGGATTGCAAAGCTCGGGGGGGGGATAGAATTAAGTGGCAAATAACATCAGTGAGAACCATCTGAAGCGCTGAGAGCGAGCAGGGTTGTCTTCTGGGGCTCTGTTCAGCAGAAATTCTGCATGCTGGTTGCTCTTCTGGAAACTTGGGAACAACAGCTGAGCAGGACTTTGGAATCTGGTCAGCTGGGAACTGATTTACAGGGGCCTGAGTTGTTAAAGATAGAAAATGATCTGAGGAACCTCGGCTCCCATCCCTGCGGCAAATCCCTGGGTATCTGCTCAGTGCCAGTTCAGCAGCCAGCTGCCAGAAGCTCTTTTGCCTGTGTTTAGTTTGTGCAGGGTGTACTGGAGGCAAAGCTGTGGGAAGCTGCTGGGAATGGATTGGAGAGGCTTTGGGTGAGACTCTTGGAAGTACATCGCACAGGAGTTGGAGTCTTTCAGCTATTTGCTGCCTCACACTCCGAAGTTACATGTGAGGCACAAAGAACCAGCTCAGAGGCACCATTTCTCTTCCAAGCTCTCCCTGTCCTCCCCTCTTCCCACAAAGGGTCTGTGAAATTGGTGTTCCTGTCATGGCATGGATGAACTTCACTGATGAAGCCAAACCAGGAAGGATCAGGACCTTGGCTCCTGCCTTTGGTGTCTCTGCAATGAACAGCTTTGCTGCTTTGTAAAGGGAAGTTTCAGCTCAATCCAAATCTGCTGTGGTCGGTAGCTCGAGCTGACAGGTAGCAGGGTCGTACCCACGTTCTGGCTGATAAATGAGCTTTGAGAAAAGAGACCAAAGAAAGCCCTTAACCCTCTGAAATAACCTCTGAGAGCTGGTTGAGTTTAATCTCCTCTCTGTGTGTAGTGGCCACACACAGCTGTCTTTGAGCCATCACCTTGGGTCTCTCCCAGGCACTGCCATCCCCCACCCCTCGATCGGAGCCACTGGCATGCCAAGGGATGGGTGATGTATCCTCCTGGCCACGACACCTGGCAGCTGGACAGGCGACTGAGTCATCAGCGTTCGTGGTTTCTCATTTAATCCTGGGGCTCTTCAGATGATTTAAGTGCCAGCAGTCCAGAGAGCAGGTTGTGCTTCTGCTTCCAGCACGGCTGTGGAGCCATCGCCTTGCCTGCCTCCCATCCCTACTTTTCGTTGCGGGGGGGAGGCTGGGGGTGGATCTGGGTTTGGCTGTCAGCTCTCGATTATCTTGCGAGCAGTTTTATTTCCTTCCCGGCAACTGGGCTTTGCCATTGGCTCCTCTTGCTCTCCGTCGCTCGCCTGCTGAGCAGCAAAGCTCCTGTGCCCGGCGCCGCTC
>NW_008246054.1:2279422-2284071 GCF_000691975.1 Corvus brachyrhynchos
TGGGATGTGCGGGTGTGCAGGGGGTGGAGGCCGCGGGTGGCTCGGAGAGCTGGCTCCCGGATCATCTGGGTGCTCCGGGGTGCTGGATGTGCTGGGAGTTGTGGGTGTACTGGGTCAGCAGACGCTACGCTGTGTGGGCAGCTTGCTGAGTCCTGGAGTCCCATGAGGGGCTGGCAAGCAGGAAAAGGGAGCGATGTCTGGGAGAGGGTGTGGGGTGGTGAAGTGAGGGGCTGGTGGAACTCCCTGTGACACCATGTGCGGAATTTGGGCTGAGCACATCGGTTTATTTTGGGGGGGATGGCTCCTCCAGGCTGTTCTTGGCCGCTGTCTTTGCAGCAGGGAGTGCTGATGGTGGCAGGGTAACCCTAAAGAGCTGCTGGGGTTGTGGTGCAACTCTCCCTTCCTTGGGCTGACCACAGGAATGGCCTTTATGTGCTGAGCACCAACCCGCTGTTCCTGGCTGGGATTTATCCCCAGGCTGAGTGAGCAACAGAAGGAATGCCATGAGTGGCAGGTGAATTCCATGGGCAGAGCAGTTAAATGAAGAGGAACGAGCACCTTCCCTTCAACTCTGTTCATATCATAAATACCCAGGAGCTGCAGTGCTAATGGGGAGTCAGGAGGATTTTTATCTTTCCCCACCAATTAATTGCATGATGCAAACAAAGGGAGATGTGATTCTTGTCGGAAAAAACCTTTCAATTACTGGTTAGTCCTTAACTAGCTGCTGTGTGCTTGCTACACCTGCATCAAGGCTTTTGCGCATCTCTCTTAAAAGATAATTTCATTTTTTTAGATGTACAAGTGTAATGCAAAAAAAAAAAAAAAAAAAAAAAAAAGAAGTGAATTTGGCTTTGAGACTGTGAATGTGGGTTTTACAAATGTTCTCTATAAGTGTTCCTAACTTTTATCACTGCATAAAATTGGTCTGGCTTGAAAATGAGTCTGCGATCCTGGAGGTTTTAAAGCCCAGATTTCCTTAACAGACACTTAAACATTAATACAGTTTTATGGCACCAGTTGAGAAGTGAACATGAAATTCTGGCTGCAGAAAATGTCTGGATTTCACAATGGTTGTGATATGGCTCATTTGGTCAAGTTTGAGGGTTTAATAGTTTTCGTATTTAAGTATTTGAAAGCATCTGGAATATGGAAGATGGCAATTGCAGATTGTGTTCTTTCTGTATTTCTCTGGTTACACCCCTTAGCCTTCATTTTGCTCTAGATTTGAGTCTTTCTGATTCAGCATCTCTCTTTAATTTTAATGGAGAGATACTCTGGGTCATTTTGTTAATTCATTAGCCTTGTTTCTCAAGAATTCATTAGCCTTGTTCTCGGTTTCACAGGCTTTGTGCTGCTTTCTTTGGTTGTTTGATTCCCCCTTCCTCTGGAAAATACTGCTAATTCCATCGTGTCTGGGAACGCAGAGCTGTGAGCCCACATTTGCTGTTCACTGGAGCCCACTTGACTTCGCTGGGAGCCAAGATGAGCTGTGGGCTTTGGGAAATATTGCTGTTAGGCCTAAGTTCCAGTCCAAGTCATTAATAACAGTGGGACCTTGTGGCTGAATCAAGCTCACTGGTGTAATTATGACTAGTTCATTAGTCTGTTCCAAACCCACTGAATCAGGAGCTGATTTTGGCTGGCAAAGAAAAAAATGAAAAGCAGAAAGACTGTTTGGCTTTGCCGTGCTTGTGGATGATAAGCAGCTCAGAGTTGTGCTTTGAAGTGCTTTGTTACAGCCCTGACAGGGACGTGCTGAGGAAAATTCCCCCACGTAAACCCTGCGGGGAACCATGACTGGTAAAACAGAGCTTGTTGGACTTAGAGGTGTAACACTGAGGGAAAACGCCTGTAATGCTGAATATCTCATTTATTTATGAAAGGAATGCTTAAAACATTTGTGTCTCAAATATCTGCTTTTGAACATTACCCTGGAATGAGAGTGTGCTGCTGGAAGTGAGGAGGTTTCTGGGGTCAGCAAAGACCAAAAGGATGGGAGGCCATAGGGGAGCCCAGGTTTTGCTGCTTCTGGAGAATTAAAACGCTTTCTGTTAGAGATGAATTAGTGCATCCTCATCACAGAGGGTGCTGAATAGACACCAACCCCAGTGGGTGAGGTAAGGGAATGAGGTAATGCTGGAGCTTGAGGAGATGAGAGCTCGTTGGAACAAGCAGATAATTAGAGAGCTGTGGTACAGTAGGAGGAGAGAGTTGTCCAGATAACCTCCGGAACGGAAGGAACTGATCAGTGAATGGGAGGTGGAATGGGTAAATTAGGCTGCTCCTAATTTACTTTTGTTTTTAGAATGTGAAAGATGAACCCGGTCGGTCTAACTGAGCAGGGCTTGCTCTTTGGCAGGTAGACTGATTGACAGGAGAATTAAAATAACACTTTGAACGCCGCGTGGTGGATGCAATAAATTGGCCAGGAAGCAAATAGGAAACGGCTGACTGGAAAGGGAATGTGGGAGGTAAATGGATTTGTGAAACAGAGAGAGAGAAGCCTAATGACAACCAAATCTAGAGTTGTCAAGTTGAAGTGCTCCTTCCAGGATCATCTTACTCATCTTTGGAACTCACTACCATGAGGCGGTGGAAGGCTTTGGGCTTAGCTGTATTTAAATTCCGGCCTTGACATTTCTTCAAGGCAGGTCCTTGGGTTAGAGAAACGGGATTAGGTGTCATTCAGCTCTGAATTTCCAGAGGGTACAAACTGCTCTCAGGGCAAGGATCTGACTGAGAGGGACTGGGAGGTGATTTCTCCTTTGGGGAGGGAAGGTTCTCTTTGGGAACCTTGCAGTCACCTCCGCTGTCTGGCATTAGTCCTGCCTGGTTCAGAAGTTTCTTTCCCTTTTGGAAGGTGCTGTCAATGCCAGTACTGGGAGAAAAATTGATTTGTTCTGCTTGCTTATGGCAGAACTGCATTTCTTACCTCACTGATGTTTTGTGGACATGAGAGCACCCGGAGCCTCAGCAGCAAAGGCAGAGTTTGAGGTGTTGAGCCTGTAGCAAAGAGAAGGTGAAGAACTGGGGGCACAAACACGGCTGGGGCCTGGCTCCCTCCTCACATTCCCGGGTATGGGAATCCTCTGTGCCATGGAGCTGTGGGAGCAAGGCCAGGGGGTGCTGGGGGGAGGGAGAAGGAGCTGAGCACAGCATCCCCTCGGAGCTGCGGGCTGGGCTCTGCCAGCGAGGCTCCTGTTCTGAAGTGATGCTGCAACTGCTGATTAAAGGCAGCTGAGAAAGCACATCTGCTGGATTGATAAATATTGTTTCATACCCCAAGCTGTGGCATCCCTTTGATGTTTGCTGTCCTGACTACGGCAGTTTTTGATCTGCTGCATTCTCTTTTCTTGGACAGTGCTGACAGCTGGGTTGGGACACGTATAAAAAAAAAGCCCATAAATAAAATTAAACTGTATCTCAGAAAAGTGTCATTAGGAGCTTATTTGTTGCCTAATTTAAATAGTCTGAACACTTTCCAGAAAATCATCGTCAGAAGCCACAGTCCTATTTCCAGTAGCAAGAAGTAATGGATGTCACTTTGATTAAGTGCATTTTTCTGAAGCTAATTATCAGCAAGGAATAATTTTGATGGATGAGAATGTTTGGAAAAGCTGCTTGTGCAGAAGAATTCAGCAACATCTCCATAAAATTTTAACATCTCCTATTTCAAATCAAAGATATTTTGGATGTTGCATAACCAAGAAAAGAGGAGCTTGACAACTGGGGCCAATTCTTTTAAGTTTCTGCTTTCAGTTTATTTAGAGTCTGACAACTTCTTTGTCTGTGACCTGACATCTGGTCTTTGCCTCTTTAATTTGTCACTAAGTGGTGGCTGTAAATCCTGGGTCAGATTATGCTTGGCATGAGCAAAGTGAAGTGCTGCAATACCAGCCTTGGAGGATCTTATCCCTGCAGTGTTCCTGCTAACATGCCCCAAGTGACTTCCTCATCAAATGCATCATTACATTAATGGGACTGGGCTGTTCTGTGTTCCCGAGTCAGGTTCCCTGAATATGTCTGTGGCTGAATCCCCACTTCATTGCCATTTGATTGAACGGCCAATTTTCCTCATTTTATTTGGCCGATGCAGATGCTAATTTGAAAACTCCAATTTGTATCCAGGAGTTAGAGACATTTATTTCCGTGCTGGTGAGGTAATGGCCAATATTTTAAGTCACTGCAATGTCTGCTCAGGCTGTAGCATCTGTGCCAGTGAAGGTTTGTACCTGGAATTAGGAGATTCAGCTCTGGTGCCTGTGTGCCACAAAATTCCCCTGAGGAGTGCTCTTCATCCCCCAGCAGTCTGACCCTGTGCTTGTAAAGCAGGCTGGAGGCATTTATTGCTAATAATTCCTTCAACAATGGTGTTTAGACCCATTTCCACCAGCCCTGGGTGCAGAATCTCTCAAGGGACGACTCAGTGATGCTGCCTGAACAAACCAAGTAACAAATGACACAGGAGAAGGTGGTGGAATCCCACACAGGAACTTGGGGGTGCCTCTGTGGCCAGCGGAATTGAATTGCTTCTCCTCTGCTTCTGCCACCTGGCAAAGCGAAATCAAACCAAATTCAATCCTCAGATCCATCTAAGTTGTTGGAGAAGCTGCTGGCCAGGAGCAGCCGGCTGGGGACACTCTGCG
>NW_008246054.1:2284086-2286467 GCF_000691975.1 Corvus brachyrhynchos
CTGCTCCTGGATCAAATGGGAACGAGCATCCCAGGCCTCCAGTCCTGCCCACAGCTCTTACGGAGCACAGCGTGGTAGGTCCAGAGCAGCAGAGCTTAGAGCAGGGTAGGGGAAACTCCTGGGGCAGGGTGTTGGTGCTCCTAAATCTGCTGCCAGCCCCATTTGCCCCATGACATGGAGGAATAACCATGAACTCCACATTCCACAGCCCTGTGTGGTGTGGGCACCTCCTCTCCAGCAGCTCCTCAGTCTTAACAGAGGCAAACCCAACATGTGTTGCCCCTGGATTCCTCAGCCCAGCTCCAGATGGGATACACTGGGATGAAGAGCACTGGAAGCCTGTGGCAGCTTTATGAAATTGATTTGGGTTTTCTTGTGTTTGTAGGTTTTTTTAATGATCGCATTCTTAATTGAGGTTTGTTTTTTGAGTTGTTCTGAAAGGCTGCAGGGATGGTTCCCAACGCTGTGTCTTAATTGCTGTGCTGCTTGGAGTTTCTTTAATTGATGTTCCCTTGCAGCTACTGGTGTGCTCTGGTGTCTTCATCTTAAGGCAGGTACCCCTGGCCATTGGCAGGAGTCCTAGGAAAGTTATGAAAGTAATAGAGCAAAGAAGAAATGCGGTTCTCTCGTAATTGTAACTATTATTTTATTTTAAAAAATGGCCATTGCTTTTTTTCAGGGATATTGTTTTCACTGTCAGCAGTGGGCCCTTGCTTGCAATAAAAGTGTGTGCACATAGCAGGCTGGTGGAACGAGCAGAGGTGCCCTGGAGTGCTGCTGAATGCACGGCTGTGCCCTGAGGAGAAGGAAGAACAACATTGATTTTCGGTTATTTAGTGCAATTTAACACTGTGGGCTCAAATTTCCATCCCTCCCTGGGGCGGGTTTTTTTCCCGTTTATTTACTTTCCCTTTGGTTTCTTTTCTGTTTATTGAAAGGGAAAACAGCGTTTCAAGGTGTTGAAGATACCTGAGTGAAGGGGAGCATGAGCAAGGGGGCTGCAGGTGCTCAGCGAGGTGGGCACGTTCCCAGGGGAGCCCCTGGGGCCTGGCATTGACCTTGCTCATGGAAAATTAAACACAAAATGGGCAAAATGAATTGTTTTACTCCCCTCAGCCAGTTGTATGGGACACACTGATAGTCCTGACTGAAAGTTTTCCTGGCAAACAGAGTGCAGAGGGACATGAGCAGTGCTGGAGTCTTGGCTGCTGCTGTGGTTAACTGGGGCAAAGCTCCTTCCATGTGTTCTTGGCATGACACTGAAGCCTGATGGGGCATCGCTGGCTGCTCCTGGTGCATCTCTCTGCCAGGGGCTCCTTGGAGCTCCTGTGCCACTTCAGCCTGCTGGGAAAGGGCAGGGAGGGAGCAGCTCCCACATGAGAGCCAGGGGAACTGCTTGGTTGATGTCAAACCTTGGCAGAGATCTCCCCAGCTCTCTTTAGCACAGGGAGGCATCACGAGTGTGAATCTGTGTCCACAGACCTGCTGAGGCAACGCTGATGTTTGGCATCACAGCAAAGCCCTGTGCCTGCAGGAATCCCCGGGAGTGTCGTGCTGCTCTAGGTGAGGCTGGAAGGTCGGGCTGAGACCAAAGCTGTCACCACTGCTGTAGTGGCAGCACGAGAAACAACTTGGCAGCTGGAGCTGTAATTGCAGAGAATGCATTAAATTTTACTGCTGTGTTTTCCCACTGCTTTCTCTCATCACAGTTGCACCTTTGTTCCCAAGGGGAATAATTTATTGCTGTTCTGATGGTGGTGCTCATTGCTTTTCCTCTGCACAACCTGTTCAGTGCCTGGCTGTGTGCAGGGAGTGCCGGAGCTCGGGCATCCCCCGCTCGCAGCCTCGGGGGACACAGAGGTTCCACTCCCTCTGCACCAGCCCTGTCCTCGTGCCAGCCCTGCTCAGCTGTGAGCTGCTCTCCCTCAGACCCGTACGGTCATGGGAAAAGAGATCACAGCAGAGCCTGAATACCGTGGTTAGTAAGTCCTCCTGTGAGGCATCTCAGATCCTCATTTTGTTGTAGACTGTGCGGCAGAGGGGTTTAGACAGGTATAAAAGGCTGGAATTTGAATCCAGACATCTCTAGTTCTCAGAAGTTCCACCAACAGACAGGACCAATCCTTCACTGCACTATTTTAGCATTGCTTCAAGAGGCAGATGTTGGGCACGTTGCCAGTGAAGCCCTGCAGCGAGCGCAGACTTCCCTGCCACGCTGCATTTTCTTCTGCTCCACTGGCACCTGTCTGGATCCACAGCAGACATGAAGGTGTTCATTTGCAAGTAAATTGCCTCCTCTTGCTCCTGGCGGGTAGCTCAGAGTGGGTCACACAGGCTCTGGGCAAGGCTCTTGCCAGCTGCTCTCAGGGCTGTGCTGGCCA
>NW_008246054.1:2286566-2290704 GCF_000691975.1 Corvus brachyrhynchos
TTGCCCACCAAGGCTTGGCAGTGCAGTCTGCTGGAGCAGCCTCCAGTCTCCAAGTCTGGAGATTTCTTCCTTTATCAGTCAATTAATTTGCTGCATTGCTGCAATTAAAAAAAAAATTATCTTTCAGGCGGTTAAGAGTTTAGATTCCGTTGCTACATCACACTTTGTGTAAATTAATAGCATTGAATTTCATCAGCTCTGTGACCTCATTTCCTCTCTTTGTGAAGCTTTTTGTTGCCATTTTAGCAAATTTATGGCTGACTGTTTTACTGCAGGGAGATGATCAAAGTCCAGCCTGCTGGAGCAGGCAGGTCCCTGTGGTGACAGTCTGTGGGGAGGTGGCAGACGCTGCTCTCTCTTCTGTCCCAATGACCTCATTGGAGGTGTCTTAAGATCTCCCCTGCACAGCCAGAGGGTTGGAAGGAGTTTTCAGGGTTGCAGATCCCCTGGCAGGTTCCGCATTTCCCCTTTAATTATTCTAGGTAATAAATAATTGATAATGAAGAAGTTTGTGGTGATAGAGTTGAAATACAAGGCCTTGGTGAGCCAGAAATTCCATGGATGTCAGCACGTTCCCAGCAGATTAAAGGAACGTTTCCCAACATTCAATGTTTTCCAAACTTCTCAAACTCAGAAAACTTTTCCTTTCAGGCAGGAGGCCTGGAGTAGTGGGTGAAGCAATGCTTGCAAGCACTTTAAAGAGTTATTTTCTGTTCTAAAACTACCTCAGCCATGTGGTGCAGGGGCAGGCGCACTCTGCCAGGGCCATCCGCGGCTTTCTGGAAGAACTCCAGGAGCTTTGAGTTGGCTTTGCCTCTTCGGACTTGCACCAGGGCCACAATTGCTTGGTTTTGCTTCTGTCTTTCTCCAGACAGACCATCTGGTTCTCTTTTGCTCAGCTTCCTTCAGGAGACAGCCTGGAGCTGTTTGCTGACAGTCAAACAGGACATGGAAGTGGTGTTTTGTGAGTGGAAGGTGCGGAGCAATATTTGTGGATGGACACAACACGTTGGGATTGGGACATCTCCAGGGCCATCCCTCTGTGCTCAGTCCCAACGTGCTGGGTGCCAGCCCTGGGTTTAGGGATGAAAGTTTCTGCAGCCAAATGTATTTTCTGCGTGTTAGGGTACCTGTCATTGGTGCTTCCCCCATGTTTTTCCTGTGAGGCTTTCCCCCATGGAATAGGATCCCTCTAGCCATGGAGAAGGTGCATCTTGCTCGCACTCTCCCCATCCTGATGCCCTGGTTTTTTCCCTGCAGCAGTTGTGTGGGTGTGTAACATGATGCACAAGTAGCCACGGCCGCAGCCTGCGAGGGTTCAGAGCTGGGCCAGGCCGTGGGCGCAGCCGGAGGGAAGGGAGGAAGGAAGGAGGGATGGTGGGGAGGGATAACAGCACACGCTGCCGGGGGCAGCGGGCTCGGGAGGTCAGCGGGTAGCGTAGGGTGAAACAGCCAGGAATTAACTGGGAGAGGCGACTGACTGAAGAGTGGTGAGGGGAGGGACACAGCCAGGTGTCCCTCAGTGAAGCCGAGAGCTTCAATCACATCTTCCCCCTGTGGTGTTGCTGCTTTGATGAGCTGAAGTCTTGCCTGATGTGAGCTGAGAAACACTGAGGGTTGGGTTTGTAGCTGCCTGTGTTGGTGCAGAAATACCCTGGTTTTGCTCAGTGGAGCTGGGCTCTGCTGAGGTGCTGGCCGTGCCACCGTGCCCTTGTGTGCACGGCATGCTCTGGTGGGCTGGAGTCGGAGCTCCCTGGCTCCCTGGCACCGGGGCTGCTGCCAGCTGCAGGGTGAGGAGCAGGGCTGGGATTCTTCCCTCGGGAATCTTCTGCCACCCCGAGAGCGGTCTGTGTCCCCGGACAGGGTGTTGGGTGTTGCACGAAGTGCTGGAGAAGAGCGCAGGTGCTCTCTGTGCTCAGTGCAAACCTCCTGCTGCTGCTGGGGGTGTCCATCTCCGGCACAAACTGCTCCCTCCCCCGTGTGGCATCGCTCCCCTGACCCACCTGGGGTGTCTGAGTCTGTCCCTCGCTCTCTGCCCGCTGCCGTGGCTTTGCTGAGCAGGATTTCACGTCTCTGCGGTCACCAGTTCCTTTGTCACAGATGATTTTGCGGCCTCTCTGCCATCTCACTGTGGCGGGGCCCTCTGGAGGCCAGCGCACACATCACTCCTGTCCTTCTCCTCCGCAAATCCAGGCAAATTGGCGCTTTCTTATTCTCTCCAGGACCCTCTCTTGTCACCTGGCATTGAGCTTTTGGTTGCAGCTTTACTTTAAGCTGGCTGCTGGGGAGTGTTTGTCTCTGAGGCGCTGGACACGCTGTCTGTGGGGTGTGGGGGAGCGAGGAGTGGGTCTGTCCATGTCTCCTGTCTGGGCAACCACCCACGGCCACTCTGCTGAGGCTGGAAACTGGGATCCTCCTACCCAGCGAGGGTCCTGAGGAAGGTGCTGCCATCCTCCCCTCTGCATGCCCCCAAACTCTTGGAGTTAAACATGGATCTGCAGGTTGTATCCCCCCCTTCCTCGTGTGCTGTTTCTCCTCTTTTCCTGGTCCTGTTTTCTCCTCTGTTCCCTGGTCCTGGTTTGCAGAGGGCTGTGGCGAGTTCCTCGCTCCAGGATGGGGTTTGTCGCTCTCCTGGACGGCTGGGAATGGACACGGGTACTGTGTACTCTCAACCTCTGCTACAACTGCAGGACTCTTTAAAAGGTTTCATTGTAAGGCGAGGCAAACCCCAGCACACCCTCAGATTGACCCGTGGCTGGGATCTGCGGGGCTTTGTCAGGTTTGGGTGCGGATTTCTTTGCGCGGTGATCCCTCCCTGCTCCGCACGCTGCCGGCCGTGGCTCCCACGGGAGCTTCCCCGGCTCCTTCCCACTCCCAGCCCGTCGGGCTGGTGCTTCCCCCGTCCCGGAGCGCTGGGGCTCGGGAGGAGCCGTGGGGGAGTGCGGCGGGGAGGCTGCGGCTGTGTTTGGATTAGAGACTCTGCCGCGCTTCCTGCAGCCCACGCAGCCTCCGGAGCAGCCGAGTGTGGCTCTGCAAATTTAGCAGCTCCTTCAGGCAGGGAGCTCTCGCTTTCTGGGCTGTGGGCAGAGCCATCGAGCTGCTCTGCGTGCCTCATTCCCGATGTGCCGCGGGTGACTATTAGCAAAGTCATTACTTTCCTTGAGCTTTGCTGCAACGACTTTCTGACTGCAGGCAGATTTGTTTGGGAACTGGACTTCCCAAATGCCCTGCATGCTGCTCCCAGCCCTCTGTGAGCCCCGGCCCCGGGTCAGTGCCCCTGTGACTCCAGCACCCGCTGCTGGGGTGTCACGGAGCAGTTGGAGCATGAAGCTCACGGTGGCTCCGTGGCAGGTATGTGTCACCTCCCTGGTGGCAGGAGCTGTCAAGAAAAAGGTCTCCTCTGCCTAGGAGAGAGGAATATTTCTGGGGAGCAGGTGGTGAAGATGTTCAGCAAATGTCAGCTTGAGACCTTGCCATGCTGTGGGCAGGAGTGACATTGCTGAGGAATGTGTTATCCTGTCAGAAAGCAGCAAAAATTCCCCTGGTGAAATGTTTACGAGCGAGGCAGGGCTTTGCCAAAAGTGGGCGTTTTTCACCACGGAGCCTCGCGGAGCGTGAGCTCCTTGGAGCAGTGGGAATCCTGCTCCAGCTCACATCACTCTCACCGACAGGACGAGCATCTGGCTGAGCCGCTCTGCCTTAGTTCTGAACGCCTCAATCGCTCCCCAGAGCAATTTCGTTTGACAGTGGCCTTTTCACTGCATGCCGTGTGTTGGTTTGTAGGTGAGCAAAAAGCAGCTTAAACAGAAGGGAGTCCTGCAGATGGGTGCTAAATACAGCTTTCCAAAGCTAAAGCACTGCCTAAAACTCCTTTCAGACAAACTCTGCCTGTGGTTGCATTGCAGAGGTGGGCAGGAACTCATTTGCCCAGTGTCCAGTATCAATGTGTGAAGTGCATAATTGCATCTGGGCTGAGAGCTCCGTATGGGAGTATTGTTTGAAAATTTCTAATTTAATAAAATGGGTGGTAACTGGCTCTTAGAAGAGAGTTTAATTGGAATAATTGGCATGGACACTTGTGTGCTAATTTAGTTTGGTGTTTCTGATGCACAGTCACGGTGTTTGCTCAAGGACAGAA
>NW_008246054.1:2290746-2294469 GCF_000691975.1 Corvus brachyrhynchos
GAAGTTGCAGCTGGGCTCTGGAAGGGCATTTTTTGGAGGAAGCTGTTCAGTTGCTGTTCTTCAAGTTGCATTTTGGAGATGGATTTGCCCCATTACAGTTTGATGCAGTTATACCCACGCTGCTGAGAGTGAAGGCCTCCTCTGACACTTCAGTTCCCACTTCAGATGGCCTGAGATTGGTCTTTGTACTCATCTGGAGCAGCTCCAGCTCCTTGGCACAGGGACATTCCTGTCCTGAGGTGCTCACACCGACGTGTGCAGGAATGTGCTCACTCATGAGCCAGCACACAAGGAAGGCGAGTTCCTGTTCTCTATCCAGCCTTTCATCCCTGCTTCTCTGAAGTCCCTCAAGACCCATCAGTTCCAGGTCAGTAAATCAGCACCATGAGGTTTTTCCATGTGGAAAAAGACTTCACGGTCTCATTCCAGCATGGAGATGTCTCAAGTTGTCATCTCAGAGCTGTTGTTCAGGGATTGCCATGAGCTGGAGGTTCTGCTGCAGGAGCTCCTGCTCTGTAGGGTCACTGGGAGTGTGAGGTAGTGACACAAAAGCCATTACAGCTCCCCAGCCTCTTCCAGAGCTGTCATTTAACAATTTTTTCCTTTTCATCTTCCTCCAAAATGCTTTTAAAGCTCAGTATTGTCACTTTGTTTGGATTTTTCCCACACAGTAACTGCACTTAGAACTGCCCAGTGCTGATGGGGAGATTTATTGCCGGCAGCTATTGTGCGAAAATTGAGAGGAAAAACAATTTCTAGGCAGCTCCTGTTACGGCCTCTAATGGGAAATATTTCTTTCGCGCTAAGAACTCGTAAATGGTTTTAGTGCTGGATGCAGTGCTCTGTGCCTCAGAAATGTTGAGCCTTCCAGGGCTCAGCAAAAAATGTTTCTGGTTGCAGACATGTGCTGACCTCACTGCGCACGCACCAGGGCTGGATTCCTTCCCAGTGGTGTGAGTTAAAAAAAAAAAACAAACCCAAAAGAAACTCTGACAAAGAGCAAAGCCTGGATCTCAGATCCCAGGGAGTAAGAGAGGGGAGTGAGGATCGGGATTTTAGCAGCAGGGAGGAGGCAGAGAAGGGATGTTCCTCTCTGTAGCAGGGAATTGTGAGAGGCTGAGATGAGAGGCACGGCTGGATGAGTCCCGTGCCCTTTCCCAGCACGGTGTTTGGATGTGCTGGCGGAATTCCCTGTTCCCTTTCAAAGGAGGATGATTCACGGGAGGCACAGTGAGGGCTCCTGTTCCAGTGTGCGTTAGTGAGCACAGGAGAGCACCAAGATCCACTTTGGGACCTGATGGCTGCTTTTCCTGAGAAACTTTGGAGAGCTGGAACAATTATCCCAACTTTTAAGGCCTTTTTTCCCTCCTAAGCCTTTTTTGCTCTGTTTCCCACTAGCAGATTTTAGGGAGAGAGAGGAGTACAGCTGAACATGCTGGTGAAGATATTAATCATGATATAATTTAATTTTAATTCCATTAGACACCTTTAGTGATCAGGGAGTTTCTCACTTGATTTAATGGACTCTTTTCCAGATGATGAAGCTGCAAGATCTGGCACTTGTTATAAATGTCTGTTTATTAAACCATCTTTTGTCCTAAAATCCTTTGCCTGACCAGGATGGATATAAATGGAGAGGATGATGTTTGCAGTGCAGTCTTTAAGGAGATGCTGTGTAAAAAATTGCAGCCTTCTCTTGTTCATTTTTTTGTGTCTTTATGTGAGAGATGAGAACAGGCCAAGGCATTTTTTTTTGCTGTGCTTTTTACTGTAAATGTACGAGGCAGCCAAGATCTGTGAAACAGCGTTTGCTGTCACACCAGCTCCTGGAGTGGATATTCCCTTTCCAACAGATGATTTGGTCATGGCAGCTGAACCAAAAGCTGATAAGCAGAAAAGGGCAATGGTGGGTAATAATTTAAAATGCTTTCCTGTGGCTTTAGCTCACCTTTGTCTCCTGCCTGGGTTTGACAGGCGGCACTGCAGCTCTCGAAGCTGTGGGGCACCTCTGGGGGGAATTTCAGGGAGTTTTGTGCAAAACTTCCTGGAGCCTCTTTCCTCAGGGACGCAGTTTCACACATCATTGCCTTTTCCTTTCAACGCCTCGGGGCTGACCCCTGCTTTTGGCTGGATGTGGAAAGAGAGAGACCCTGTTCTGTCCCATCCACGACAGCACCTGTGCCACTTGAGCACTGCAGTCACCTGGGGGCAGGTGACTCTGGCACCTCACCTGGCTGCGGGGCCTCCCGGCTCACAGCAGAACCCTCAGCTACAGTGGGATGTTGATGGGTAAGCAAATTTTTCCTCATTGAAGTTAAAATAAGAAACGTTCTCGGAGATCAATGGTCTGGTACAACCCCCTGTTCTAGTCCTTCCCACACAGCCTGATGAGGCTGTCACAGGCTCCGTGGAGTTCATGCCTCATTTCTGCAGCACATTGTGAGTTCCTCTTTATAGGGACTTGCCATTTTCTCTGTCTTATATAATGTCTTACAAAAAGAATGCTGAGAGAAATGAAAAATGGATGGGAAATGGTACCTGGCATCATCCAGCAACCCCAGGGAGGGAAGAAAATGTTTTTACCATGAGACATAATTACCAGAGCTGATGGAGAGCCCCAAAGCCAAGATTTCTTCTTTGAATGTCAATCATTTTTCTTGGATTTTTTTAGGAGTTTTAAGGAAGTTTTTAGATGCTAAAATTCTCCACATTTTCCAGCAGAAAACCCTTAGCACCATTTAATAAGCAGACACAGCTCTGCATTACATTACGATTTCAATACTTTAAAAGCAAAAAGCTGCTGCGAGAACGTCATGCAAGAAAAAAAGGCTTGGAATCCTTTAAAGCTGCAGAGTGGGAATCACTTTGGCATTTTGCAAGTCCCTGTGAAATTGCCTCCTGGTGAGCTCTGCCAGGCAGCTGGGAGGTGTTTGCAGCAGCGAGGGAGCCGCCTGTGCCCCCGGAATGCCGCGGTGCCGTCTCCACCCGGAGCATCGCCGGCTCCTGGAGGCACTTTGCTGCTGGGCAGGAACCCAAATTCCAGCAGGGTTCGCGAGAGGTGCGTGGGGAGCACGAGGCACCTCTCCAGCTCTGGGTGCCTGTCACATCCCCTGGGAGAAGCTGGGGTGAATCCCGGGGGAGCAGGGTGTCCCCTGGAGCTGGGGGTGATGGAAAGGTGCCACAGGAGCTGTGGCTGCAGCCTGTCCTGCCCTTGGCCACTGGCTGAGGATGCCCAGAGCATCCCTGTCCTTTCTGCAGGTCTCGGTTCCTGCAGAAGGAGGACACCAAGGGGGAAATCCCGGCCTCGAAGGCACCCGCAAGGCTCAGGCCCTCGGAGAGGCTGGAGGGACATTAAGGAATGGCCACGGTAATTCTGCCACACGACGTGGGTTTACTGCTCCTGCTGCCCCACAGCTCGGGCACGGGGCCTCTCCTGCGCTGCTCCTCTTTCAGGCATCGCCAGCGGTACCCGGGGGCGTTTCCAGGGTGTTTTCAGATCCCCGGTGGGAAAGCGCTGCACAAATGCTAAAGCCATAAACATTTATGGCGCAAAGATCATTCCTGCCGGCAGGCAGCAAACAGCAGCTGCTGGGGGGGGGGGGGGGGGGGGGGGGGGGCTTTAGGCTTCTTTTCCCCTCCAGGGTGTTTTAGAGTATGTAGGTTTTCGTATTTAGGTTTACCTCCACACCCCTTTGTCCCACTGTCCGGCACTGCTGGACTTTC
>NW_008246054.1:2294570-2300458 GCF_000691975.1 Corvus brachyrhynchos
GCTTTTAATTCCCTCGCTGGCTTGAGCAGCTGCGGCAGGTACACACTTACCTTCCCCTTTTCCTCCGGCCATTTTCACCGGCTTTGGTAAGAAGTAGGAAGAGATTGGGAGTCACTGAAAAGCTTCAGGGTCTCACTGCGCTGCCTGTGAGCGTGTCAGATGCACCGGGAATGGGAACCGTGGCGGTGGCACCGTGCCTTTGTAGGGATATTTGCTCAGCCGCTGCTCGGGCGTGCTCTATTTCTCCTTCTCCCTGCTGAGCAGTCCCGAGTCACCACACTGGGTTTGCAGCTTTCATGTTCGTCGCTGATGAGCCACACTTAGAGAGGTAAAAAGGGCTTTGCAAAGGCTGCGATGACAGTTCTGGGATTCAGCGCGAGGCTCCTGCGCCGCAGTTACATAAGGGCTGCTCCGACTCCCGGCTACCTGGGGAGTCACCTGGGGAAGGGGACCTGCCCTCCCTGCTCCCGGCTGGCCAAGAGGGGTTTTGTTTGGGAGTCCCCTCCATCCATCTGCAGCGAGCAGGGCACGGCTGTTGGGCACCAGCTGAGCCCCCGGCAGTGGGAGCAGCCTCGTGGCTCTAGGTGAGAGTGAGATGCAGGCCACCGATCCTATTACTGGGCAGTTTCTGAAGTCCTGGGTCCTCTCTTTGAAACCCTAACATTTGGAAGTTGTTAATATTTGAAACGTTAATGCAGAGAACGCAGGGAAGAGGAGAGAAATCAAAGGCTCTTCTGGTATCAGCCTGTCCCCCTCCGGGCTCACAGCCTGCCTGCGAGCTCTGTATGTGTTTTCTTACTTTACATAATTTTTCCATCTCTCTCCATCAGCCCAGCTCTTCAAAGGCTTCCTTCTGTTTCCAGCTCTCTTGCTGCTGCTAAATATGCTCTCCTCTGTGCTTTCCAAAGTGTTCCTTCTTCCCCGAAACTCCGCTGCTCCAGTTTATTAGAGGAGCCTCCCAAACTGCCGAGGAGTCACTGGGCGACGCAGGAGCTGCTGCCTGGTGCTGTGTGGTTGAGCTGCCTGGTTCAGCTGCCAAGGCTAAACAGGGAAGGTGAGGGAATACGGCACAGGCAGCGAATTTCTGCCTGTGTCGTGCAAATCTCCCTGGTGTCTGCTGTGGCCCCGCTTGGCCAAAGGTTTCTGCAGCCGCGTGATGGTGTCAGTGAATATCAGTGTTTGTGAATATCGGTGTTCCCCTGCTCCAGGCTCTCTCCTGGTGGGTTTCTTTGGTTTGCCACGATGCCAAGGACCCTCCAGAAGAGCAGTGGGGATGGAGCAGCCCACCAGGCCCACCGTGGTGGGAGCTGACCCCACAGAGATCCTTGGAGGTCCAAAGGTGGACGTGGCTGCAGCTGAGACCCCGGATTGGAGAGAGGGAATTTGGTACCACTGGGATTTTGGCAGTAACGCTCAGCCCAGCTGCTGTCCCCGCCAGATGCTGTGATGACAGAAATCCCTGCAGTTTGTGAACTTTTCCTGAAATGCTTTTAATGGCAGTTTAATAATAACACTTAGTGCTCGGTACAGAGCTTCTCACCCCTGGAACCAAAACGCTTTAGTGAGGAGGGTAAGGACCATTATCCCCCGTGCTCGCAGGGGGGAATGGCTGCTTTTATTTGTGACACTAATTATAACAAGTGGAATTAATCAACTTTTCATATGAATGGTGTTTCTTTTTAAAGACAAATGTCAGAAAGGAGTCCTAGAGACAAAGGAGAGCTCGCAGTGGTGTAGATTTGTCTGTTGGCTTCTCAGGGAACTCGTCAGAGCCTGTGGTGCAGAGGCATTAACCCTGCCAAGGCAGAGTGAGGAGGGAACAGAAACCAGGGAAAGGTGAGGCAAGACAGTTCCCAGTGTGGGTTTATTGGTGTCCTGGCTCCTGCTGAGTGGGTGTTTCTGAGAGCTGCGGCTGCCCCAGCCCTGTCGTGTGTTCTTCTCTCTGCCCTTCCCCTCCACAGCTGCTCAAAGCCCCGTTGCTTGGGAATATTCTCCCAGCTCCTGAGTCTGCTCTGGTTCTTAGTGCCCTCTGTGTAGCGTGTGGAGAAATTCTATTGAAATAATTACTCTAGTAATCAATCAGTTTCTTAGCAGGAGGACTCAAAGGGGCCATAAACTCTTCCTGTGAAGTCACCGAGTTTTGGGCTTTTTTCCCTCCTCCCTGTCCTGCTTTACATCCCCCCCGGTGCATCCTGGCCCTCTCCAGCCTGCAGGGAGAAGGGCAGGTTCTTGTGCTGAGCCCAGGGAAGTGGAGGCTTGTTTTGGCTGGGGCCTCGTGGTGTGACAGTAATGGCCAGTGAGTAACCGAGCCCTGTGAAGGAAGGAGGTCCCTGAGATGCTTTCTGTGTGCTGCCCTGCTGCTCACAGCCATTACTGGATGGATTCACCTCCAAGGAAGCTGAAATCCCTGGAAATCCTCCCGTTACCTTTGGCACTCAGCTGCTGAGGGCCTCTGCTCGCAGGGAGGGGGGAGGCAGGACACACCACTGTGGGCTGCAGCGGGCACCGGAGCTCCAAGGCAGGACACGTTTGCAAAGTGCTTTGAATTGCAAAGTGCAGCCGGGGCCTCCCCTGGCCCTGCCCTGCCTTGGAGCAGCTCCAACCCCACGGGATCAGCGTCTCTCCCACGGGGACCAGGCCCTGGATAGCCCCAGCTCAGCTGGATGCAGCTCTCTGGGAGTGGCAGGTAGCAGTCATCCTCCGCCCTAGCTTCCCTCAGGAAGGATTCGATCCTCTGTGTGTTCTAAATTTCATCTTTGACAGAGACCTGCTGGCTCTCCCAGCAGGGCTGAGCTCCTGCTGCCATGCCAGGGGCCATGGGCCAGGGAGGACCTCCCTCTCCAGGCTAATGGAAAGAAAATGGAGAGAAGTTTTTTTAATTGACTCGGGATCAATAGATAAAGTATTTCCTAAGCACTTTTATTAATAAATACATACATCCTTGCTGCTCAGGGAGGGTTCCCAGGCATCTCCTGTAAATTCTAATACCTGCAAGCTGAATTAATCAATGTATGGGTATTGTATGCTTGACTGTAAAAGGAACTGAGGCTCTTTGGGTTCATCTCTCTCTCTAACTGTAATTCCAGAAGCTGATGGATAGTCAAAAAATCCTGGCAGAAGGGCCTGTTTTGTTAGGAAAAGGGTTCCTTGGGGCACTCTGGAGCAGGTTGACAGAGACCTGCTGGCTCTCCCAGCAGGGCTGAGCTCCTGCTGCCATGCCAGGGGCCATGGGCCAGGGAGGACCTCCCTCTCCAGGCTAATGGAAAGAAAATGGAGAGAAGTTTTTTTAATTGACTCGGGATCAATAGATAAAGTATTTCCTAAGCACTTTTATTAATAAATACATACATCCTTGCTGCTCAGGGAGGGTTCCCAGGCATCTCCTGTAAATTCTAATACCTGCAAGCTGAATTAATCAATGTATGGGTATTGTATGCTTGACTGTAAAAGGAACTGAGGCTCTTTGGGTTCATCTCTCTAACTGTAATTCCAGAAGCTGATGGATAGTCAAAAATCCTGGCAGAAGGGCCTGTTTTGTTAGGAAAAGGGTTCCTTGGGGCACTCTGGAGCAGGGTATGCTGCTCAGGGGAGCAGGTGAGGGGATCCTGGGTGCCTCAGAGGGCTCTGAGGGTGTCCGTGCACCACATCCCTGAGCGTGGGAGCAGCACTGGCCCTGCACAGGGATGGAAAGGCCAAGTTCTACACAAAGAGGATAAAGCACCAACATTTTTTCTCTTTTTTTTTTCTCTCTGGCAAGCTTATTATTTTCACTGAGACAAATGTCAGAGGAAAAAACATTCTGGTGAGGAAGCAGAAGCTCCTTTTCCTGTGATTTTAACTTCCCATTGGGATAGAGGATGATCAGTAAACAGAGAAAAAAATCAAATCTTTAGATTTTCAGAAACATGGACATTTCCAGGCAGTTCTGCTGCAGAGGGATGTTCCAGCTGGTGTTTTTTGTGGCTTGGCTGCGGGATACTCGGTGGGGTGGGGGTGAGGAGTGGTTTTTGCAGGGCTCTGCCTGAGCCTTGGCAACCTCCAAACACTGGCAGCTTTTGCAAAGCAATTTTGCAGAGTGCCTGGTGACAATGTAGGGCATTTCCTGGCGACTCTGGGGCAGAACCGGTGTGTGTGCACTTGGTGCAAAACACGAAGCTGTGCCAGGGAGCTTTGTGCATTTATCTGGGTGTCAGTGGCCCTCTGGAGTTTATTGAGCTGATAATGTCATGCTGTGACATTTGCTGGGGTCTCGAAACGCAGGAGGTGTTTGTGGCACTAATAAATTACGTGGGATCTTGTTTTTCCTTGGTGTTACTCAATAAAGGGAGGTCAGGGTTCCCTGCAAAGGCACAGGAGCACACAGGGCTGCAGAGAAAGGTGATTTTCCTCGAGCTGCTTGCCAAGCGTGTCCAGGGGTTCCTGGAAGGATGATGATGAGCATTAATGGCTTTTCAGCTCGGAGGCCCTGGAGTTACCACATTGTTTGTACAAACACAGCCCCTCTCAGAGCAGCAGCTCTGATAGTGTCTCCCGTGAGGTTCTGACGTGCTCGTGAGCACAAGCTCTTCTTCCAAAGTGCGTTTTCCTGCCCAGGTTACTTTTTGTGGGTTTGGAGCGATCTCTGCAGAGCTAATGCCTTTCAAGATTTTTAAGTACATTAACCCAGCTTTTCTTAAAGAGGCTTTGCAAACACCCTTGGGTTGTATCTCAGCAGAGCAGCTTTGTTTGCCAGAAAATGGGGAAAACTCAGCCCCTTCCTGCTTCATCAACTACTTCTAATGGACAGGGTGATGCTTTATCATTAATAAGTGAGTAAAAGGAGTTTTGGCAGTCGGGACTGAAAGCAACCTGGATAAAAGGGAGACTATTTAACAGTGCAGTTGCTGTGGATTCAATTAAGAGCAATGAAGAATCTGCTTCTTTCTTAATCATGTTTTCTGAAATATTATTACCCCTGCAACTGCTGCTCAGCAATTCCCAGCCATCCCTCCAGCCCCCGGCACAGCAGTGGTCTCTGCATAATGTAGATGCTGAAATGAGAAATCAGCACTTTGTAATGGGCTCTCAAACTAAAATTAAACATCGATTTCCTGGCTTGCAGTCAGATGGTTGGCATTCAGCTGGCCCGGAAAGTGTTTCTGGACCAGAGGAATTCTTCTTCGGGCTTTGATGTTACCAAGGTTGTGTTTCATTGGTTTTGCCTTCCTGGACTCGCTCAGAGGACGTGCTGTGCAAACAAGGTGCTCCATGTGTAGCTCGCTGCTGTGCCCCTGGAGCAGGAGTGCAGAGGAGGTGTCCCTGCAGGGCTGGCTCGGGTGACACAGCCACAGCTCTTTCTAGGAACAGGCTGTTTCCCAGCCAGAGGGAGTGTTCTGGCTGTACTGGATGTACTGGGCTGCCTTTGCCCTGAGTTCCTGCTCTACTCCTCCTTCGACTGCTCTTTTTGACACAGCAGCGCTCGGTGCCTGTCGGGGCTGGGAGGGGAGAGGCTGCTGGGCTCTGGGTGAAGTGGAGAACACGTTGTGTTGCTGAGAGGGGAATATTTTCCTGGCAGAAGCGCAGCAAAGGAGCTGCTCCGGCAGCTCAGGGCAGGGCTGAGCACTCTGAGTCACTCTGTGGGATCAGCCGGGCTCACAGATTTCTGCTCAGGCAACCTCTTTTCTCCCCCAGAAGGGGGATGGTTGCCCAGACCCGCAGCCCTGGCTGCAGCTTCTCGTGACCCGGTGTCAGATCATTCCCCTCTCCCTGGTTTTTCTTGGTTTGTGTTTAAGTGCCTGACAGAAAAGGCGACTTCATGGAGAGGCTTCCGTGGGCAGGATCTGAGTTCCTCAAGGGGCTCTTTGATGTGCTTTTTGTCACCTTCTGTACAGCACAAGTATGACAGCAGC
>NW_008246054.1:2300531-2315940 GCF_000691975.1 Corvus brachyrhynchos
AGTGCTGAGATGAATAGCTTAAGCATAAGCCCCTTTTCACTTCTGATCTCAACCCTAAACTTAATGTTCTTCTGCAATTAGGAATACAATAGAATGTAGAATCCATCCAGAAAGAGACACCTGAATGCCCCATCCCCGTGGCTGGGGGGTCCAGGAGGATTTATCAGGGCACACTCCAACCCAGAGGGCTGACAGATTATATTTGGTGTTTGAGAACAACCCCCTGCAGTAAAGAGATGTGGAGCAGCAAGTTGAAGAGTCTGAATCAAACCATGAAGCAGAAAGGAATGACTTGGGTGGAAAATGAAGGTATTGAGCTAATGAATCATTTTGAGGCAAAACAAGAAATTAAATGTACGCTGAAAGCTGGCACATTAAGGGAAGGGCTGCGGGTTTTTATCCGTTTTGCATTTCAAAATACCGAAACAAAGTATGTCAGATGGTGAAATCCCATTAAGAAATAATGCTGTGAGCAGGGAAACTGGGATTTGGTTAACAGGAAATGGGGACTTTGCTTCTCCTCCCAGAGCAGCCAGGGACTGCCCTTGTGCCTTGGGGGAAGTGATGGTTGGGTACTGATCTCTGGGGGAAGAGCAGAGGGCAGAGCTCAGCGTGCCTGACAGCTCCTGGTAGCACAGGGGAAGCAAAGGGCTGGCCTTTTCTTGCCAGCTTTTGGCACAGGACGGTGGTTCTGGGTGCTCTGACAGCCGGGCAGGGAGATGGAAGGTGTGGTTAGGGCATGGAGCTGTGCCAAAGGGAATTGTGTCAGCTTTTCATTCTGAAAGGAAAGCACTTTGGATCCCAGAATTCCCATTCCAGGGCAGCTCCTGCCTTCCTCTCACAGCAGCCTTCTCACAGCTGCAGGTCCCAGGCTCTGGGAAGACCCTTCCTGTCAACGCGTTGACTTTTTGTACAAAAACCTTTAAAGAAATCCTGTGGTGGGGCCTGATTATTTGCATTGGTTCAGGGCACGACGTGGTGACCCTCAGCGAATTTATTCTTTATTTCCAGCCTGCAGAGGGGCTGAGCCGTGGGGCAGCGCTGGCGTGGTGTGTTGGCACGACTCGGGGTGGGGTTGGCAGGACTTGGGATGGGGTTGGCACGACTTGGGGTGGGGTTGGCATGTTGGGGGTGACATGGCCGGGGCTGGGGGGCGCCCCGCGCGGTGGTGCTGCCGTGACGCTGCTGTCCGTGGTGCTGAGCCCTGTGCCCCACCCGGGCTGTGGCACCTTCAAGATGCTCTTTGTTGCTGGCTGCCACCAAACACAAGCAGGAGCGGCTCTGGACTGGTGGCATTCCCAAAAGAGGCCGGGATACACGACCCTTTCCCCCCTGTCCTTTCCAATCCCACCTGTGCACTCAGGTGTTACCTCCAGCTCAGCTCTCCCCTGGCCACGGTGAATTCCCTTTTCTGTTGGATATCTTGAGAAATCGATGCCAAGAGTGTTGGAGGAGCAGCAGCTTCTGCTGTCACCTGAAGAGGGGAATGCGGGTCCCTCTGGGACAGGTAACGTGCACCTGCCGGGCCGGGTGAGCAGGAACTGAGCCCTGCTGGCCACTCTGGGGGAACAGCAGGGAGTTCCTCTCGGCTCGCTGCACAGCGGGTGCGTTTAGGAGGGGACCGAGCCCTGCTGCTTTGTGTCTGAGGGAGCCAAACCCGCTGAGTCTGTTCCCTGGCACGCAGTCCGCACGCTGCTCTGTACACAGAGGAATAAGATAAAATAGCTTCCTCCTCCTCATGTTGCTGCCGAAAAACAGAGATGGGGAAAAAAATAATCCTTCAGCCTCTGCCCTGCCTGTGGTGATAAAAGCAGTGCAATCCTTTTTTTGACAGAGTCAGGCAAGGCGATTTCATTCTTTAGCAAACAAAGCCCCTTTCAGAGATTTCTGCATTGTGGACATTTTCTCAATCGTTTTGCACCAAATTTGTTGCAGCAGCAAGGCCGGGGAGTTTGCCTTGACTCCCCTCACTACCAAAATAAATGTACAGGGCAGGATTGTTCCACTGAGCAGCCGTGACTGGGGAGAGGGAAGAAGGAAGGAGATGGTACGTGCCGACAGCTCTAAACTGATTGCGGTGAGGATTGCTATGTATGAGAGAGTTCAGGGGGGAAAGAGGAGGAAGTCACAGAGGCAGCCAAGGCTCGCAGGATGGCAAGAGCCAAGCTGAAGAATTCCCCTTCAGAGAGCAATTCCCATGTCAAAACTGTCCCACCTGCGACGACAGAAGATGTCCATGGGGTGAGCCCCTTGTTACCGTCTCGGAGGATGGGATCCATGGGGAGTGATGTCGGACAAAGGTATTGCAGGACTGCAGTGGTTCGTGGGGAGGGTGGGTGGGGGAGGCAGCACCTTTTATCTTTTAAATGAGAGGGAAAGGATTAGTGCCTCCACGGGCTGGAGGGGTGGTGGATGAAATCCTTCGGATAGCTATGTTAAAGAGCCATGCCAGCTCCAAAGTTGTGTTATGAAATAGGGAGCTGGAGCAGAAGGAAACCAGTTCCTTTAAATTTTTTATAGGTGCTTCTTGATTTTTTTTTTTTATATGCCCGAAGCATGTCTGAATGGCAGCCTGAGACCGTGGGGCTGCCACACACCGCTGTTAACTTGCACTGCACCTTCCCTGTGCAGTATAAAGCCCAAGCTTATTTACACTGCTAACGCCACGGTAACGCACTGTACACAAGCACCATGTTTGCATGGCAGGAGAGATGCTCGGTCCCCCATCTGAGCAATAATTTATTTGTAACTGCAATTAAAAATAAAAAAAAAAGCTGCCATAGGAAATGCTGCAGCCTTCCTGCAAGCACACAGCTGAGTGTACAGCGAGGAAGGAGCTGTTTTTCAGGAGGATGAGAATGCTTTGCGCTGCACTGGGATTTCAGTGATTCAGAAGAAGCCAGGTCCCCTAGTTACGATGAGGATGCAAATGGCACTAACTCAGTTCCTGTTCTGTTCGTTCCATTTTCTGTTTCGTCCTTTTCCACCATCCATCCATCCATCCATCCAGCCCTTCAGCCCATCCATGCTGCCTCACCTGTGACTGTGTACTGTATGTCTTCTAGGATGTAATCTGGTGCAAACGAGCACGGTAGGAAAGCTTCTGCTCAGGGGGAATTTTACTTGTTTGGCTTTAGACTGGAATGAATTAACGCCTCAGCTTCTGCCTCTTGGCGTATCTGGGGGGAGGGTGGCACTGGGCCAGGACCAGCAGCTGTCGTCCCCACCGGGGAAGCCGAGGAGGGAGGTGTGTGCTGGGGAGCACCGGCGTGGCCGCTGCCCATGCTGAGCTGGGCACATGCTTCAGTCTCCAGGTCTGGGAGGCAGAGTCCTGGCGCACTGGGGGAGCTGCGAGTGCGTGTCCCTGGTGTGCTGTGCCAGCGCTCCAGATGGCACCGGTGCTGGGGCTCTGGTGAGCAAACACTGGGGTCTGGTGCGGCGCTGCCTCTGACTTCGCCAGGCAAGGGCTTACACGCGTGGAGGCTGAGAACGGGCATCGTGTGGGTGCAGTGGGACTAAATCCCTGGAGCTGGTGTGGTCTCAGCACGTTTTGACAATCTGGGTCTGCTCCC
Organism: Corvus brachyrhynchos; assembly: GCF_000691975.1. Taxonomy (NCBI): domain Eukaryota; kingdom Metazoa; phylum Chordata; class Aves; order Passeriformes; family Corvidae; genus Corvus; species Corvus brachyrhynchos. The sequence goes on from NW_008246054.1 coordinate 2,304,104, forward strand.
AGAGCTGGTCAGGCTGTTTATGCTCTGGTTTTGTGCCTTGCTTTCATTGCTTCAAAAAGACACCAAAGTTGGACCTGTCCTGGGGGTACCCGAATGTCTGAGGGCACATCCTGAGCACCACTGTGGGCAAAGCCTTTGGGGCAAGACCACTTCCTATCTGTGCTCTTCCAGGTCCTGGTGGTGTCCCCCTCAGGACAGGGTCAGTGGTCAAAGCCAGATGTGTAGGGGCCAGAAAAATACAACTGGGAGACTGCTGCAAACTCATTCCACTGATCAGCAGTGATTAAACATTGCTGAGGGGCTTCTCTTCTCTGGCACTCAGGAGCTGGGTGGGTTCCTGCCCAAGTCCAGGGGGCCAAATCCCATCCCAGGGCTGATCCTCCTTGTCTTTTGTGGGAGCACAGGGCACAGGGATGCTGTAAGGCACTATTGGATCTGGGGGACAGGAATTCCAGACATTGCATCACTACGGTGTTTCAGTGGAGCCTCAAGAGAAGGCCACTGTGCAGAGCACACCGGGGTGCCCCAGGGCTCTATAAAGACCCAATTCCCTGGGTTTCACTGGAATTTTAAGTGATTTGCTGCTATCTGGTTGTAAGCAGCTGCTGCTGTGGGTAGGGAAGTTGGTGGAACACTTTGATGCCCCCGTGGCAGCGGGCAGAGCCCTGCGAGCTGCAGCTCGCGGTGCCCGGATTCCCGACTGCCAGGCTTTCCTCCGTCCCTGGGCGCTGCTTCTCCCAACAATGAGTTGGCAACTAAGATTCAGATTTCTGCACTTCTCTTCTGCTGCTGCAACAAAGGCAGGGAGATTGGTTTGGAAGTGATGAACAGTGAGTTTGAGATGCCTTGTCTCTCCCAAAGCCAGACATGAGCAGTGTTACCAAATTTGCAGCGACAATCGTCCCTGGGAGCTGGGAGTGGATTTCCAGGTGGTGGTGGAAGGAGGTGTGTGTTACAGGGTGTTCTCAGGATGCAAATGATTCCTCCCGATGATTGAAGCCAGTGAAATTTATTCTCACCTACTTTATTTACCTCCTTACTCTGTCTCTGAGTCATTGCAGCATCTCAAAGCTTTTGGGGGTTCCCAGTCAAAACAGGAGGAAAGGATTTGAATTCATCTGAGGAGAAACCACTCCACAGCTTGGGAGTAAAAAGGGGAATTCAGGGCTGTCCCTGGGCATCCAGGACAGGGATATTTTCCTGTGTCTGGTGACCTGCAGGTGGGATGGGACCAGCCCAGGCTGCCCATGTGGAGGTATCCTCTACCAAAGAGGCTTGGAGCTACTTCTGTGTGCCAGGGATTGCTGTGAGATGGGGATGGAGCTGGGAGCCTCCTGGCCATGCCAGGGAGGGCAGGCTCAGCTGCAGACCAGCTGCCTGGGCACTGAGACTCCCCTGGCACCAGGTGATAGTGACTGGAACCAGCCAGGAGAGGCTGAGTCTTTTCCCTGCAAGCCAGGTTTTTCCTGAGGTGGGTTTGTCTCTTGTGCTGGGGGGGTTTGAAAGGGAAAGGTGTGATGGGAAACAGCTCCATGGAGCACTCTGTGCTTGGGAAGGAGCTGCTGGCAGGGGGCAGGACATGTAAACATCTGTTTGGATCCCATTTCATGGACTGGTGATCTCCCTGTAGAACTGGAGGTGTGGGTTTAAAACACAAACAGACGTTTTTACAAGATAACCATGTCCTGTTTGTGCAGCTCCGCTGGAAGCAGGGGAAGCTCTGACCACTGCCTGTCCCAGGGCACACCGGGACTCCAGAGGGATTGCAAACATTCCAGTTCTGTATCTGCTTTGGACACTCTGCCCCAGGCCTTGGCAGGGCTCTGTGTCCCCTCCCTGCCCTGTGGGCCCCCCTCACCTCCTTCAGTTGTGTTTGTTGAGCTGCTGAGAACAGAAATGTGAACTGCTGAGGTTCGGGAGGAAGATTAGCATTGCAGAAGAGCTGGGCTTGGAGAGGACCTGGAGGGCTCTGCTCCGAAGCTGGACTGGCTTTAAAGTTGTCCCAGCTGGCTCAGGACCTCAGTCCTGCTGAGTTCTGAATATCCCACTGGACATTTCTCGGCTTCTTTGGGTGCCAGGTTCAGGGTTTGATCACTCTCAGGATGAATAATTTTTCCCTTGTTGCATCTTGTACCTGTTCCCTCTTGTCCTTCTGCTGTGTGTCCCAGAGGAGCCTGGCTGCTCCTTTCCTGTCGGGCAGCCCAAGGCAGCAGCTGGATCCTTCCCTGCCTTTCTTTCTCCCTCAGGCTGCACGCTCCCACCCCCCGCAGCCTTGCCTTGTCTCTCAGTTTGAGATATTTTTGGCAGCAATAAATGGGACTTCGCTTCAGCCCTGTTACAGTCAACAAGGTGGCTGGAGCCTCCTCAGTGGGAAGGAGCAGCACTCTGCTAGGCCAAGTTTAATGCGGGGTTCTTGGAGGTAAAGCGCTTCAGAGAGTGAGGAATTCACCCAAATGTGTCTGAAAATAGAATTTCTGACTGATCCATGTCTGTTCCCCCCAGGGGCAGCCTGGTATTCACAAACAGATCTTGCTAAATGTGGGTTTTTTTCCCCGACACTTGCACACAATTGAACCACAGAGAGGTCCAGTCTGGCCAGTGAAACCACTACAGCCACTCAGACCTTGCAGGAGCTCTCCAGGTGATGCTCTCCATGGGATACAATTCCCTGCTGAAACATTTCTTTAACAAAAGCTTTTTCCAGTGAAGACCTTTCAGAGCCCTGTCTCTGTCCTCAGCAAATGCCATATGCTGCTTTGCTGCCTCAGCTCTGGGTGAGGTGGTTTTGTGCAGGAGAAATGCTGTGCCGGGGACATTCCCTGGGTGGGGTTTGCTCACCCCTGCCCTGCTCCAGCCTTGGATCTTCTGCTGCTGCTCTCCTGGCTGGGGATGAGGGTTTGTACCAGAAATCCGAGCAGGGCTGAGGCCGGGGGTGTCAGGATGGTCTGTGCCAGACCTGGCCCCTGCGCTGCTCTGTCTGAGCTGGGGCTGTCCCAGCTCTCCCTTTGTGAGGGAGGGCAGGACCCAGCATGGCTGTGGGAGCCTTTATGGAGAAGACCTGGAAGGGAATCTATGGGGTCCAGCAGGTTTTGATTATGAAGCACCTTGGCTTTGATGTGCTGCTGGGCTGGGCAGCCCCTGGCTGGGATGTGTTTTCGGCAGGGGGTGTCTCTGGATGGAAGGCACTGGAGTTGGCTGGCAGGATGTTGATCTCTGCCAGCGTGGCATCTCCCAGCCTTGCCCTGGCAGTACCCAAACCATGGGCTGGTCTCAGCGCTGGGGTCCAGCCACGCAGCCCTCCCGTGGGTCTGTGCCCGCTGTCGCCGTGGAGGGCTGAGCATCACCTCTCCTGCCAGCGCTGGGTGTGCTTCCCTTGGGCTCTTCCTCTGCCAGGCCGGGGAGGTGGCACTGCTCACGCTTCTGGGCATTTCTTTTGGGGGATGCTGAGGGTGTTTTCAGGGTAGGAACGGGGCAGGGAGCTCAGCTGCTGGGCTCAGCTACCAGGGCAATATGAAAATGCACTGCTTGATCCTGGTGATCAGGAAATGATCCCATATCCTGCTGGCAGCGCAGGGAGCTGACAGCTGCCATCCTTCACACTGAGCAGAGCCATTCATAAACACGGCAGCGATTCCACCCCGGGCTGCAGAGTCGGGGCTTGAGCCCGGCTGCTTCTTCTCCTTGCCCTGGAACTGCTGGAACTGCCCCGAACTGCTGGAATGGCCCCGAGCTCTGCTCATCCTCTGTTCTGTAGCCGCCCCTGTGTGCAGGGACAGCGCTGACATCGCCGCGTCCCATCCCGGGCTCAACCCTGAGCTCCCTCCAGGTTTCGGGTGCGTTTGTGGCTGGTCCTGTGTCTGTGGTCCCCATCCCTCAAACCCCCGGTCCCGGCCCACTCTGGCAGAGGTGTTTGCCCTGGGGGCACGGGGCGATGCCACCCCCCGAGCTGGGTGCCGGAGGGGCAAAGGCTGAGGTTTGGAGGTGCTGAGCTCTCCTCCCACGGCTCCTGGGGAGCTGCCAGCACCGCTGAGAATCTCGGTGCCCTACATAGCACTGACAGGCAGACACGATCCTCACCTAAGGATGCCACACTCGGCACTTGGGCTTCTGCTCGGTTTATTTTAGGATCCTCGCTCCCATCAGGTCCCATCAGGGCACAGGGATTAGCGTGTTCCTCCCCCAGGGGAGGCTTTCCTGCTTGCTGTAAGAGTGGCACCCCTCAGAGTGGGCCATGAGGGTCCGTGGCACATCAGGGTCTCCTATCCCACCTCCAAGCTCATCCACAGTTCTTCCTCACTTGTCAGGACTGCAGGGACTCGTTTAGCTCATTAGCAAAGGCAGGGAGCTGTGTGTCAGAGCACCTGAGCATCTGGAGGGCCTTTTTACCCAGGCTTGGCAGGGCCTGCCCTCTACATCTACCTGAAAGGAGCTGGTAGCCAGGTGGGATTGATCTCTTCTTCCAAATAACGATCACTAGGACAAGAGGGAATGGCCTCAAGTTGTACCAGGGGAGATTTAGATTGAATTTGGGGCACGATTTCCTAACCAAAAGGGTTTTCCAACCCTGGCGTAGGTGGGGTCCCCATCTGTGGAGGGATTTAAATGACGTGTGGTTGTGGTGTCTGGGGACATGGCTTGGTGGTGGGCTTGGCAGTGCTGGGGGAATGGTTTGATGACAGATTTGATGATCTTAGAGGTCCTTTCCAACCTAAATGAATCTGTGGCTGACTCTGGGAGAGGCACAAGTCTCTGGAAGGTAACTCCAGGCCAGGCTGGACACTGAGCTGGGAACAGCCCGTCCGGCTGCAGCCAGCGCTGCTGCGGCTCTGGCACCGCGCCTGCTTCTTCCCAAACTTTATGTGTTTCAGTTGTGATCTGAGCTTTGCAGAGGACTGCCAAGGAAAAGCACTCCTGTGATTAAAGCAGCCCCCTGGGGAGGCAGCCGAGCCCACGCTGCCGGTGAGCTCCCTCCTGCCTGTGCAGCCGCTCCGGTGGTGGCAGAGCCCGTCCGTGTGGCACCTCTGCAGCTGTCAGCGAGCCCCTGGAGCTGCTGGTGGCTTTTCCAGGTGCCCACCTGCACTGCTTGCTGAGTTCCCCCAAACCAGGGCTGCTGGAGGCTCAATCCCCTTCGCTGGGGTCACCCCGCAGCCAGGAAGGGGGGCTGCCCTTCCCTCCCCTCTCGCACGAGTTTGTGAGCAGACGTGTGCCTCTTCCTCTCACTTTCCCCTTCCTCTTGCTCGTTCCTTCTCCCCCTCTTTACTTTCTTTTTTCATCTCCTTCCATCTGTCCTTCTCACGTCGGGCTATTTTGGGCTGAGTTTCTCACTGTCAGTATGGTAGGAACCGTGGTGCAGCTCCTGTCTCTGGAGGATGAGCACTGCTTTGGAAGCCTCCCCAGGCACTTACCTTGCCTGGCTCATCTTCACCCCCCTGCCTTGACCCCGTCTTGAAGGCATTTCGAGATCAGGGTGAAAAGGCATTAAATCCTTCCCAGAGCCAGAGGAGAAAGTCATCAGATTTAATACCTTTCCACCCCTGGTCTCGAAATGCCTCTGAGCCTTGCAAGTGGTTATTAAAGCAGCCTGGAGCCAAGAGCGATGTTGGCAGGTCATCACTTGTGTCTGTAACTTCCAGAGGCTTCAAGTCAAGGCGTGATTTGTTTTTTTGTTTGTTTGGAAGTGATGGCTGTAAATGGAATAGGAAATGCACCACCAGAAGTGAATTTTTAATGCTCTTCATTTACCAAAAATTCAGGAGACAGCGGTGAAGGCACGGAGTTTGCTGAGAGGGAATGGGTCCCTGTGTGAGCTGGGCTGAGCTGCTGCTGTGCTTTGCTGCTCTCCCCCTCTGAGCATCCTCGAGCACTTGGAACACAGGGACAGCATTTAGCCTCAAATTATCTGCACGAGGCACATGAGCTAAATGCCACCAGATCCTGCAGCGCCCTGGCAGAGCTGGAGGAGAGCTGGGGCTTGGGGCTGCCTTCCCCCTGGAGAGAAGGGACTGGTTCTGCTGCCCCAGTTCTCGGGGTACTGGAGCCCTGGGCTGCTGTTCACATCCCTGCCCGGCTCAGGGGGGAGCTGCCTTTGCTGGGAAGTGCTGGAGCCGGAGCTGAGGAGGCAGGATGAGGTGGAAGGTGCTGCTCAGCCGAGGAGCTGCCTGCAGCATGGGTGGGCAGGTGATTGCTCTCTCTTTTACATAAGCAAGGTTTATTATGGCTTTGTTCTAATAATAAATGTGCCTTTGTCTCCTCACCTTCGAATGAAACCTTCCCCTTTTGTCAGGGGCTGCAGCTTGAAAGGTGGGGGCAGACCTGTCTCTGAAGCATTGAGGTTTCTTCCCCCTCTGCTCCTCTCCTTTCTCCCACCTTCCCCTGCTCTGCCCTTCTGTCTGGGAGATGCTGCTCGTGCCAGCCAGGAGCTGGGCATCGTGGTTCATGGTTGGCAGCACCAGCACAAGGGGCCTCAGCTTTCCCTGCCTGGGGACAGTGCTTCTCTCCCAGCCCCAGGATCCCGGAGGGGAGCGGAGGTCGTTTCGCTGCCTGTGCCGGAGTTGTTTTCCATGGGAATGAGATGAGCTGAGGTTCATCTGCGCCCATGGAGCCAGAGCTGGATGGAATAAAAAGGTCAATTTGAAGTAGATTATCTAAAACACATTAAAAGCCAGCGTAACCTTTCTGACTCCATTAAGTGGCTTTAGTTCTGTACATTGTAAATCACTGTTAAAGTGTTTTTGGGATCTGGAAAATGGCTGTTTTCCTGATGAGATTTGGAATGATTTTTAGTTTTCTTAGAGAAATCTCCATATTTTCTCAGTGATTGGACTACTGATGAGAATTTGGGTGCTGGGTGGGAAGACGGAGAGGTTTCAGTGTCCGATACCTCAAGTCACCTCTTCCCTCTGTGACCAGCACAACAAAGTTCATTCATTTGGGAGCCAAAAGCACCTTTTTGTAACCAAAAAAAGGTTGTTTTATTGCATGGGCTTTAACCACAGCACAGGGTGGCCAAAGCCACCCTTGGGGACGTTTATGTCTGTCCACCACTTTGGACACCTTTTGTTCATGGTGCCTCCCTGTGAGTGAGGTGTTTATTCCCTGTGAGCCCGTGGCTTTGGGGGAAGGAATCCTGGGAATCTCACTGGCTCATCCCAGCTCTCCAGGACCTTCAGTGTCTGCAGGACCCCATTGATCTGTATGGTTCTGTGCCTTTGCTGTTTGGCTTTCAGGAGGGTTGCTCTGCAGCTGGAATTAGCTCCCATTCCTCCAGCCTTCCCGGCTGCCAGCTGGCACCAGATGAGGAGAAAACCAAATCATTTGCTGATTCTTTCCCTGTAAACATCTCTGTGAGGCATAAAAGGCCACTGTGCAAAACCAAACGCAGGCAGAAGGGCCCGAACAGCCCCTGCTGCTAACGTGGGATAATCCAATTTAGCTGGAGGGAGCCTGAGCTGGCAGCCTTCTTCCTGAGGCTCTGCTCTGCAGCTGGAGAAAATCTGGGATGTTTGGCAACAATAAATGCCAGGGCTGCTCTGAGGCACAGCATAGCTGCAAGAGCCACCCCCGGGCTTGTTCTTGCTGGGAGAGGTGGCACAAGAGACCCCTTTGGTGGGAATTAACTTAATGCTGCAGGAGGGTTGCAGGAGAAAGCTGGGAATGAGCAGGGAAGAGGGGGAATGTGGCAGGAGGGAGCAGGTTAGGAGCTGAGCCCAGAGGAGAAAAGGCTCTGGGGAGATCTTACAGCACCCTCCAGTACCTAAAGGGGCTCCAAAGGAGCTCCAGAAGGACTTTGGATGAGGGCCTGGAGTGACAGGACAGCGGGGAATGGCTTCACACTGACAGAAAGCAGGGTTAGGTTAAATACTGGGGAGAAATTGTTCCCTGTGAGGGTGGGCAGGCCCTGGCACAGGGTGCCCAGAACAGCTGTGGCTGCCCCTGGATCCCTGGAAGTGTCCAAGGCCAGGCTGGATGGGGCTTGGAGCACCCTGGGACAGTGGAAGCAGCAATGAGCTCCTCCCTGCAGCCTCTGCACGGAGCAGAGCCCAGGAGTAGGAGCGGCGTAAATCCCGTCCCAGGGAGGCTGCTCCTCATAGCTGAGGGATGGATCCACTTCCCTTGGACTCGCATTTCTGTTGAAATGTGAATTTATTGCTTTTATTTAGTTTGAACTGTGCTGGAGTGCTGCAGACTCGTAAAGCAAAAGCAAAATGCAGGACAAATTACAGTCTGCAACAGCCCCCTTGGCTTGGATGATATTTCTTGGTGGCTCACAGTAAATAAGGAAAGGAGAGAGGGCGCTGCTGGAACAGGGAAGGGCTCAGGCTCAGTTAATGACAGGGACCCAGGGCCATCCCAGGGATGTCTTGAGGAGAGCATCATTTTCCCAAGGGGAATTTTCCCTTTGCAGCTGTGATTGCTGTGTTTCATTGGTCTGTCTGTCTGTCTGTCTGGGGGATGTACAGTACACGAGCACAGGCCCTTTGCCTCCCACCCACTCTTGTTTTCCTCTGTGTTCTGTCTCCCCCTGCCTCGAACCTCTCATTGCCCTCATCATTCCTCCCTGTTTATTTGATTTGATTTGGTTTATTTTTTATTCTGTTTTCTTTTCCCTTCTCTGCTCATCACTCATGTCTGTAAAACCAGAATGCTGAGTTCCTGAAAACACCAATCCTTCAAAGTCTCATTTCTCTGCACCACGTGTGGCACCGATTAGAGGCAGAGCAGCGACGCACTCTGTGAGACTCCTTAAAAAGTTTTTTAAAAAGGCATAGAACAGGCATAAACCCCATTTTTATCCATGGAGCAGAGTCCTGAAAGGGACTGTAATTGGCAAAGCCACCAGAGCATCACTGGGAGCTGAGTGGGGACGTGTCCCAGGCGTGGCGTGATCCCGGCTGAGCGCCTGGGTGGCCTCTTGTCCCTCTGCCGCTGGCATTCCCGGCGGGACAGCCCTGCTGGTGCCGATTTGGGGCCGGGGCTGTGCGTTCCCTCACCCTCTGTGCTGCTCTCGCTCTTAGGCCTCACGCCGAGGATTTCAGCGTGGATTCCTCCTTCTCACAGTAAGTTTTCCGCGTGCGTTTCCCGGTGCCGCGGGGAGGGACAAGGGATCATCACTTGCCGCGGGGGAAAAGCCAATCCTGTTCTCCAGAGAGCAAAAACCCCTTGGAATTTGGGGTGTTGTGTGCACGGTGAGCTGAGTTTTTTGGGCAGAACCTGCTACTGAGAAGAGTTGGCTGTAAATTTCTGTGGGTTAAAGTGGATGGTGCATCCATGGAAGTGTTCCAGGCCAGGTTGGATGGGGCTTGGAGCAGCCTGGGATAGTGGAATTGTCCCTGCCCATGGCAGGGGGTTGGAGCCAGGTGACCTTTAAAGGTCCCTTCCAACCCAAACCAGTCTGTGGTTCCGTGATTTTCCTGCTTTTAAGGGGGCAGATAAGCACAAGATTTGTCCTTTACTGCTCTCGGCACCAGGGAGTTGAGTATGGGAGCAGCAAACCCTTCCGCAGTGATTCCCACTGTGGGGAGGACTCTTTGCTCCCAGGAACAGAGAAGTTTCTTGGGGAAGAAGTGATAGCAGCAAATGGGCGATTATCCCTTAATGATGAGCTCCTCATTAAACAATGCAGGTTCATCAGCACAAGCAATTACAGGAGCAGACTCATGAGTGTCAGTCTCCAATGTTGCAAAACAAATAGGCCAGAGGAAACACAGTGTGTCATCCCATTGCTGCTTCCCTTTCGGGGTTTGAACCTTGAGTAGAAGAAGAATTATTTTATTGAAGAGCAGGTGGTGCCACTGCCCAGCCATGAGCAGCATCCAAACCTTGGATAGGAGATGCTGCCTCATCCCTGGCAGTGTCCAAGGCCAGGTTGGACAGGGCTTGGAGCAACCTGGGATAATGGAAGGTGTCCCTGCCCATGGCAGGGGGAGGAACAGGATGAGCTTTAAGGTCCTTCCAGCCCAAAGCATTCTATTATCTACAACTTGAACCCCTGAGTGTGCCGCTGTTTCCTCCAGTGCTTGGTTTGGTGCCTGGAAATGAGCTCTGCAGCTGCTGAACACAGTGGGAGAGGGATTACAGCTGCCTTCAGGGAATGAGGAATCGATAAAAATCCCATTTCCACTGCAGTGTCCTCCCTAATAAAAAATTATATATATATATAGCCCCCATATATATATATATATATATATTAAAAAAAGAACTAAAAGTAAAGGAGAAGATTTCTTTTATAGCCCTTCAGGCCCACGAAGCCCTTCCTGTCAGCCCCTGTCCCACTGGCACACGAGGGTTTGTGGGATGAGTTCAGGGCATGGTGCAAGATAAACGGCCCTGGAGGGGCCCAGTCCTGGGCAGGGTTTTTCCTGTAGTGGCTGCTCAGAATTTGCTTTTCATCCCCCAAAAATAAAACTGCAGCATTACTGCTGGAGCCAGGATGACATTACCTGCACCCAGCTGGGTTTAATTTGCTGCAGAGTGGTTGGCAATATCAATTCTTTCTTTGGGCAAAAAAATCACACTCCATAATGAAACAGGAGATGTGTTTTCTGTTTGATTCCCATGGTAAATGCATGAAACCTTGAAGAAACGAGTCTTTGAGCTTGGGGGGCAATGTGCCACAGCATCCTGGCTCCCTGGGCGGTGTTTGTTCATGTGGGACTCCATTCTGCTGATCGTGGTCTGTGATGTGCCTCAGCATGGGCTGTGCCAGGGAAATCATTCCTGAGGAGCAGCTGCCTTTCCACAGGGCTGTGACAGTGCTGAGGTGGCTGTGACAGTGCCATGGTGGCAGCAGTGGTGCCACAGCAGCTGTGGCAGTGCCATGGTGGCTCTGGTGATACCGTGGTGACTCTGACAGTGCCATGGTGGCTGTGGCAGGGCCACGGTGGCTCTGGTGATACCATGGTGACTCCGACAGTGCCATGGTGGCTGCAGTGATACCGTGGTGACTCTGACAGTGCCACGGTGGCTGTGTCAGTGCCAGAGTGGCTGTGGTGATGCCGTGGTGGCTGTGACGGTGGCACAGTGGCTCTGGTGATACCGTGGTGAGTCTGACAGTGCATGGTGGCTGTGCTGGTGGCACGGTGCCTGTGCTGTAGTGGATGTGACAGTGCCTGTCACAGGCTGATGTGGGACCTGCTGGGTGCCTCAGGGCTGGGTGCTGCTGTGATCCATGGGGATCATCTGGGATTCTGGGGTGAGGCGGGGAGCAGCTTCAGTGTTGCACCTACAGAGGGATGAGGGATGAGAAAATTCACTAAAAATGGGCAAATTTGCCCTGTTTGCAATACTCAGCCTTTTGGACCATGCTGACCCTGCCACTGGTGTCCCCAGTGCTCTCCTGTACCTCCCTCAGGACCTGAACGCCCCCTGAGAGAGACCCCTTCCCTTTCCCTTCCCTTCCCTTCCCTTCCCTTCCCTTCCCTTCCCTTCCCTTCCCTTCCCTTCCCTTCCCTTCCCTTCCCTTCCCTTCCCTTCCCTTCCCTTCCCTTCCCTTCCCTTCCCTTCCCTTCCCTTCCCTTCCGTGGGTCAGCAGCGTTGGCCGGGGGGTCTCTGTCCCCAAAGCAGGGACACACAGCCCCAGCTCCCCGTCTCTCCCTGTTTGTTTTGCGCTTCCTTGTTTAAAAACGGGCCCGAGATTTATTGGAGGAGCTGCTGCAGTGGGAGAGCTCCGCGGGTGTTTGGTGCTGCCCTGGGGAAGCGGAGACATCCCTGGGGGCTCGGTGGCGAGGGGAGCGTGCCCAGCGGCCCTGGGCTTGTGGCAAGCCATCAGTCCTGCCGGGATGGGTGAATCCCTGCATCTCCCGGCCCATGAGGGACCCGGCGTGGCAGGAGCAGCCCCC
>NW_008246054.1:2316093-2335227 GCF_000691975.1 Corvus brachyrhynchos
CTGCTCCGTGAGCGGCTCGGCGCGCCGGCGAGCCGGGAGCTCGGCTGGGCAGGGCTGGAGCTGTCCCCGTCCTCTGCTCACCCCGGGGTGGACGGAGGATGGCAAACACAGGGCACAGAGGCGGGCAGGACGCAGAGCTCACCCCGTGCCAGCCCTCTCGCTGTAGCTTCTGTATCCAAACACCGAGAAAATGGTGGGAAAAAGTGAAAAACATCCCAAAGGGAATCAGGAGCTGCCTGGGTAGTTCATGTAGTTCATCAGCGGGTACCTGAGCGCCAGCCTGGCAGGTTTGGTGCTTTATTTGGGAAGGATTTTGGCTCTGCTCAGGTTCCTGCTGCCCACAGCGCCCGGCTGGCACCAGCTGCTCCCGGTGCTGAGCGAGGGGCCGGAGGCAGCCTGGCCATGGCACGGTGCCTTCAGAGCATGCTGCCTTCTGCACAGCCTCCTCTGCTGCTCCTCGAGGTGCTGCGAGAGGAAATGCTGCAGACCTGCACTGCCCGCCCTGCTCCTCACCTTCCTCTCAGCTGGTCTGGTGCCCACAATCCGTCCCCAGGGAGCCCAGCCTGGCCAGCAGCACATTTCTGTAATTCCAGACGGGGCTGCAGCCACTTTCCTTATGTGTTTGATCCGTGTGGGTTTGCAGAGCTGTCCTCTTGGCTGAGCTGGAGTGGAGGGGTGAAGTGGGCTCTCACCTGAGCTGCCCTGGCAGAGGTGGGTGCTGACACCCCCCAGATCGCAGAGATTTTGCTGGTTTGTTGTTTTGTTTGTTTGTTTCAAAAAAAAAAAAAAATCTGAAGAGTCTTGTTTGCATCCTGCTACATGATGGCAGAAATTCCTTAAGAAGTTTCCTGGGACCAGAAATTGTCCCAGGTTGGGTGGGCATGGGAGCAACCTGGTCTAGTGGAAGGGGGTTGCAATGAGATGAGCTTTAAGGTCCCTTCCAACCCAACCCGTTCTGGAATTCTACTGAAACCAGCATTTCCCACCCAGCTGAAGTGTGAGGGGAAGAAACGGAGCTGTGGGGAGAGGCTGAGGGTTCTTTTTCCCTATCAAGAGCCTTATTTATTTGAATATTTTATTTATTCAAATAAATAAGGCTCTTCTCATGGCAATAAGTGACTGATACAAAATACTTCAAAACCACCCTGGGCAGCCAAGTCCTTCTGCAGAGAGCAGCAGGGAGCAGGGGAGCTCTGGGCAGGGCTGGCAGCTCCCTCCCTTGGCTGGCCGCTGGATTTTGGGGCCGTCTCAGCTTTCAGGCCGAGCCCAGCGACTGTCACAGGCCGAGGGGATCGGAGGGAGCTGCCTGTGCCCCACTGCCCATGTAAGTGTCCCGTGGATGCAGAGGTTGGGGGTTTCTCCACCTCCCCTGCACTGCCTGTGTGGGGGGCTGCACCTGGGTTCATAATTTCTGTGTTTTCCTCCTTTTCTAAAGCTTGTCCCAGCTCTCTGGGGAAAGTGAAAGTGGTGGAGCAGGGGCTGTGCTCCTCGGTGTCTGTTTTAATGCCAGTGGGCTGGCATGTGCTCGTCCCAGCCTTTCATCCTGCACTTTTCCCAACAAACTATTGTGTCTTTTTTTGGGAACTCATCATCTTGCAACAAATTGCCTCTAATCTTAGATTAATAAAGTACAATAAATAACCGAGCAAAGAAAATGAAGTCGCTCAGGCGTTATGAAGTGCATAATAGCAGTAATTACACTTCCAAGCAGAGGGCTGGTATCTAAACTTGTACCGGGATCGTTGTTTGCATGGCCTGGGGGGGGTCAGCAGGGGCGAGGCGGGGGAAGCTGTGTGCTGCCTGTGGGGCTGCTGCCCCTTGGAGTGGCCTGGGATGGGCTGGCACTGGGATTCTCGGACAGTGAGGAGGATGCTGGGATGGTGGGAAGGATGGTCCCAGTGGGAGGGATCCTTGGCCAGCAGGAGAGATGCTCGGACAGTGGGGACGATGTTCCAGGTGGGAAGGATGCCCCAGGTGGGAAGGATGTCCAGCCACAGCAGCAGGGAGGGGACACTTCGAACACCCCTTCCTGGCTGAGCTGCTGCGAAGGCAGAGCTGTCACGGTGTGTTTTGGGGTGGTAATAATGCAGGAAGAGTTTTGCTCGATTTTTATCTCCAGTTAACTTCCTGACAATGAAATTAAAGGGTACATTTGACATGATACCATATCCTTCTCTCAGCTGGAAATGGAGCAGGAGCTTTGATACTTTGGAATGGTGCTGCTGCCTGGGAAGGACCATCCCTCATCCAGCTGCGGGATGTTGGCTTCACCTGCAGAGTGGGACGCCCGCAGCGCTCTGGGGCTCAACCTTGGCAGGCTGTTTGCACAGGAACATCTTCCTTCCACATTCTTTTATTCCTTCATCTCTCTGCAGTGCTAAACACCCCCTTCCCCCCAGCCAAGACATGGCTTTTGCTGCTTTATTGCTTTTCCAGAGTTCCTTCTTCCTGCAGCCATCGGGATGGATGAATATGTGGGCTACTTTATCATAAAAAGTTAGATCTAATAATTTAGTTCTTTTATCCATCAGCAATTACAGTCCTTGTCTCGAGGTGAGCCACAGCTCTACAGATCAGTGAACCATCTGTCTGGTGACAGAGATTTATTCTGCTGTTTGTTGCTTTGATACGAGACAAATGTCTGAGAGAGGAATCGTGCTCCCTGAAGTCTCCGGCTCCTCAAGGCGCTTAATCCTCGGGGACGCTGATGAATGGGGTGCTCAGCGCTGCTGCCGGAGCTGAAAGCCGGTTCCCAGCACTTCCTGGGCATTTTTAATAAGGAGAAGGAGCAATTATCTTGTGTGCAGTGTTGTGAGCAGCAGTGACAGCTGATTTATGCCCTGACACAGAAAAATGATTTGCCGAGTCTGGCTCTGGGAACAATTAATTTTAACACGTGTAAAGGCTGGGCTTTGAGGCTCTGCATTAATGCTGTTTGCTCCTCAGGCATCGTGCCGGTGAGCCAGGGCTCATAAATACCCCTGCTCTCTCCCTGCACTGGGGCCTGGGGTTACCCACCTGCCTCCCTGCTCCTTTCTCCTGGTGACCACTGACCAGGTGTGGTGCAAAGCCTCTCCCTACCCCTTAGGCCGGCTGGGGCGGAGCCCAGGATGAGGGACCTCCGAGCAATGAGGGTCTGATAAAACCCCTTCCCAGCTTGCTGCCTGCTCAGCTGGGCACGAACGCTCAGTAAATATTTATCCCTCGGTGTCAGAGCGAGGAGCAGCTGCTTCCCAATAAATCAGGATCCGGTGGCAGCGCCCGGCCGAAGCCGACACCTGCGGGATGGGGTGGGCTGGCAACGACTGCCGCCGGGAGTTTGCTCACCTTGCTCCATTTGCTCAGCCTTGGCTGGGGAACACGCCTGATTAATGAGGTCTCGATGCCCTCTTGCAGGCAGTTAAAAAAGGAGTAATAACAGCAGCGCTTCCTTAGGACGTGTTGAGTGCCGTGAACGGGGGAAGCGATCGCTAATTCACCTCACCCCACCGCGGGCCGGACGGGAACCGCTCCGGGCTTTGCCTTGCTCAGTCCGAAGCCTTGGCAGGAGGAGCCGCTCGCGTTTCACCGGCGCTCAGCAGCAGCAGCAGCGCGGTTTAGGGTGATGAATAATGAGTTTGCAAAGGGCTGCGGGCGTTTATAAAGTGCCACGAGAGGCGGTGGTGGAGGAACTGAGCTGGGACCGGTTTTGCCCGCACGCCCTTCATCCAGGTGCGCCGATCCCAGACCCTGCTGACATCCCTGGGGAGGAGCCTCCAGCCTCGGGGAGGTTTTCTCCCATCCCCATGGCCGTGGGCACCCGCCCGGGATGTGGGACTGGCAGGGGGCTGCGGGCGGGGCCGGCGGGGAGGCAGGAGAAGCCGAGGAAGGCGGGGATGGGACATTTCCAGGTTCACCTGCGGCTCCTCGCTGCCGGATGCTGTGCAGTGCCCTGGCAGGTGGCTCTCTGCCCTGGCACCTCGTCCCCGTGCCACGAGTCACCACCAGTGACCCTGGATGCCAAGTGATGTCTGGAGCTGATTGTCAGCTCCTGGGTTTTTCTGGAATAGCCAAATGCGGTATCTTAGCAACAAAGGGAAATTTTCTCCTTTGGGAGCCGAATTGTTTTTAACAGCTTCGATGCTGAGTGTTTCTCCTCCCCGGGCAGAGCTGGGGCATACTGGGGACACTGCCCTCTCCAGCTCCTGCTCTGCTGCAGCTGGGGGGGCTGGAGCAGATAAAACTGGGGGAGGCTGCTCCAAGGTCGCTGCTTTTGTGGGAGGTTTTGGATGTTGTAAAGTGCGTGTGAAAGGAGAACTTTGTGAGTCTGCTGTCAGCTGGTTGTGTGTGAACGAAAGCCCAGCCCTGGGCCCACAGCAGAGCTGGCCCGGGGGTCACATCTGCTGCTTTGGTGGTCACTGGGGCTCCCGGCTGCTGGTTTGGGGCTGCGGCAACAGCCGGGAGCCCGAGGCTGAGCCCGGGGTCACTGTGGGATGCCAGCGGGGTCACCCAGCTGGGGTGGGGGGACAGGGTGGCTGCTGGGGGGCTCCTGGCCTGCCCTGCCGCCCCGCTGACGGGCCCCTCTGGGCGCTCTCCCCGCAGGGTGCAGGTCGAGTTCTACGTGAATGAAAACACCTTCAAGGAGCGGCTGAAGCTCTTCTTCATCAAAAACCAGCGATCGAGTGAGTGCTGCGTGCGCGGAACGCTCCGGGAGAGCCGCGCTCTGTCCTGCGGGATGAGAAGCCATTGCCATCTGCTGGTGGCCGTGTCCCCGCGTGTCCCCAGCCCGGGGCTGCTGCCGCCTCTCGGCCCCTCTGTTGGCCAGCTCGGTTTGGGGGATGCTTTGCGTGGGGAGGAGGGGATGCCCCCTGCCACCTCTGCTCCCTGGGGACAGCCGCAGCGTGACAAACAGCTGGGACAAGCTGGCTGGGAGCAGGGTGGGTGTCAGGGAGCAAATGTCCCCGTCACGGGCTGGCTGTGCTCCCCTGAGGCTGTGGGGACAGCCAGGGCAGGCTGCGAGTTACCCACTCCTGCTCCGGCCATCGGGATTAGTCTCCGCTTGACTAATGGTGTTTTTATTTTCTTTCTCCGAGATGTCATTAGCTGTCTGGAGGGGGCCTGCTCGTTAATTTATAAATGCACATTTTCTTTTCCTGCCTGCATCCTGTTGTCTTGTTAAAAAGCTGGAGTGCAGCACAACAGGGTGCCCACGGGGAAGTTTTTAATGAAAATGTGATGAATTTCTCACTTGTAATTTGAGTAATAACCCAATGAACTGGCTGGGGAGGCAGAGTGGATAAAGCAGCAGCTTTCCCTCGCCGTCCCTGCTCCTGCAAGCTGGTTGTAACGTGGTCAGTGCTGGTCTGGTGCTTTTCAGTGGATGCCTGCTAATGAGTGGGACACACTCCAGCAGCTCCTCATTTGTCTCTCACATCTATTGGGGTCAGCAAGGAGCTGACAAATCTTTATTTCTGTGTTGGTGTCCTGTATATGTGGACATGTGGAGACCCAGGAAAAGCGTGGGCAGTGCTGCTGTCCTGGGGCTCCTGCAGCTCCCCGGGGATCAGAGGGCTTCTGTGCTCTGGGGCTGTGCAAAACTTGTGGGGTTGTGTTGTGGATGCAGAGGGTGCCCAGGGTGTTTGGGATCCATGGGGTGCTTGGGGTGCCCAGGAATGCTGCCCCATCCATGCTCCCCTCCACCGCAGGCCTGAGGATCCGGCTCTTCAACTTCTCTCTGAAGCTGCTCACGTGCCTCCTGTACATCGTCCGTGTCCTGCTCGACAACCCTGAGGAGGGCATAGGCTGGTGAGTGCCCCCAGGCTCCCCAGCCGAGGCAGGGCTCAGTGTGGATGCAGTGGGTGGGAGGATGGGTTTTTTCCTCACTCCAGCTGTTTGAATTGATAGTTTAACAAAACTTCCCAGGCCCAAGGCCTTTGCTCCCTGCTCCAACCCTGCGGATGGGTGTGGGGGTATCTGCTGGCCCTGCGCAGTGCATGGTGGAAAAATTCAGGTCGTGTTCATTTCCAAATTCTGCCTGACTCTGTCAGGGCTCAGTGTGGCCTTCAGACACAGGCGAGAGCTCAGTGACTCCAGGGCATCACCATGCAAATATTGTCTGAAGGCTAACGCCCTTGAAGACATTTACACTAAATCCCGTTTAAGCATTTGAGAGGGAAACACGCTGTGCTGTGTGGATCCTTGAGGTGATGGATGATTCCATATCTCAGCTTTGTGCTGGGTTTCAGTATAAGCCTGTTTTTAATGCGTCCTTGCTTCCTTCAGCTCATGTACAATGTGGGGTTTTTCCAAGAGCTAGGAGAACTGGCGATCTGATTTTCTCCTTGTAAAGGCTGCAGATTACCAAGTGCACCTGCACGTTCTGAAAGTGCTTTCAGACCTGTGAGAGGGGAGCAGGCCACAGATGCTCATCCTTGAAAGGTTTAGCACAGCTGCAGTTCAGGGAATTCCACTTTCCTGAGGGTGTGTGGCAGCAGCAAGGCTGGCCAGCAGGAGCACATCCCTCACAACAAGGCAGGGAGAGCTTGGCTCGGTGCTGCCTGCCTGGCAGGGTGCTGGGGGCCCAGCCAGCCTTGTCCCAGAAGCTGCAGCTCAGCAATTTTTTGCTGATTGTAACCTGGTAATTCCCAGTTCCCAATTCCCTGCAGCCCTGTGTTCCGCACTGTGCCAGGGAGGATCAGCATCCCACAGCACCTCAGGTAGGGGCTGAAGCACCTGAGGGGTTTTATGCTCCAGTAATGGGATGTTTAAGGCTGCCTGGGCAAGACTTGTCCTGTGGAAAGCCCTGGCTGTAGGAATCGGGGTGTTGGATCCATGGAAATGTTGTCCAGTGCTCCCCCAGCAACAAGGGCCCCTCGTGAGCCCGGGGAGTCAATCCCAGCGTCCCTGTTCCCTCCCTGACTGCTTTTCCCTGCTCTCTCTCCTAGTTGGGAATGCGAAAAGCAGAATTACACAGCGTTCAACCAGTCCACCAACATAAACTGGTGAGTGGGGAGCTGCTCCAGAGCTCGGGGTCATCTCTGCCAGGATGTGGGAATGCAGGGATGGAGGCGGCTGCTGCTGGCAGCTGCCTGAGGCCATTTCTTGCTCGTGGGGCTGCTCGAGGGATGTGGAGCAGCATCCCAGAACCAAATCCATTGGTAAATGCCTGTGGCTGCACCCTCGGGAATGGCTTATTCCCAGTGCAGGGGCTGCTCGAGCAAACTGCAGTGGGGAACAGCAGCTCCTGCATCAGTGATGGCCTCGGATTTGCGTTCGGTGGGGGGTAAGGACACCGACAGCTGGGCCACAGCTCAGATCCCCTCTGGGTTTCCTTTGCAGGTCACACATCTTTTGGGTGGACAGAAAAACGCCGCTGTGGGCCGTGCAGGTGAGCAGCCCTGGATGGGTGTGCAGGAGCCCAGGGGAGATGGGCTTGGAGCTGTGCCCCACCCAGGGGCTCCCCGGGGCAGGGGGGGCTCGGCGAGCTCTGATCCACTGGCAGCACCTGGAGAGAGCCCTCGGAGCCTCCCCTGTGTGTCCCTGCAGGTCAGCATCGCTCTCATCAGCTTCCTGGAGACCATGCTGCTCATCTATCTCAGCTACAAGGTGAGAGCCCGGGGCGGGAGGGCACAGCCCGGCTCTGCCCCTCGGCGGGAACTCATCTCTCCTGCTCGGAGCTGTCTGGAGCCTGCAGCGTTTGTCTCGGCGATGTCTCAGCTGGCTCTGGATGTTTTCCTTTCTCATTCCCCCTCGGGCTGCTGGATAAGCGTTGTGCAGAGCAGAATCTCTTCTTTTTCTGCTTTCTCAGAAATCCAGACCCGTTTAACGCAGGTTCACTGTTTTCAGCGTCAGGCTGACACATCCCGAGTTTCCTCAGGCTGGGCTGAGCTCGGCGGGGTGACTCCTGCTCTGCTGCCCCCGGAGGGAGTGGCACCGCTCCAAGCCAGACAAGGAGCGGCACAAGCTGACTCATTTGGACCAAAGCCCCTTAAAATGGCCAAAAAAAAGTGACCTTAACAAATGGCATCTTCTCAGGGACCAGGGGAGGGTTGGCAGCAGAGGCTCGGACCCTGCGTTGCCCCCGGTCTGAGTGCCAGCGGTCTGTAGCTGTCACTGTCACTCTCCATCCTTGCATGAAGCGTTGTTCCCCAGTTCTGGGCAGCAGCAGTGGCAGACAGAGGGATGTGGTGGCTGTGGAGAGGACTGAAGAGTTTGGGAATGTTTCCTGCCCTCAACGTGGCTGCCAGCACCACTGCACCTCTCCTGGTTCCTGCACCCTATTTCCCTCATCCGGCAGAGTCTGTGGCAGAGTGCGGTTGTTTTAATTGTCCCCTGGCAAATTTTTCAGCTTATCTGATTCTTGTTTGTTTTTAATCCCTTAGGGGAACATCTGGGAACAGATTTTCCGCATTTCCTTCATCCTGGAGATGATCAACACAGTGCCGTTTATCATCACGGTGAGTGTGTCCTGGTGACATTTGAAAGCGGCTCTAAAGTGTAGTCAGTGCCGAGTTTTGGTGGTGAAATAAAGGAAAATGAGTGTCTGGCCAAGTGGTATTTAAGGCTGGCAGGAAATTTTTCCTTCAATGTTTTACAGTATAATGACTTTCTCTGGAGCGTTATCCCAAAACCCATCCTCCCTTTTCAGCTGCTCCGCTGCAGCCAGGGAAGCAGGGCTGTGTTTGGTGGTGGCTTCTGCTCAGCTTGGAGTGGGATCCTTCCACAGAGGGTGGATTGGCTGCTTACAGCTCTATTTTTCAAAAGAACATGGATTTTTCTGTGAATAACCCTTGCTTTTGTAGATATTCTGGCCTCCTTTGCGGAATTTGTTTATTCCCGTGTTTCTGAACTGCTGGCTGGCCAAGTACGCCCTGGAGAACATGATTGTGAGTGACCCTTTTTGTCCAGCTCCTCGGGGATGGGGAGGGCAGCAGGACTGGGGGGGACCCTTGGCTGCCCCCAGCTCTGGGGCAGGATTTGGAGCTCGGGGTGTGCAGCCATGCCAGGGAATGCCAGGCTGGAAGGCGAGGCTGTGACCAGGAATCCCTCAGTGCCTGAAGCACGCCAACTCTGCTGGCTGCACATTGACAGGGGTGGCCAGGGGTGAGGTATTCCAGCCACTCCCATGCGTCCCAGACCTGCTGATGGGAACGCACACCCGTTCCCAAGGGCTAAATCCAGGCTTGACCTTCACTGGGGAGGGCATTGCTGGAGCCAGCAAGGCAGCAGGTGGTGCTTGGAGGATATTTCCCCTCAGGCTCTGTGAGCTGCTGGGAGCCCTCCCCTCTCTCCCCAGAACGACCTGCACCGAGCCATCCAAAGGACCCAGTCGGCGATGTTCAACCAGGTGCTCATCCTGATCTGCACCCTCCTGTGTCTCGTGTTCACGGGGTGAGTGTTGTTCTCCGTTTCACTAAACCCCCTTCCTGATCTGGGAATCCAGCTGTGCCCATCCCGGGGTGGCTGGCAGAGCTGGGCTCTTGCAGTGCTCACACCTTCCCCTGTCCCGCAGCACACTGAACACCTTGAGGGGCTTTCAAAGTCAAACTAATTATCCTCCCTAATTCTAGGGTTCTAACAGGAATTTTTTAGCAGATGTGAGGGTGTTGTCAGAGGGAGCTGGGGGATGTGGAAATGTGAGTCTCCGAGCAGGGCTGAGGGCAGGGACAGCAGCTTCCCACAGGGACGTGTGTGGGGTGGCTCATTGACCAGGGATGGCTCATTCATCAGAACCCATTGCACTCCAGGGTCCAGCCAAGCTCTTCCCCCCCCCTCCCCCAAGCCACAGCTCCTGAGCTCATTTTTGTAATTGCCCACTGGTGCTCTTGCTAATTAACTGGGCCCTTTACCCCCCACATTGCCAGCATCAAGGGTGTTCCTCTGGGCAGGGGGAGCAGAGCTCATCACTGGCTATTTAGCTCCGAATGAGGCTTTGAATCCTCCTCTGGCTCCCTTGGTCTGGGTTTGAGGCATATTATACCATTAAGTTGCTGAATGGAGAGGAAATGAGGCTTTTAGGTTCATGAGTTTTTGGCAATAAAGACGATGCTCTGATGTGGATGACTAATGCTATTTCAGAGCTCAGTGGTGCTCCCAGCCCTGCTGCTGGATGAGTTTGGGGGAGGGGGGGTACAATTTGGGCCCAGGAAGGCTTGGGTGATGCTTGTGTTTAGCAAGATGGCTTTGAGCTGCAGGTTTGTGGGGTTCTGCTGCCCCGTGTCCTGGGCAGGGCAGCCCCTGCTGTGATGGGGCTTTTCCCTTCCAGGACCTGTGGCATCCAGCATTTAGAAAGAGCAGGTGAGAAGCTCTCCCTCTTCAAGTCCTTCTATTTCTGCATCGTCACCTTTTCCACTGTGGGCTACGGAGATGTGACACCAAAGATTTGGCCTTCCCAGCTCCTCGTCGTCATCATGATCTGCGTGGCCCTGGTGGTGCTGCCGCTCCAGGTGAGACCCGCACAGCTGCGGGCTGGGGGACCACAGAGCCTGCTTTGGGGTGGCCCTGCCGGTGGGGACATCAGCTCTGTGCCCTCTGCAGTTCGAGGAGCTCGTCTACCTGTGGATGGAGCGGCAGAAGTCGGGCGGGAATTACAGCCGGCACCGCGCGCAGACGGAGAAACACGTGGTGCTCTGTGTCAGCTCCCTCAAGATTGATCTCCTCATGGACTTCCTCAACGAGTTCTACGCCCACCCACGCCTGCAGGTGAGGACCAGGCTGGGTCACACGGCGCTGGGTCACTTGCTGGGCTCACAGCCTCGCTGGCCCACAGAACCCTGACCCACGGCGGCCTCTCTCTTCCAGGATTACTACGTGGTGATCCTTTGCCCAACAGAGATGGACATCCAGGTGCGGCGGGTGCTGCAGATCCCCCTGTGGTCACAGCGGGTGATTTACCTGCAGGGCTCTGCGCTGAAGGACCAGGACCTCATGAGAGCCAAGTGAGCAGAGGGACACACTGCACATCCCCGGCGAGGAATGTCACCCCAGCTGCGTCCTCGAGTGCCTTTGCTGGGTCTGGGGGGGGCTGGCAGTGCCCTGACTGGGATGGGCAGTGCCCAGTGCTGTGGGGCCGTGCACTTCATGGGGTCACTGCTCTCTCGTGGCAGGATGGACAATGGAGAAGCTTGCTTCATTCTCAGCAGCCGAAACGAAGTGGACCGAACAGCGGCGGTGAGCCCGGCTGGCGGGTGGCACGGTCAGGGATGGGGCATTTCTCAGGCAGGAGGGACTGGGGTGATGCTGATCTCACCTCTGCCCAGCACAGGAAGGGGCTGAGTGCCATGGAGAACCTCGGGGATGGCACAGGGATGGCACATGCAGCGGCACACTGGTGGCTGAGCCCCTGTGGGCTCACCTTCCTTCTGCTGTCCTGGTTTCCTGTCAGTGCTGGGTTTCAGGGAGCAGCAGGGGCAGGAGGAGCCCTTGCCGTACATCTCCAGGGTGGCTGGGTGCTTTGCAGTTCATCCCAGGTGTAGAAGCCTTGGGGGAAATAACACATCAACCAAGGAGCTCTTGTTGCTCTTGTCCTTGTCCAGGACCACCAGACCATCCTGAGGGCCTGGGCTGTCAAAGACTTTGCTCCAAACTGTCCTCTCTATGTTCAGATCTTAAAGCCAGAAAACAAATTTCATGTCAAGTTTGCAGGTGAGTTGGAGCAGCTGCACAGCAGCTCTTGGTCAGCTGGGAGCCCTCCTGGATTGGCAGGAGAGGAGGAAACACCCAGTGCCCAACACCACCCCGAAATGACCACATTCCCGGGCACTGCCAGCCAGGGAAACCCCTCTGTCCCCCTCTCCTCCGTGACCGTCCCCTGTGCCTTTCAGATCACGTTGTCTGTGAAGAGGAGTGCAAATACGCCATGCTGGCCCTGAACTGCGTCTGCCCCGCCACCTCCACCCTCATCACGCTGCTGGTGCACACCTCCCGTGGCCAGTGAGTGCTGTCCCTGCACATCCCTGCCTTCCCCTACCCCTGCCTGGGCCTGGAGGGATGGCAGAACTGAGGCCTCTGAGACCAGGGGGAGAGGGTGGGGGTCTGGGATGGGTCTGGGGAGCACAGTGGGATCTGGGGCCCCCACCCAGGGCCATATTGTAAGGGAGCCATACCCAGTGCAGCTGGGCTGGGCAACACCAACTTTCCAGAGACTGGGAATAAAAATATCTTTATATTGGCACGGGCCTGCTGGCAGGAAGGTGAATTCACAGCACAAGCAGCCCCAGACCCTGCAGGGTTTTTTGGTGGGTATATCATCCAGCATGGCTGGAAGGTGCTCTGACAGCACAGGAGAGCAGTGGTGTGCGCCCTGCACTCCTTGGCTGGTCAGAAATGTCTGAATTTTGGGTAAAGTGCCATCAAAACTGTTATGAAACATCCTTGCCAGATGCCTCTCGCCCCATGCTCGGAGCTGTTTGCCAACACGGGCACTGAACCCTCCCTCTGCACTCTGCAGGAGCCCTCATTAAATAAAAAGGCACTTAAAACCCAAAATGAAAACGAGCTCATCCTCGGCGGGCACCAACAGCTCGTGGCGATGTGTCACTGTCACCTCACTGCCACCGGGCTCCGTGGCAGCTCCAGAGATTATTGGGGCTCTGCCCTGGGATCTGGCTGGAGTTCTGGGATCTGTGCCAGCCCCAAGGCGTCCCACCCCAGCTCCAGGGGGTCCATCCCTCCTCTGCTGCTGTCGTTGCAGGGAGGGCCAGGAGTCCCCGGAGCAGTGGCAGCGGATGTACGGGCGCTGCTCGGGCAATGAGGTCTATCACATCCGCATGGGGGACAGCAAGTTCTTCATGGAGTACGAGGGGAAGAGCTTCACCTACGCCGCCTTCCACGCGCACAAGAAGTGAGGGCAGGGGGGCGGTGGGCAGCGGGTATCGTCCAGTCTGCACGCCTGGGGGTCAGGGCTGCGGCTGGAGGGCACTGCCAGGTCCTTGGTGCAGGGACAATGCCCCGGAGGGGTTTTTCTCCAGCTGGGAATGCCCACCCCGTGCTCCCGGCACAGGTACGGGGTCTGCCTGATCGGCATCCGGAGGGAGGAGAACAAGAGCATCCTGGTGAACCCCGGCCCGCGGCACATCATGGCAGCGTCGGACACCTGCTTCTACATCAACATCACCAAGGAGGAGAACTCTGCCTTCATCTTCAAGCAGGAGGAGAAGCAGAAGAAGAAGGGCTTTGCGGGCAGAGACAGCTACGACGGCCCCTCCCGCCTGCCCGTGCACAGCATCATCGCCAGCATGGGTGAGTCGGGGCAGCAGGAGCCTGCACACACCACTCCATCACCTTCCCCAGGTTTGGGTTCATTTCCTCCCCCACAATTCGTTTTATTTTGTGTTTGGCACACTCCTTGCCCTGCCCTCCCCCACCAGTGCCAAAGCCACTGAAAACCCCTTTCCATCCTCTCTCCCAGTCATCTCACCAGTAAAATACACGTTTCCTTGCACCCGGGGTGCTCTCAGCAAGCTCAAATATCGTTAGTAAACCTCGTGATGTCCATTACCATTAAGGGTATTTGCATAAATGCCCCAAGCCTGGATTTAGCCCTCAATTGTTTCCAAGGCTGGATGAAGAAATGCCATGGGCCACATCCTAAATCACGTTTATGATTCCCGAGCAGAGGAGGAGCGTAGTTTTCTCTGCAGCGAGCGCTGCATTTGTGCAAGTGAAAAATATCGTGAGTCATTACTTCCCGCTTGTATCTGGGGAGAACAAGTTTTGGAGGAGCTGAGCCACACGAGCACATTATATTTCAGGCAAATAATTTATGTGTTTGTACTCCTGAGCAGCAATTTGCATAGATTATCCCCCAGCAAGCTGCAGAGCGCTTTGCTGAGCAGTGTTTGTCACAGTTCTCACACGGCTCCTGCACAGAGGGACCTTTGCCAAAGGTGACGAGAGGGACAGGAATGACGCGAGTGCCAGCAGGGCAGTGGTGTTTGGCAAGGCTGGTGCCTGGGCTCTGCCTAATGGGACACTCCATCAACGTGTTTGGTTTTTGGAGGCTGCTGGAGGACAGCGTGAGGAAGTCTTTCTTGTCCCTTGCTGGATATTAGGAAAAATTCCTTCACAGGAAAGGTTGTCAAGCATTGGCACAGCTGCTCAGGGCAGTGGTGGAGTCACCATCCCTGCAGGGATTTAAATGATGCGTAGATGTGGCATTTGGGAACATGCTTTAGTGGCAGGGTGGTGGTGCTGAGGGAGGGGTTGGACTCAGTGATCTTAGAGGACTTTTCCAGCCTTAAGGATTCTGTGATTGTAACATCTGGAGCTGATCAGGAGGGATGTGGGACGTGGGTGAGGGCATTGCTGCCTAACTGCCTGTCTCTGGGGCAGAGGGGTGTCCATAGGAAGGGCAGTGCCAGGGCAGATGTGGTTCCTAACCTGGCTGGTGTCCCCCAGAGCCCGCGAGGAGCTGCGGGCAGGGATTAGGCTGCAAGGTTGTCATCTCAGAGATACATCAGCACCATAAAAACTCGTGCAGAGCCAGGTTTTGCAGTTCAGGGAGCAGCAGGTGAGCGAGTGGTTCAGCTGGGCATGGAGCTGAAGTGAGGGCAAAGGAGAGAGGGACAGACCCCAGTGACAGCTGTGCCCTGGGGAGATGCTGCATACAGCGGTGCCCAGGAGGAGGTCACTGCTGGGGGCTTTACCTGCACTCCCTGTGCCCACAAATGGTTGAGCATCCACTGGGCTGTCTCATCCCTGTGCAGGGCTCGACGCTTTGCTGCCTCTCCCCCGCTTAGAGCGTGTTTGCTGTGCTCCCTCCCCGCCGTGTCCAGGTACAGTGGCCATGGACCTGCAGAACACCGAGTGCCGCCCTGCCAACAGCAGCAAGCTGGCACTGCCGGCCGAGAACGGCTCGGGCACGCGCCGGCCCAGCATCGCCCCCGTCCTCGAGCTGGCCGACACCTCGTCCCTGCTGCCCTGCGACCTGCTCAGCGACCAGTCCGAGGACGAGATGACGCAGTCGGACGAGGAGGGGTCGGCAGTTGTGGAGTGAGTCGCTCTCCATCGCTGGAGCCCTTCCTTGTGTGGTTCATTCCAGTGGGATCCAGTTTGATCCAGTTCCCTCTGGTTCATTGTGGTTGCATCCAGTTTGTCCCAGTTTCAGAGACACTGGGACCATGGCATGTGACAGTGCTCAGTAGTACCCGGGGGATGCTGAGGCTCAGCCCCTCTCAGCTTTTCCATGAGCACACAATTGGCTCTCTCCCTGCAACTTTACAATCTCACCGCCCTTTGCATAGCAAAAAATATTCCTAAATATGTGTATTTGGGGAAATTCCCAGCTGCTGCAGGAGAGTGTTGCAGGGCATTTGCCGGTGTTGCTGTTGAATATTTTCCCCAGCACCTGAGCTTTGGATAAATGGAAAGCTCTCCCCGTGTCCTCACACAGATTCCTCTCTGCTGCAGGTACGTGAAGGGCTACCCCCCGAACTCGCCCTACATCGGGAGTTCCCCAACCCTGTGCCACCTTCTGCCTGAGAAAGCCCCGTTCTGCTGCCTGAGGCTGGACAAGGTGTGGAGGGGCTGTGGGGGCTGCCTGGGGCTGAACCCCCCCCAGGACGTGTCCACTGAGTCCCTGCGCCGTCCCACGCACAGGGCTGCAAACACAACAGCTTTGAGGATGCCAAAGCCTACGGGTTCAAGAACAAACTGATCATCGTTTCTGCGGAGACGGCAGGGAACGGGCTCTACAACTTCATCGTCCCGCTGCGGGCGTACTACCGCTCCCGCAAGGAGCTCAACCCCATCGTGCTGCTGCTGGACAACAAGCAAGTACTTTTCCACGGACATTTTCCCTCACGCAGAACCCTCCCTGTGTTTTCGTGAGCATCTCGTGCTGGGGGTGGGATGTGAGGGAGCAGCAGTGCTGCCGTTGGGTACCTTGGCTGGCCGGCCCTGGGTTTTGTGTCTGTCTTTGCTGCATGGCTGTGCTGAACCACCTCGCTCTCTGTGGCTCTCCCCCCAGGCCTGAGCACCACTTTCTGGAGGCCATCTGCTGTTTCCCCATGGTTTACTACATGGAGGGCACCATTGACAAGTAGGTGTTCCCACGTGTGGCTGTTGTGCCTGAATCGTTGCTTTTACCCCAGCCCAGACTTTTGGGCCACCCCATGAGAAGCCCCAGGGTTGGTACCATAGAGCTGAGCCCACCTTGGGCTTCTCGGGTTATCAACCCCTCCCTGGGAGATGGGAGCAGGTGAAGAGCAGGTCGGGAGCAGCCTGGGCTCGCCGTGGAACCCCTGTGCTGCTTCCCTGTGTCGTTTCCAAGGGCTGACCCTGCGCTCTTCTCTTTGGGGACTGCCCAGCCTGGACAGTTTGCTGCAGTGTGGCATCATCTACGCTGACAACCTGGTGGTGGTGGACAAGGAGAGCACCATGAGTGCCGAGGAGGACTACATGGCAGATGCCAAGACGATTGTCAATGTCCAGACCATGTTCAGGTGAGGGGTGACCACTGCCTTGGTCACAGCCACTGACCACTGCTGGGGACAAGACCGGGAAGGCTGGTGGTGCCTGGGGTGGTGGCTGTGGGCAGTGGGACACATCTGGTGTTGGGTTTGCTCTAGAAAACAGCATCTCATCAGCTGTTTCTGACCTCAAACAGGACAGGGGTCACTGTGGTCTTCCTCGGGCTTTAAATCCTCTGAGACAGCTGCAGGATAACAGGTCTCTTTCCAATGCAGGCTCTTCCCCAGCCTCAGCATTATCACGGAGCTGACCCACCCCTCCAACATGAGGTTCATGCAGTTCAGAGCAAAGGACAGTTACTCTCTGGCCCTTTCCAAACTAGAAAAGGTAAGAGGAGGTCATTCCCTGCACAGGGGCTTGAAAAGTCAACTCTGACAGTGACTGCATTTGAGCTCCTCAAAGTCCCGTGCTCTTCCCATGTCTGGAAAACCCAATCATGTCTCGCACATTTCCATGGAGAGAAAAATCCTCTTTTTCTACAGTGCAAAGATGGTGCCCTGTTTCCCTCCTGCCACACCCACCAGAAACATTATCCCTGTGCCCTCCCATTGCCATGAGTCCTCTAAGTTTCTGTGCAATCTGAGCTCAAACTTCCCCTTCTTCTTCCAGAGAGAGCGCGAGAATGGCTCCAACCTGGCCTTCATGTTCCGGCTGCCCTTCGCGGCCGGGAGGGTCTTCAGCATCAGCATGTTGGACACACTGCTCTACCAGGTGAGACGCAGCCCTGCAGCTGTGGCCTCCCCTTTGCATCCCCCGGGGAGTATCTGAGCAAACCCTTCCCTGGTTTCCTGCCCAAATGTCTCCCCCCAGTCGTTCGTGAAGGATTACATGATCACCATCACTCGGCTGCTGCTGGGCCTCGATACCACGCCGGGCTCCGGGTACCTCTGTGCGGTACGTGCCAAGGCCCCTGGGGTTGAAACCATCAGGCCAAGTTGTCCTGGATCTGGTGGCATTTGTCACCCTGTGCACGGGCTGGGGGTTCCCCTCTTCTGCAGAACTGGGGGGCAGCAGCATTGCCAGGTCATTGTTCCCCTCCTGGGGAATCTCAGCGCTACCAGAAACCCAAGAGCTGCCAAGGACCAAGCTCTCTGTTCTGAGGGCTGAGGTCAGAAATTGCCCCTGGTTTTCTTGTCGAGTCCAGCTGGCTTTTGGGATTGTGGTGGATGAGCCGGGGTGAAGCTCAGGAGCAGCCTGACATGCATGTGAGGGTTCACATTTGTCTTCTGCTGCTCAGATGAAGATCACTGAGGATGACCTGTGGATCCGGACGTACGGCCGCCTCTTCCAGAAGCTTTGCTCCTCCAGTGCCGAGATTCCCATCGGGATTTACAGGACGGAGTCGCACATGTTCGCAACCTCCGAGGTAGGGGCACGGTGGTGGCGTGTGCCGGCAAGGGGCTGCTGGTGGTCCCAGCTGAGCATCACCCAGCAGAGGTGAGATCCAGGAGGGTGTTGGTCCTTGGGGCACCTCAGACCTGGTTGCAGCAGTGGGGAAGGGAGGGGAGGGGAGAACAAGGGAAGGGGGATTTGTGGTTTTTTCATTCGTGTGGCTGCATTGGGTGGCGGTGTCCTGGTTCTCCAGCTGGACACGCTGGGACAGTGTCTGTGCGCGTCTCTCTGGGCAGTGCTGGATGTCCTTGGCACGGCTCTGCCATGCCACCGGGCACCTCGGGGAACAGGGAGGGCACAGCAGGGCTGCCCCTTTGCTGGGCTGACTCTTGGTTTTCCCTTCCTTCTCCCCCGCTGCAGCCCCACGACATCAGAGCACAGGTGAGTGCCACTCGTGTCCAGCCGTGCGCGCTCGGGCGCTGCGTCCCCATCTCCCCTACCCTGTGGCCGATCCCTGGGCTGGCTGTGGCCACTGAGAGCCACCCTGTGCTTTGTGCCAGCTCTCAGCCCCAGTGCCAGCACAGTGCTGCCTGTCCCCATGGAAGGGAGGTTCTGGCTGAGCCTCAGCGCTCCGGGAAAAGTCCTCAGTGCCCTGATGTAATTAACTGGGATAAGGAGCAAGGGAGCGAGCCAGGATCCCTTTTAAATACCTTCAGTTTTCAACTTTGTAAGGAAGCAGCGACAGGGAGCTGAAAGTTGACATTTAATTAAATGCAACCCAGCTCTTTGAGATGCTTTAAAAGGCTTTATTAATAAATTCCTGCTCGCCAGTGGGGATTGCTGGGTCAGAGATGTGGCAGCACAGCTGCTGTAAGAGGAGAGAGAGGGAGATGAGGGCATGGCTGTTCCTTGGGCAGATACCCTGGAGGTGATTCTGTGTGAGGTGTCAGGTGCCCATGAGACTCCCCTCAGCAGTGCTTATCCAAGGGAAGCTGTGGCTGCCCCATCCCTGGAAGCCCAGGTTGGACAGGACTTGGAGCAACCTGGTCTGGTGAAAAATGTCCCCGCCCATGGCAGGAAGTGAACCAGATGAGCTTTAAGCTCCTTCCAATCCAAACCGTTCCGGGATCCTGTGAAATCTGCCAGCCAGGTGGTTCTTGCAGTGCTGGGAGAGCCCGTTCGGGTCAGAGCAAGGACCCATCCCGTGGGAGAGATCCCACCCTGCCACACACAGGCCAAACCCTTCTTGGCCACCCCCCATCCCGCGTGACCTGCTGGGCTTCCAGTCACAGATCTCAATCAATGTTGAGGACTGCGAGGACACGAAGGACGTCAAGGAGCACTGGGGCATCA
>NW_008246054.1:2335732-2340218 GCF_000691975.1 Corvus brachyrhynchos
CCCCCCATCGCTGGGCGCCGGGAGGGCTCCGGGCGGGCGGTGGCAGAGTGACTCTGGCCCTCGTGCCCGCAGCAGGCCCCGGTGTCCCCCCCGCCGCCCCGCGCTGTCCGGCCGTGCAGAGGGGCCGGCTCAGGACAGCCCGGCCCCAGGCCAGCACCAGCCTCGTGCCCCCGAGCCCCCGCAGGGTGGCAGGGAGAGGCCCGACCCCGTCAGCTGGCGCAGCCCCCTGTTGTGACAGACTTTAATCCGTCATAAAGTCTTCCGTGGAAAACCTTTCGGTAGCTGCAGGGCTGAGTCGCTTCATTGCGTGTGACACCGGTGTGTGGCTGTGACAGCCACAGCGCTCAGGGTCCCTCTGTGCAGCCGCATCTCTTGTGAAGCTTCTGACCTGCCCGTCGGTGCTGGCATCTGTGTCCCCCTGGACAGCTCCCACCCCTTGGTTATGACAAAGTCTGTAGCCCACAGCTCCCTTTGGTTGGTTGGTTTGGTTTTGGTTTTCTTTTTTTTTCTTTCTTTCTTTGAAGCCATCCTGTGCTGCTGCTTGTTTGCTCCATCCTCCAAGAGTGTTCATCCTCCCTGTGCTGGCCCCTGCCCACACTCAGGCTGGCAACGAACCCCAGCTGGGATGGGAGCTGATTTGGGGGTGGGATTCCTCCTTTCCCATCTTGGCTTTAGGCACGGGAAAGAGGAGGAGAAAATGTCCAGAAGTGCAGTGCAGGAGGGGTTTGGAGTGGGGGCCCAGGGGGTGGATGTGGGCACTGCCAGCATCCCCAGGGAGCGAGGCAGGGGAGCCGGCTTGTGGTGGGATGGAGTGAGGACAGGGAATGCCAGGCAAGGGCTTGCAGTGGTGTTTACCCCCTCTCCTTTTTCCCCTATATTACTGGTCCCAGAAGTTTCTGTTGTAGTTCCAGGGGAGATGTCTGCCCTCGGTGAGGCTTCCAAGCTTGGGGCACAGCTTGGGGTCAGATCAGGGCTGGCATCCTTGTCCTGGCCCGTCTGGCACATTTTGGTTGAAGCAAACTGGGGGAGCACTGGCTGGGGAAGGGGCAGTGTGGGGTGCAGGACAGGACAGGGACACTGGGCACAGTGTGGGGACCAGGAGGCAGCTCCTTGGGCATCCAGCGGTGCTGGGACTGTGTGTTGTCACCGTGTGTCACCGTCAGTGTCTGGACACCCATGGAAAAACGTCGCTCTGCCTTCTGCCCCTTTCCTTTTTCTTTTGCTCACGTTATCGCTGCAGCGCAGGAGCTCGTCTCTGATATTTGCCAAACCATGGCTTGCTGACCTCTCTCTCTCTCTCTGTTTATGTCTGTGCCTTTCCCTGTATGTTCTGTAGAGGATGTAGCAAATTTAACAGCCAGTGATGTGATGAATCGGGTAAACCTGGGATATTTGCAAGGTAATTCCCGTTCCCTGGGAGTCCCGCGTGACTCATGGCATGCAGTGTACAACAAGATCATGCCAGCTAAGCCCAAACCTCACCCTTGCCAGTTTTCACCTTAGATCCCCAAGCTTTCAGCACTAATTTGTCGGGTGGCATTGGAAAACCAATCACTGTCCCGTAGTGGTGGTGCAAACACAGGGCTCTGCCTGATCAGGGAGACAGAAACCTCAGGGACCCTTTTTCAGCTGAATTCCTACAGGGAAATCACAGCCCTCGGCTTTCATTAACAAAACCCTCCCTCCTTGGCTCTGCGAGGTGGCTTTGGGCTGTGCAGCCAGTGGCAGGGTGAGGAGGGGACAAGGAGGGGGACAAGTGCACCAGAGCTGCCTGTGCATGTTGTGATGAGATGCTGGAGCTCCTGCTGGGTCAGCCACAGTCCAGGGCAAGGCAGCGCTTAAAAAATCCCTTTGCACCCCTTGGTTTGCCCTCCTGGACCCCTCTCCAGCATTTGCAGACCCCATTTTCTGACTGGGGGATGTCTGGGTCAGCCCGAGGCAGCAACTGCAGCCACTCTGGGCACCTCGTGGGGCTCTGTGGGACCTGCCAGGTTTTCCCATCTTTTTCCCCTGGAACATGCCCTGGAGAAAGGTCCTTTTTTACTGCAGCAGCCCCAAGATTAGCAACAGCCCATCGCAGCTTCATTTTTGGCTCCACTAGCCCAGGCTTAAGGTGAAACGTTGGCATTTTCCTACAAAGTGTGTCCTTCATCCGAGAGGCAGCCGCAGCTGGGGCTCATGGAAGCCCCAGGCCAGCAGAGTATATTGCCTGGGGCAGCGGGATGCAGCAATATACTCGGAGTGCTCAGCGGGGCCTGGCTTGGCCGCACGGGGTCAGGACAAGGCGCTTCCATGGGGCAGGGAAACCTGCCCAGAGCCAGAGCCCTTCCCCGCCTCCTGTCATGTCAAACCCTGTGTCTCCCGTCGGGTCCCAGGGTCTGTGTGCCACCCTTGCCCCCAGCATTGCCACTCCCATCCCTGTCTCCCTGTAAGGCTGGGCACTGGGATGGCCAAAGCTCTCCGGTGGCTCCAGGACAGGACACCCTGGCACAGGCTGGGGGTCCCGGGCAGCATCTCCCTGAGGGTGGTCCCAGGTCCCCTGGCTGCAGCACCTTCTGTGGTCTCAGAGGTGCCAGGGATGTGTCTGAGCAGCAAAGCAAAGGTCTGGTGTCCCCCTGCAAGCAGCGCTGGGTTTGGAACCGGCACAGCCCAGCCCTGGGGATGTCCCGGGGAGGTCTGGGTGTGCCCTGGCAGAGGCAGCTCAGGAGGAAGCTGTTTGCATCCCTGTGCTGGGTGGCTCTGGTGGCTGGAGAAAAGCAGTTTCACCCCAGTGCCGAGGCTGAAGAGCAGCTGGGCCACCCCCGTGCCAGGGTGATCTGGCACCCGTTGTCACTGCTGTGGCAGAAGACTCGGGCTGTGCCCACCGTGGGGCAGGGCAGCTCTGACTGGGGGATCCCCCACGCCGGGCAGGGGGACAGCAGGGCCGGCGTGGTGGGAGCAGCAGGACAGGCCACAGGCAGCCGCCCCCAGCCTGGAGTTAATGCCCATCCCAGTGGCCGGGTCCTGGTCCTGCTGCTCCCCGAAGCAGCTCCATTTGCTGAGCTCGTCCAACCCCCGGTGTGCTGCTCAGAGGGGCCTTTCCCAAAGCCTGGAGAGGTGTCCCAGTGACAAGCCTTGCAGTGAGCTGGTGTCCCGCCGTGCTCCTCACGCTGCCCCAGCGTCCATCTGTCCGTCCCCTCTCCACCCTGTCCATCCACACCCCATCACCCCGTCTGGAAATGGTGTCACCTGTCGCAGCTTCCACCCCCCGGCCGCCCGCAGCCTCGCACCCCCATCCATTTCACCATGATCTTGTTCTTGGCTATTTCGGGAAGCGCAGGGGCCCCCCCGGCACTGAGGCCGCCCGTTCGCCCCCGTGGGTGCCGCTCTTGGTGGCCCTGAGCCCCCCCTGAGAGGTCGCAGTGGTTTAGAGCCATCGCCAAAATGGCATTGAAGGCTCTGAAACTCCACGGAGGCGATTTCCCCTGGGTGGGGGAAAGAAGCAATCCCTGGACTAATCCTGTGTCTGGATGATGCTAAATTGAGTAACTGAAGGGGAGAGGTGGGCAGAGCGTTGGGGGCGGCCCCGGGGGGGTTCAGCTGCCCTGACCCTGTGGTTGGACTTGTGCTGGACACAGCAGGACTAACCTGTTCCCTCTTTTGCACTGAACCAAGGTAAGACATCTCACTTTATTTTGGGGGGAAGTGGGGACTTTGAAGAGTTACCTCTGCCAGTCCCCTGGGCCGTGCTGTGGTGGGAGAGAGCCTGGGGAGGCGAGGAGGGAGGTGGCAGTGTCGTTCTTGGTGCTCGCTCCGTGGCAGTGATGTTGCCCACAGCTTCTCCTGGTGAAGGGACCCATTTGCCCCCTGGGGGCTGTCACCTTGCCTGTTGGGGTGTCTGTGGGGGTGTCCCTCCCTCACCAGCCCTTTCCCTCCTCTTGCAGACGAGATGAACGACCACCAGAACACCTTGTCCTACGTCCTGATCAACCCCCCCCCGGACACGCGGCTGGAGCTCAACGACATCGTGTAGGTGTTACCTCACCCCCTGGCCCCCAGACTCCCCCAGTGCCATGAGCTGCCCCCATCCCACTGCTTCCCATGATTTTTCATAAATAACCGCGGGTTTTACCTCTTTCCCAGGCCATTCCCCATCCCTGTGCTCTTGAGCAGTGCCCAAACCACCCCATCTGAGCTCTGATGGGCAGCGTGGAGTTTTCCCTTGGCTTTGGCCACTGAGCAGCCTCCAGCAGGAGTAACTCCTGATTATTTATTATCTTATTTTATGGCATTTACGTGAACAGCTCTTATCATTTAACATCTGTTATTCCAACAACTGCCGTGCTCTGCAAGCAGCACAGCCCCATGGGGCATCCCTGTGCGTCCTGGCTTCAATCCCAGGGGGAACAGGGCGGGTTCCAGCAGTGTGACCAGGCTGTGTCCCACAGGCACCTGATCCGCTCCGACCCGCTGGCCCACGCGGCCCACGACGGCCACAGCGGCACGA